>NC_060084.1:37355121-37691371 GCF_922984935.1 Meles meles | reverse complement strand
CTTAGATACTAACTAAAGATTCATTATCGTCATTATTATTACTGTGACAGGACAATTACTTTTTTAAAATACCTAAATTTACTTACTTTTTTAAATACCTAAGTGGCCTTCTTCATGAAGAAACCAAATAAAAGTATATCAGTCTTTCAAAATCTTGATTTCCTCTGAACTCCCTCATTAGGAGTCCCCAGTGGAGCGTCTGCCAAACTGATAAAGCATGTTGGCAGCATCCAGATATAATCCAGGAATTCCACTTAGGAAATGTGATCGCCTGCCCTCTTCAAGAGCGAAGGGGGCACAGTGACAAAGCCAAATGACAGTGCTCACCAGGGCAGGTTTCAGGGGGGCATAGCCAGTGTCCCCTACAAAGTGCAAGAGGACACAGGATCAAAAGGTCCCAGTTAACGAAAAGGGAGAAAGAGGCCAGCATCTGGAAACAGGCCATCAGAACACCAGATCTCAACGGAGCCAACACATCTACTGGAAGGATGAGGAGTAAGACATGGGAAGGACATCTAAAGCAGTGCGAGGGGATCGAGCCATCCTTGTCATCACCTCAGCTGCTCCCAGACTTCCTGCCATGCACTGTACCTGAACGTCGAGCTCTTTGGCCTCTTTCTGAGAAATGGCATGGTAGATCACACCTGGGGGATTCAAACAAACAAGAAATGACCAATTCAGATTGTGCATGACTATAAAACTCATGACTTAGTTCTTTTTTTTTTTAAAGATTTTATTTATTTATTTGACAGACAGAGATCACAAGTAGGCAGAGAAGCAGGCAGAGAGAGAGGAAGAAGAAGTCTCCCCGCCGAGCAGAGAGCCCAATGTGGGACTCGATCCCAGGACCCTGAGATCATGACCTGAGCCGAAGGCAGTGGCTTAAACCACTGAGCCACCCAGGCGCCCCTCATGACTTAGTTCTAACTATGAAACTAACTATGGTTATTTAGAGGTAGAAGACAGGAATGCTACAGAGGGCACAGACTTCTAAGCTTTCCTGGATGCCTCTTATTCTACCCTGTTGTCACCCACCCTAAGTTCCAAGAGTGTGCTTTCAAACAGTGTTTCTCGGGATGCCTGGGTGGCTTAGTTATTTGAGTGTCCAACCCTTTATTTCGACTCAAGTCATGAACTCAGGGTCCTGGGACTGAGCCCTGTGTCTGGTCTGCATTCCAAGCGAGTCTGTTTGAGAATTTCTCTCCTTCTTCCCCCCCGCTGTGAGTGCTCTCTCTCTCTCTCAATTAAATAAATAAATCTTTAGAAAGAAAGAAATATAAAACAATGCTTCTCAAATATTAATTTATGTAGGAAACTCTAGGTTCTTATTAATAATATATTATATTATATAATAAGATAAGATATAATAATATCTTATTATATGTAGATACTTGGGTCCTACTCCCAGATCTGGCATCTCTTTTTCTTTTTTTAAGACTTTCTAAAAAATTCATTCACTTAAGAGAGAGAGAAAGAGAAAGCCTACACAAGCAAGGGTGAGGGTCAGAGAGAGAAGGAGAAGCAGACCACCCCCCCTCAACAGAGTAGGGCTTCTGAGAAGCAGACTCCCCACTGAGCAGGGCGTCTGATGCAGGGCTCCGTCCTAGGAACCTGGGACCATGACCTAAGCTGAAGGCAGAGGGTTAACCTGCTGAGCTACCCAGGCACCCTCAGACCCTGCATCTCTAACAAGTTTCAGATGCTCCTGCAGGTCAGTAGACCACACAAGGAGTCAACTGGTTTAATCTACCACAGTTTAGGGCTTTGAACAGTCGCTCTGTAGGTCTAACTGAGTAACTCATATAAACGTTATATCACAGAGCTTCCCAGGACGCAGATGGTTGCAAATATTACATTCTGTTGGCTGTAAGATGTTTAAAAAAAGACTTTGCACATTTCAATATCTATGAAATGGGGGTGTATCATACAATAGATGGTGTCCTACACTGATAAAATACAGTAGGTCTTTCTTCAAGCTCAAAATATATGTATGATCAATGTGGTTTCAACCTCTAAAAACTCCACATGCCTGTTTCTTACTTCATGTGTGTGAAGAAAAAAAACATGGTTCTGGGGATTGAGTATGGGTGTAAATGTAGTAAGTTTAAGGCGAAGTCCTGGTTTAAGGGTCAAAAGACTAGAAAATTTGGTTCACGTGACACTCTAAATTCCATCCCAGCTTCCTTGTGCTTCCTTGAGTACATCAGAACAAGGAAACCAAAGTGTTTATATTATATAATATACACATTATATTATATTATATACAGAGTCTGGTTCTCCTTCAAATGCAAGAGTGGCATTAAAATCTATTTCTAAAGAACACCCCCAGGAATGAATTTGCTTCACCTGTCACGGGTGCTCCAATTAGACTTGGAAGTCTTTTCTGGAACAATCCACATCTAACAGTTACTGAGCACTCACTACTTGACATGCACCTGGCTAAAAGCTACACATTTTATCTCATTATATTTTCTGAACAATCTTTATTCCTATAATGCACATGAGAAAACTGAAGCTCAGATTTGCTGAGACCCATAACTTGATTACAGAGAGAGGAAATGCAGAGGTGGAAATGAACATACTGGTCCAAAGACCAATTTTAAAGGTGTCTACACTCCCCTGCTTATAACTGCCCTGGGCGCTTGCTCCCCCCTAGGCATAGCTCTTCTCCACTCAACTCCCAAAGTCCTGGGAGGAATACCATTCCTCAGCAGGCTCCCAGCGCTTTCCACCAGACAAGGGTCCTTCACAGAACAGCTGGCGGGGCAGGAACCACCATCAGCACCTCACAGAAGGGGAAATCAGGTCTCAGAGAATATCGGGACTTAACCACAGTCAGCAGATGGCAGGCAGTGGCCAAGTTGGCCCAAGGCCCTCGGCCCTCCTTTAGCACACTGAGCCGGCCCATGGGGACCTGTCGCCAGCTCTGACATCAATCTTCAGCGCAGAGACTGCGCCAGGCCAACGGGGACTCTGGGCCTCGGTTTCCCTTATGTAAGGCAGGACAATTACCCTAGCAGTTTCAGTCCGCCTCCACTGCGAACCGGTCCACCGACCAGCACCAACTTCCCGACCCTTTACATCCCACCCTCCCCTGCGCACAGGCCTTCAAACTCGCTTACTCTTCATCCTCCAGCCGCTTCCGGTGCGTTCCGATGACGTTTCCTGGGAGGCGACCCTCACTCTTTACCTCTCTTCACTTTTCTCAGCAGCCCTCGGCCATCAAAACTTCTCTCGGTAAAGTTTGGGCTGGAGGGAGGTATTGCGCCCGAGCTCGCGCGCCAAGCTAAGTCGCCAGACTGAAACGCTGCAACTCTCACCTGGAGTCGCAGGCGCGCGGGCTCTCAGGTGGCGTCGTCTGTGACGTCACTGACGCGCGCCGACCTATGGTGGCGCATGCGCCGGGTGGCGGCTCCGCTACACCGCTGGCACTGCTAGCGTTGATGGTGTCTCTGCTTCGTGGGGCTTTCTCAGCTCCCGTGTACTGTAGGCGGGGAAGGCCAGAAACCCCGGGGTTGTGGTTAGGGCGTGTGGACTGCTTGTGATGAGCTGGAGTAGAGCGGGTCCAGCCAACCCGAAGAGGACTCCGGGGACTTTGGGTATCAGGGGACTACGGAAGGGGGACAAGGATGGTGGGAATGAGGTCCATGGGGTCGCTCATCAGCCTTCTCTACAGAGTAGCCGAGGCACTGAAGTTGGGATGGACGGCTTAGGCTCTGCTGCTAAACTAGCTGTGTGACCTCGCTTAAGGCACTTCCCATCTCCAGCGTCCCTTTCCCATCACTGTGAGTGGGTTGGGCCCGATAGTCTGAACGTTTTCTTGAGACCCAGAATGTTAGTTTCTGTCAGGAAGTCAAAAGGCAAGGAACGGATGCCCGTTGTTCTGGGGAAGGGTCAAGAATTGCGGCTGGAAGGCCAGTGCAGACGTCTTAGAAGTGACCTGGTGTGCAGCACTGTGCAGCCTTCATCTCTGCGGAGTGTGGCTCAGGAGAGCAGTAGGGCCCCTCCACTCTAAGTCAGTGGGTCAAACTTCCAGTAAGGTATAAAGTCCTTTTAAGGGAGCAGAAATTGTCTAGGAACCCCGAGGTTTTATGTCCACAGATACTAGTTTGGGAAACATTGATTTAATTGTTTTTGGGTGGTGACCTTGAGCCATTTTGATCTTAAACATAGGACTGCGGCCCTGAAATTCAATGGCTATCATGTGGCTTGTCCTGGTGAACGTGAACCTTGTATGTATATTAACATCAAAGTGGAATTACATTTATATGTCTTGTGCTTGTAGATGCCTGAGTCTATGGGACTAAACTTGAGAAACTGCTCTTGGGGACCTATACCATGTGAACTACCAAATGTGAACTTTAAAAGAGCAGCATGAGACAGCAGAAGATAGTAAGAGCCAACTTCAGTGCTATAGTCTCAAGGGGGCCCTTTTGAGAGAACCTTTGTGATTATGGCGACAAGAGGGAGAGGGAGGCAGACCTCTCCCTTCTTGAGAGCTGCTTTTTTTTTAGGGTTATTAGGACTCTTTATCTCCCAATGAACCCCTTCTGAAGTAGTCACGTCAGCTTGGAGGACTGCCAATCTTCCATGGAGTTCCCTGCTTGTGGTGGGGTGAGCACTGAAAACTGCAGTTACTTTACAATTCCATGATCATTAAATGGTTTTTTAAAAACAAACCACTTTAGTATCCTCAGGAAATAAATGTCTGTGTATGAACATTGGTGCCTGTCCTTACAGATATTGGTATTATTGTGATTATTGTTTATAATAGTAAAAAGCTTGGAAACCGCTTGATATTCAACAAGAGTGGATTAAATAAATGACGTATGTGCTAATTCATTAAGTAGGTTAATTAAATGTATTGCAATCACAGGGTAAGTTTCAAAAATTCAGATTCCTTAGCATCCCTGGAAAGTCTTATTTAGTATGTGAGTTCTAAGAATCTGTATTTTTTAAAAAAATCACCTGTTCCCAGGTGATTTTGTGAGTAGTTAGTTTTGGGAACTATTATATGGTACATTTGTAAAACTTAATATGGTAGAACACCACATAGCCATTAAACAAATTACAATTTTTAAAAGGTTTACAAAATATTAACACAAAACTAAATATACACAAACAGGATTGAAAAGACAATATAGAGGAAGTTTTTAATGACTGCATTAGGGAGCTTATAAGAGATTCTTCTTTTTGTCTGTTTTCTAAATTTTATGCAGAGAAAATAAGGCTTTGTGAATTTTTTCTTTTTTTATCTATAAATGATAAACTTTTTCAGACATGGTTACACATGTGTTTTCCCACTAGGTGGCTTTGTGATAGTTCCATAGGAAGTCAAAGTTCAAGAGCATTATTGAAATGATCATCCCCTTTCCTTCGAACAACTTGTTAAAGATTTCAAAAGTGCAGAAAAATGGAAAGAATTCTTGCAGTGAACACCCATATGCTTTTAAGTTCTATAGTTTTATATTCTCTCATTTGACAGGTTTCTTTTGATTGCTGCTTTAAGACAGGCTGTTAGATTGAGTACTCAAAATTTTCATATTTAAGCTCAAAAGATTAACCCTTAACTACTATTAAATAAGTGCATATCTATGAAAGTTAGGGCCTGGGGTGCCTGGGTAGCTCAGTCATTAAGTTTCTGCCTTGGGCTCAGGTCATGATCCTGCGGTCCTGGGAATGATCCCGGCATCGGGCTCCCTGCTTTGTGGGAAGCCTGCTTCTTCGTCTGCCATTCCCCCTGCCGTGTTCCCTCTTTCTTTGTGTCTCTCTCTGCCAAATAAAGGAATAAAACTTTAAAGAAAAAAAATTACGACCTGCCTTATAAATAAAAACACAAATACGCCATAGAGTGAGATGATGCCTATGTTACGGGAGAGCCTGGGACAAACAACACAGTTGGACAGGACAGCCATCATTATCTGTAGTCTCATAAATCTGGCATAGTCCCTGAGGCTCAAGCTTAAGAATGTCTCTCACCCCTTGATCTGTCTGTTGGTCCAGATGTGGCGTATTGATTGACAAGTGGTGGTGGTGGTGGAGGAGGTGGTGGGAGGGGACCTAGACACAGTGGCACCAGCAGTCATTCCTCAGGCTTAATAGTGCTGCAGGAGATTCTCTGTGTGACAGAGAGTGAGGAGAGTAGGCAATAAGGTTCCAGTTCTAACGCTGGACATTCCTGCCAGAGAAGCCCTTTCCAGCTAGGCGATGGGGTGTTCTGGCTACAAGAATCAAAGAGCTGATGCTCATAGGAGGATGACATACCAGCCTCTGGTCGAGAGACAGCACTGAGCTCTAAGTCAATTTAAAGCCAACCATTTACAATTCCAGACAGTAGGGACTACAATGCTTAGCATGTATGGCCAAATATCAGTTTCTGAAACCCAGGTTTGTCAGTCTGTCAAAATCCAAAGTCACTCTTCAAGGCCACCTTGATCCCAGATGTCTAAAATGCAAATTATAGATTTTTCCAGTTGCCAAAAGATGTTTCCTTCTCAGCTGAATTGAGGAAAGCTCATTTTTGCTTTTCATGGTAGAGTGTCTGAAGAGGAGACTTTTTGCGAACCTAAGAGATCTCCTTCACTGGGCTCAAGGGGTAATTGCTGAGTCATTTGAAGGATTTGCAGGGAAATCTCTGCAGGCTTCATAGAGCATGTGTCCATGCAGCTCACACTCCCCCTCCCCTGTTCTGACCTGTGCTCAATATTGGGGAAGTAGCCATGGACTCCAGGCCTAAGAGTTATGTGTTAACATGTATGAGTCCATTCTGGGCCAAAATATGGGAAAGTGGGTGGAAGAAAGGAGCTGATGTAAAATCACCCAAACTGGAATTAGGACAAGGCTAGAAACCTGGGTTTTCTGCTGTTTGAGTCCCAAAGCCCTGCTGGAGGTAGGGGACAGACTTCCCTTTCAAGGTATTTGAAGCAAGAAGGGGACCTGAAACTGTTTAAATATCTGATTTAGTGAAGAGGTCAGGCCCTCAGCATAGCTGCCTGATGGGAAAAGGTGTGACCTTTCTGAGAGATGGGTCTACCTTTTAATTTCCTTCAGTCTCTGTTCTTTATTTTTTTTAAGACTATTTATTTATTTGACAGAGAGAGATCACAAGTAGGCAGAGAGGCAGGCAGAGAGAGAGGAGGAAGTAGGCTCCCTGCGGAGCAGAGAGCCCAATGCGGGGCTCGATCCCAGGACCCTGAGATCATGACCTGAGCCGAAGGCAGCGGCTTAATCCACTGAGCCACCCAGGCGCCCCTCTGTTCTTTAATACACAACATACAGCTTTAAATTTGAAAAGCAATATATCTGCAAAGAAGCAGGAACTGTCACCCAAAATCAAAAGAAGAAATGTCACCAGAATATGCCAGAGATGTCACCTTTATAATGCTGTTACAGGAGGAGGAGTCTTAGGTGTCAGCATAGGACGATCCTGAACTCACCTGTTCCCATGGACACACTGAATCTATATCTACATGTAGAAGAATTCTTCCTGAAGAAGCAACCAAGGGCAGATGGAACAGCTGCTGCACAATGAAGGATAGAGGGACCACATAGAAAATGGCAGGAGAAATGGAGACACAGTAATGTTGGGGACCCCACACATGATGCCATGAACTATGATAGGGACAGCTACCCTAAGACCCAGCAATTGCACTAGAGGTATTTACAGAAAAGATACAGATGTAGTGAAAAGAAGGGGCATGTTCATCTCAATGTTCATAGCAGCAATGTCCACAACAGCCAAACTGGAAGGAGCTGAGATGTCCTTCAACAGATGAATGGATAAAGAAGATGTAGTCCATATATACAATGGAATGTTACTCGTCCATCAGAAAAGATGAATACACACCATTGCTGTATGGATGGAACTGGAGGGGATTATGCCAAGTGAAATAAGTCAAGCAGAGAAAGACAATTATCATGTGGTTTCATTCATATGTGGAACATAAGGAATAATGTGGGAAGGGAGGGAAAACTGAATGGGAAGAAATCAGAGAGGGAGGCAAACCGTGAGACTCTGAACTCTGGAAAACAAACTTAGGATTACAGAAGGGAGAGAAAGGGAGGGATGGCTTAATTGGGTGATGGCTATTAAGGAGGCCAGATCCTGCAATGAGCACTGGGTTTATACGCAGCTAATAAATTGTTGAATACTACATCAAAAACTAATGTACAATACGTTGGCTAATTGAACATAATAATAACAAGTAATAATAAAAAGAAATACCATAGGACACACTTTTCCACTTCTGGGTGTTTATCTAAAGAAAACAAAAGCATTATTGAAAAAGAGATATATACACCCCTATGTTTATTGCAGCATTATTTACAATAGCTAAGATATGGAAGCAACCCAAATGTCCATCGGTCAATGAATGGATGAAGAGTATGTTCAAGTTGAACTTTGAACAATGCAGAGGTTAGGGATGCTGATTCTCTGCACTGTAGAAAATGTGCACGTGTACTCTGCAACCCCAGAACTTAAATACTGAAGTCTACTGTTGCCCAGAAGCCTTACTGATAACATAAAGTCGATAAACACATATTTTGTAAGTTATGTATATTATATACTGTATTTTTACAATAAAGTAAGTTAGAGGAAAGAAAATTACTTAAAAATTAAGGAGTAGAAAATACATTTATAGTATTTCATTGTATTTATTGAAAAAATCAATGTATAAATAAACCTATTATATAGTTCAAATCTATGTTGTTCAAGAATCAACCGTGATATACGATGGAATATTACTCAGCTATTAAAAAGGATGAAAACTTAAGATTCTCAACAAGGTGGATGGATCTAGAGAGTACAAGTGTAAGTGAAATAATCGAACAGGAAAAGACAAATACCATATGAATTCATTTATATGTGGAATCTAAAAAAAAAAGAAAAGAAAAAACCCAGACTCTTAAATATAGAGAACAAAGCAGTGGTTCTCAGAGGGAGGGAATGCGGAGAGATGTGCAAAATAGGTGAAGGAATTAAGAGTTACAGACTTCCAGTTACAGGATGGAAAGTGCAGAGTAGGAAATATAGCCAATAATGTAACAATTTTGCATGGTTACAGATGGTGACCACACTTCCCATGGTGAGCATTTTGTACTGCACAGAGTTGTTGAATCACCATGTTGCACACCTGAAACTAGGATGTTGTAGGTCAACTCTACTTCAGTAAAAAATACGATTGTATTTTTTGAATAACTTAGAGGAACAGAGGGACAAAGTGGGTAAAAAGAGGAGGAATTTCAGCAGAGAAATTCCATAGCTGAAAAGTATTTTCAACGTTTCCTGCAACGGCAGTAGCCTACTTGTGCAAACTTAACCTTATAACTACTGAGGCTGTATCCCCAGACCACACACACTTTCCTTTTTAATCATCTGATAAACAGATATTTGTCTGTCGAGTGCTCTCTGGGCCCCTGTGTCTTGCTTGTTAAACGAAAGGTGTCCTGGGGACTCTACCCACCCCCCTGAAGTCCCTACTGTGCTACTGGAGAGGAGTCATCGCCCAGGAAATGGTCTCTGTGAGCTCTGGGCCCTGAGAACTGTGTCCCAGAGCCTCAGGCATCTGTACAGCTGGGACGTGGAGCATGCCAGCTGGAGAATAGCTGCAGGGCCAGGCTGGACTCTGAGTCATTTTCCAATTTTCTCAGTAGCCAAGTAAGACCTCATTACTGAAAGCTGTTCGTGTTTGTCCGTGAAGTAATAGGAGGACCAGCTCCACTTTATCCCCGGTGCTGGCCTGCAGAGCAGTCAGGACCTGAAGGGACAGCAGCCTTCTTTGTGAGCTTGAAAGGTTTCTCTATTCATCACAGTCCTCTGGACTCAGTGGAGACACCCAGGAGCTGTGAGGATATTGATGGTAGATCCATCTCTAGCACACTCCTGGAGGCCTGCTGGTCTCTGCTTTTGGTGCACTGATGACTGTGAGGGAGACCCCCCACCTGGCTCACGGCCAAGAGCAGAGCCCAGCCCATCTGACACAGGGTTGGGTGGTGCAAGAACATGAGCGGGGAGGTGGTCTGAGGTGCTGATGGCAGGGACGCACTTCAGATTTCTGACAAACATTGAGTCAGCTGTGAAATCTCTTTTTCTATATAATGAGGTCCTTTGATGCCTGAAAAGAACTGGCTTTGATATTAAATCAACCATTTAGGCTAAGACAGGTTATATTGGCATCTGTTATTTATTGGTTTGCATTTTGGGGAGGGGGAAGCTTTTAGAATGTTAGAACGCTGATATAACATGCTGTCTTGGGTCCTCAGCTGCATACCCCAATGTGTCACGAGATGGCAGCCTAACACAAGGTTTGAGTCAGTGGCTGGCAGCTTCCTCTAGAGTCTTGGGAGTCATCTCCTCCACGCCTGTCAAACACCGGGTTTACCATCCACTTCAAAGAATTGCAGCCTGGGTACTAAAAACCACGACCATCCAGGAGATGGGGTTATTTCTCTCTAAACAATGTAACTTGATTTTGATCAACACTTTCCCTGCCAGAACGGATGGTGACCAAGTTAAGTGGTTTAAACAAGATAGAGATTAAAAGGAGAGAAGAATGATGAAACCCTGGGGAAGAGGCATGATTGTGGCTGACATTCAGAAACTGATGGCACAGCAGGTGAGGAGCAATTCTGCTCGCTGGATTTCGGGTAGATTGCAGCGAGTTCTAGGTGGGGCTGCTTAGAGGAAGGTGAGGGAATTTCCACTGCGTTGGGGTCTGTTTGTTTTTGGAAGTGCCTTTTTTTCTTTTACTGAGAAATGATTTTCTGTCCAGTGTCCTTGTTATTACCATGGAGAGAGACACTCCTACCCACAGAGTAAGTAATGCAAAATGGGGCAGTGATGTATAGATATGGGCTCATGAATTTCATGTGACAAGTGTCCTTTTCTGTGTTAATGAAGACAAAGGGAGCTCAAGCTACTTAGCAAAATTGCTACCAATTAAGTTTTATTATTATTTTTTATTTTTTGGATGTTGGACTATCTGGTGACATTTATTCATGACATCTGGGTTAGGAAGAACTTGATTGTAGTTTTCTCTCCTCATCAAGGGACAGCAAGTGCTTATGGAGGGGAGGCAGAAGGTGGCAAGGGCAGTGGAATAAGATGCTACCTCTTGTTATTCCAGGCTGCCTGTGGGAATTGTGGGATCCACAGTGTGGGAACCCCAAGGACATGCAGAGAGTGTCTTTGAAGGGATGCATGAATGACTGAGTGTCTGCAATCCACTTAGAGGCACAGAGAGGGGCTGCCTCTTGCTTAGGCAGAAGAGGTTACTTCCTGAGCAGTGGGAATCCAGGGGCACCATAAAATGCCCCTGTGGGTACCCCCACTCATATAGTAACAGGCATACTCCTGCTTGGAATTCCAATGGGGAGTCATTCCTTCAGGGGAGCATTGCTTTCTCCAGAGTTTTATTTTGAAATGTAAACACTAATTGAGGGTAATAAAGAAACTCTGCCATGTGACAAGTGAGCCCCTCACCTGGCAGCTGAGTCTGGTCTAAGGAGCCAAAATGGGATGGGGGGTGGGGACAAGGGAGGAGATAAAAACTGAGTTGGCTCATTTTACCCTTTTGCCTTCACAATGAAAATGTACTTAGAATTTCATCTGATGGAGCACAGTCCTGAGAGCTTGACTTACCTTGGTTGGCTGTAACTGGGAGAAGTAAAATGTTTTTCTTCTTTATTATTTCCTGGCCTTCCTTCCTGAGGATCTTGATAAAACTGTATGCAAAACCACTAGAGGTGGAGGTGTGAGTAGCCTTCCTATGCCTGCCTCTTCTTGGAAAGTGGGCCACCTTGCTTCATCTATCTATGCCAGGCACGAAGTTCTGTTTGTCCCAAGGCTGACTGCTTTAGGAGGTGATTTCCCTTCCCTCTTGGAGACACACATGATTTCCTTGAAAGCACAGAGCACAAATTTCTCGTTGTGCATGAAAGTTATCTGTTATTATGCAGAGTCCTGAACAGAGAACCAGTCCTGAGGTATAGGTGTGCTGCATTGGAGGTATATAAGTTCATTCCAATGCTGAGGCCCTTCCTTTATTTTTCTTTCATTAGATAATTGATCAATAACATTGATCAGAAAAATTATGCCTTGTTAGTTATATTCTCAGATGAAGATCACTTAAGTTAATTTTTAGTACATCAGTACCTGCATCAGGCACTAATTGGAAGGGAGAAATCTGTGCGATGTGTTACTGGATGAGACCTGGGACAGCCACACCTTCAAAAGGTTACCAGGAAATTTGATTTTATCAACTTATAATAAAATGGAAATTGTACCTGGTGGATGGAGGTTTAAAACTGTTCCAGTCCTCTACATGAATTCTATTTGATGTTCCCTAGGCATCCTTTCTGAGAAGGAAAAATGACAGAGCTGGGAGCAGCCCCTGCTCCTTGCACTGCAGATATGAGCCTTCTCACCTTCCCTTCCAGCATACATTTTCTTTTATAAACCCCATATCTTGCCATCATTGGGGGAAAACTTTAAGTTGAGAGGTGACAATTAGCTGTGTCAATTGCAGAGAAAGCCAGAAATCATCTACCAGCAAAGGCTTTTGGGGTCAGAGTATAACATATGGCCTTTTTTTTTTTTTAAAGATTTTATTTATTTATTTGACAGAGAGAGATCACAAGTAGGCAGAGAGGCAGGCAGAGAGAGAGGAGGAAGCAGGCTCCCCGCGGAGCAGAGAGCCTGACGCGGGGCTCGATCCCAGGACCCCAAGACCACGACCCGAGCCGAAGGCAGAGGCCTCAACCCGCCGAGCCACCCAGGCGCCCCCATATGGCCTTTTTTTAGTGACTTTTTTGTGTGTAGTTTTTGGACAGCTGGCCAGGAAGTGGATCAGAGAAGCATTGGCTCCTGGATTCTGGGAATCTGGAGTGTCAGACCTGGTGCTGCAGTTGCTGCCTTGACCTGTGATAGACGAAGTGATGCAGAAGAGAAGGAACCATCACAAGTAGACGGCCCAGTTGGGTCATAGCCTCAAGTCTGGTCTGGATTCTCAGCACTGAGCAGGAGAGATTCCTCACTGGTGATATCTCTTTAACTGTGACCTCTTTACAGCACTTGCCTGATATTGAATTGTAATGGCAGAATGTTTTATGACTGGGCTTAGGGCACCTTAACATTTCCTTTTCCCAACTGCCTATTTGACTTTAAAACAATTCAAGTGGTTTTCAGCACAAATTATTGTTATGATAACCAAGTGCCATTTTAATGGAAACAAAAGGTCAAGAAATTAGGTTTGAAAGAAATCCAAAGAGAATATAGTCAGATGATTTGACCAATTTGACCATCAGGGTACATTGGGTTATTAAGAGGAGTAAGGAGGGTACCTGCTTCCTTGAGATTTTATAAACGAAGTAACCAGCTGTTTACTCTAGATGATGTTGCTGTTCCCCACCCAAGGGCAAGAGGCTGAACTAGTTGGTGTTCAAGGTTCTCTTGCCTTGAGGACTTGAGTTGTCCATGAGTGTTTTATGATAAATTAGTAGGTGTTGTGTGTACTGGGAGTTTGGAGGTCAAGACCCCAGACTAAATTGTGTCTCTCCCACCCAAGATTCATATGTTGAAGCTATAATACCCAACATCATAGTGTTCATAAATGGCACTTTTGGGAAGTAATCAGGTTTGGGTGAGGTCATAAGCATGGGGCTCTCATGATGGGATTAGTGCCACATAAGAAGACACACCAGAGATCTTACTCCCTCTCTTTCTATCATGTGATGACACAGAGCAAAGGCAGCCATCTTCAAGCCGGGACAAGGGTTCTCAGCAGAAAACTCAACCCTAGTCCCCTGAACCTGGACTTCCAGCCTACAGAGTGTGAGAAATTAAATTTAAGTTGTGTAATTCACCCAGTTTGTGAGATTTTTGCTGTTATGGCAGCCTAGGCAGACGATGCCCAAGAAGGTTCAGACTGCTGTGTCTGTAGAGGGGACTGATGATCTGTGTCAGCAGGTTCTTTGTTACAGGTGGTGGGCAAGGTTGGTTAACCCCTCCAGGCAGCAGTCCTGGAGCCTTCAGTGGACTCCCAGTCTCGGGAACTTCTTTAATTTTGGTGGAACACTCCAGGTTTCCTCCCCCTTCTGCCCTTAGACTCTTACTTAACTCCTACTAAGAAAAAAAAAAATCAGAGGATTTAATTTTGTCCTTCAGAGATTTCTGTATATCTTGAAAAATATCAGCATACCCTCCTATGCTCCCAGTAACACACTTTTATGACTAAAGACATATGTAATTTTGCTGCTCAAGAACCAGCAAGGTAAAACCTGGAATTCAGGGGCCTCCCATCAGGAACTGTACTCCATTTGCCAGCTCACAAGTTGGCCTGCCATTTTCATGGATGCTGATAGAACACACAGGAGTGTGGCCAAGGATTCCATTTTCATAATAATAACAGTAACCCATAATCGACATTTTCTGGTACTAATTCAACTCAACTCCACAAGAGAGGAATCCTTAGGGCCGCTGAATTTTTGTAATGGAAATTCAGCATACCTGTCTTTCAGCCTAGGGAGAGAAAATCTATTTGTCTTTCAAGGTTGTTGTTGCACAAACACGCTCGAAAAGATAGTTCAGAATAAAGGCACAAGTGCTTCTGCTCACAAGATAGGCAGAAGCATGAGATATCCGTGAAAAGCTGTCTCCCAACATCTCCACAACCCATGTCCCAATTTATCTGTCTTTACCCTTGCCTTACACCGCATGCTCAGTCATGACGAGCTGCTTGTCTCCCTGCCTCATGAGGCTGCTAATTTGTGATGCTCTCTTCCTCCCCAGATGCTTCTTGCTCATTCTTTAGGGCTCAGCATGAGTGCATTGTCTATGCACTGGGCTAGAAACCCTCCCTGGCAAGCTTTCTATGGAAGACCACGAATTCCTTGACGAGGAATATAGGGTGTGGCACACTTTTCCAGAGTTTAGAGCCCCTCCTTGGTTTACCAAGATCACCTACCATCATTGCCACTCTAAAGGATTGTAGGCAAATTCAGATGGGAGTGTGGGTCATCGTTCCATGGGAATCTTTCCTGCCCTAGCCAACTGCAAGCTCCCTGAGGATGGAGCTCTGTCTTGGGCACCTTGGTAGAGTAGCAAGCAGGTATTGGGCACAGGTTAAGTCCTCCCTGATGGGTGGGCTGTTCAATGCTGTGACTTGGCAGGGATGCTGCTGGTGGAGCAGACACATGCTGCTGGTCTGTGCTGCAGTGAGGTCCTTTCTCAGACATTGAGGTTGCCTGCTGGATACAATTCTCTGAAATTGTATTGATCTGTGAACTCTTTCAAGTAGCTATAATCTCTGCAAGAGGCAGCCCCTACAATACACCAGATTTGTTGATATCTGGGTTTAGATGTTTTCTATTAATTAAAAAGCTGCATTTTCTCATTTTGAATTATGGAAAGTAATTTCTGGGAGAAGGAAACACAGGTGTTCCCAAATCGTCTCCCATACAGAGGACAGAAATTCAAATTAATCTGGCAAATGTTTGTTGAGCATTTATAGTATGTGGGGAAATTAGGAGGATAGGAAGTGGGTGTTAATGATAGACTTGTCCCTGACCTCTGGACGTTTCTATCCAACAGGATGGATTGTGGCACTGAGAACAAGTCCTGCAAATACTGGATAACCAGGAAACAAGTCTTGTTTGCCTGCATCTGGAAGTGGAGCTATATTATTTATTTTACTGCATAACAGATGACTCCAAAACTGTCTTGAGAGAATATTTATTATCTTAGTTTCTGTGAGTCAGGAATTTGGGAGTCGGTTAACTGAGGAATTCTGGTGCTGGGTTCATCATCTTGGAGCCCAGACACCAGTCACAGCTTTGGTCAATTGAAGGACTGACTTGGGCTGGAGGGTCTGCTCCCAAGAATGGCTTGTCCACATGGATATGGTCAGGGGACCTTGGTTCCTTGCTCTGTGTGTCTTTCCATGGGGCTATTTGACTATCTTTCACAAAATACTAGCTGGCTTCTCCCAGAGTCAGTGAGAAAGCAAATGAGAAGCTACAGTATCTTTCATGATCTACCCTCCAGAGACATCACCATGTCTGCAATATGCTATTGGTTGCACAGGTCAGTCCTCCTCAATGTGGGAGAGGCGATACCAGAAGACAGGCATAATTGGGGACCATTTTGGAGGCTGAATACCGGGGTTGTCTCCTGCTAGCAAAGGGACCCAGGAGTCCCAAATATCCCTGTGTCTGTTCTCACTCCTGAACAAACTGTCAGTCTCTGTGGAGACTACTGGAACCTCTGCCTCAGGTTACAGGCAGCAGTGGGAGCTCTGAGTCTGCTCTGGAGATATTGCTCATGTCTGCTTGTGATCACAGAGATGCCTCTGTTTCAAAGAATTTTCCTGGCTGGGCAGTGAGAGAAGCAGCAGGTGGCTGTGCACTCTGCTCACCCTCTGAACTGGCTCCTATGCGATGGCTCTCTTTTCTCCACTTTGCACCTTCAGTACAAAAGCTTCCTCAGCCCTTCATCCAAGGGATGGTGGTTCACCTCTCTCAAAAGGAAGCTTTTGCACTGCCAACCTGGATTGGTCTCAGCAAAAGTAAGGTGTGTTTTCTTCCATGACGCAAGGCAGTCAGCCCCCAAATGAAGTTTATTCAATAAAGGAGTTAGTTCCAGTCAAGTTCTTGAGATGGAATTTTGGGTTCATTTGAAGCAAAACTGAAGAGGCAGCAAGATCAAAGGTCAAGCAGAAGCGAATGAACCCTGTTTTCTAAGCAGATGTTGCACCATCTGAAAGACACAGTGCTTCTAGAATGACAGTTTCATTTTCCAAGCTTGTGGATCACTGTCTCTCTCCTTCTCACACATACTGTGTAGGACTGCCTTCCATCACAGATGCACACGCAGGCCATGGCTCTTTGTGTCTGTGTTCCATTCCTGGAGCAGACCCCCCAGAGCTGATGCCTCGGAGAGATTCATGTAGGGAACACTAGTTATTGGTGCCTCCCAGCATTCATTTCTCTGCCCCTCCTTCCCAGGAATAAGGTGACTGTTCTTCACTTCTAGCCCATGTGCATTCTGTGAAGGTGAAGCCATCCTGGCTTACACAGTCAGCGTATTGAGTCCCTCTGGCCCTGGCGATTGGTTCTAAATGAGCCTATGTTAAGGCCAGGTCAGTTAGAATGAGGAGTCAACTCCAGAACTTTTGTTCAGCTGGTAAACTTGCTGCCATTAGCTTACCACAGGTAGCTATCTGTCCATCAGGTAACCTGAGAGGGCTCTGGAATAAGATGCAGCCAAATCCAGCCCTATACATTCTCTTTTGGTTTTAACCGGTTTGGATTGCCATGTTCTATCAATATGATACACTTCTGAATTGTAGAAATCAGGTGGTTGTGCCTCTCCTATGTGGAACTTAATGCTTCAGTACAGATGCTATGGAAGGTGGATTTCTTTAGTATCTTGTCTATATCACACCATTTGGGTGATCCAAGGCAGTCCTAAACTGTGGCCTTGAGCACCACGTTCTGATGCCCACTATCTCACTTAATTGATGGGACTTACAGTCATGGCTGCAGAGGTCTCAGAGTTGCAATCTTGGGCTGCTAGAAACCAATTTGAGGCTTGTTTTCAGGCTGTCATAGGCGGACACCTAACCTGCCCATGTGTTGTCAACCTCTCTTGGTAAAGAGGGAGACCAGTACCTGGATTTCAGACTTGCTCTCTCTAATCTGCTATTTTCCTGCTTCGGCACTCATTCTTCCTTTTGCACAGAGCCAAACCCTTCCAG
This sequence comes from Meles meles, assembly GCF_922984935.1. Classification (NCBI taxonomy): domain Eukaryota; kingdom Metazoa; phylum Chordata; class Mammalia; order Carnivora; family Mustelidae; genus Meles; species Meles meles. The sequence continues at coordinate 37,673,618 of NC_060084.1, read as the reverse complement.
CTTCCCATCTCCGGGGATCTTGCTCCATCAATTACCTTCCTTCTTCCATATCTCAGGCTCTACCTGTCCACTGCCTTTTCTTCCTCAGAATATGGACAGATTGAAGACGTGGATACTGAGAAGAAAGTGTCCCCTCCCCTCTTAACACCTTGGTCCTGCCTTCCACTAGCTACTAATCTTCTTCCCTTTTCAACCAGTCTTCTTGAAAGGATGACCTGTACCACTTCTGCCTATCTCATTCACTCACTTGCACTTCAGTCTTCTCTGAAGTCTGGACCAGTTTTCCATATTGGCAAAACCAGTGAAAGAAGCATATGCAAAGCCACAGCACAGGACGTGTTCATTGCATGCGTGGCATTGTGCCTGTGTAAGCCCTTCTGACATTGATGCTCTGGGCCACTGGAGCAAGAACACTTGGGCCCCTTCAGCTTCTTGAAACCCTTCAAGCCCTGAGTTCCAAAACTTCATTCTTTGCTGAACTTCTTTCCACTTATATCTTTCTTCTACTCCTACATCATAGTCTCTTTTGTGCCTACCCTGCCCCTGTGGGTTTTGTATTTAAGATACTATCCTTCCTCCACTACAAGTTCTCTCCAGTTGCAGTTATGGTCTTATTTACTAGCTGTATGCACTTGCTCCCAAATATTTATCTCTGGCCCCAACCTGTTCCATAGGTGAGTGAGTTTCTAGGAAAGGAAAGTCCAAACAGGGCCCAGTGGTTTTCCCATGATGAAGAGACTGGAAGATTCAGGGAGGGCAAAGTTGCTAGCATTTGCAGGCAGACTACCAGAACAGGGTGAAGAGAGAAAGGTATGAGGGGATGGAGGAGAGAAAAAGAGGTGGGGTGAAAAGATAGGAAAAGAGGGAGAAGAGAAAGAGAAAGAGAGAACACTCTGGACTCCTTCAGGTTCCACTCAAGTCTTCAGCTGATTACCAGTCAGTGCATGAATGTGAGGAAACCACTTGAGGCAACTGAAAGATCCACTGGAAATAAGCAGGTAGAACAATGTGTCCAGAACTCATACAGGGCTGGAATAAGTTTTGTTCCCAACAGCAAAAGTGGAAATGTCTTGTAATACACAGAGCATCGGGAAAAATAATCATTACTCCACAGTTTTAGATAAAATGTACAAGTTTCTTGAAAGACGCAAATTACTAAAGCTTACTCATGAAAAACGTATGTAACAAATAACCCAATATCTATTAAAGAAATTAAATCTATAGTTAAAAACCTTCCCACAGGAGGATCTGGCTGGTTCAGTCAGTAAAGCATGCTACTCTTAATCCTGGAGTCATGACTTCAACCTCTATGATGGGTGTGGAACCTACTAAAAACAAAACACAAACAACCAAGCAACACAACAACAATGACAAACTTTCCATAAAAAGAACTCCATGCTCTGGTGGCTTTAGTATAGAATTCCACCAATCATTGAAGGAAGAATAGTGCCACTTCAATCCAAACTGTTTTAGAAAATTGAAGATGAAAGAAGACATCCTAATTTATTCTATGAAGCCAGCATTGCCATTAACTTCAAAACCGAATAAGGAAATTATAAGAAAAGAGGACTTCAAATTTCTCATGTTATGCTGAAAAGAAATAAAAAAAAGTTCATAAAAAAAGATTTCTCATGAACATAGAAATACAAATACTCTTAACAAGAATATTCTTGGGAATATTCTTAACAAGATTTTAACAAATTGGACCCAACAAAACATAAAATAAAACTCTCAAACTCATTCTATGAGACCAGGATTATGTTGATCCCAAAACCAGACAAAGACCCGCTCAAAAAGGAGAATTACAGACCAATATCCCTGATGAACATGGATGCCAAAGTATTCGCCAAGATACTAACCAACAGGATTCAACAGTACATTAAAAGGATTATTCACGGGGCGCCTGGGTGTCTCAGTGGGTTAAAGCCTCTGCCTTTGGCTCAGGTCATGGTCCCAGGGTCCTGGGATCGAGCCCTGCATCGAGCCCCACATCAGGCGTTCTGCTTCCCCCTCTCTCTGTCTCTGCCTGACTCTCTGCCTGCTTGTGATCTCTGTCTGTCAATTAAATAAATAAAATCTTTAAAAAAAATTATTCACCATGTTGTTGGGTGGGATTTACTCCTGGGCCGCAAGTGCGCTTCAACATTCACAAGTCAATCAACAAGATACATCACATTAACAAAAGACAAGAACCATATGATTCTCTTAATTGATACAGAAAAAGCATTTGACAAAATATAGTACCCTTTTTTAAACCATTATTTTAAAATTTAAATTCAGTTAGCCAAGGGGTGCCTGGGTGGTGGGTTAAAGCCTCTGCCTTCGGCTCTGGTCATGATCCCAGGGTCCTGGGATCAAGCTCTGCATTGGCTCTCTGCTCGGGAAGCCTGCTTCTCCCCTCTCTGTCTGCCTCTCTGACTACTTGTGATCTCTGTCTGTCAAATAAATAAATAAAAATCTTTAAAATAAAAAAATTCAATTAGTCAAGATATAGTACATCGTTAGTTTTTGATGTAGTGTTCAATGATTTCTTAGTTGCATATAACACCTGAACACCCAGTTCTCATCACATCGCGTGCCCACCTTAATGCCCATCACCCAGTTACACCATCCCCCCCCCCCACCTCCCTTTCCACAATGCTCAGTTTGTTTCCCAGAGGAGGAGTCAGGAGTGTCTCATGGTTTGTCTCCAGCTCTGATTTTTTCCCCTTCAGTTTTCCCTCCCTTCCCCTATGATCCTTTTTTCTATTCCTTATATACCAGATATGAGTGAAACCATCTGATAATTGTATTTCTCTGACTCATTTATTTCACTTAGCATAATATCCTCCAGTTGCACCCATGTTGGTGTAAATGGCATGTATTCATTCTTTCTGATGGCTGAATAATATTCCATTATATATATGTGCACTGCATCTTCTATATCCATTCAGTGGTGCAATGGACATTTTAACAATGTTTATTCTTCCAATCCATGAACATGGAATGTTTTTCCACCTCTTTGAGTCTTCCTCAATTTCTATAGTTTCTAGAGTACAGACCCTTTACCTCCTTGTTGTGTTTATTCCAAGGTATCTTACGGTTCTTGGTGCTACTGTAAATGGGATAGATTCCTTAATTTCCCTTTCTTCAGTCAGATTGTTAGTGTATAGAAATGCAGCTGGTTTCTGTGCAGTGATTTTGTATCCTGTCATGTTGCTGAATTGCTGGATGAGTTATAGCAATTTTGGGGTGGAGTCTTTTGGGTTTTCCATATAAAGTATTATGTTGTCTGTGAAGAGACAGAGTTTGACTTCTTCTTTGACAAATTGAATGTCTGTTGTTTCTTTTTGTTGTCTGACTGCTGATTTTAGGACTTCTAGCACTGTGTTGAAGAACAGTGGTGAGAGTTGGCATCTCTGCCATGTTCTTGATCTTAAGGGAAAGGCTCTCATTTTTCCCCATTGAGAATGATATTCGTTGTGGGCTTTTCCTAGATGATTTTTATGGTATTGAGGTATGTTCCCTCTATCCCTACACTTTGAAGAGTTTCATCCATAAAAGATGGTGTATTTTGTCAAGTAGTTTTTCTGCATCAGTTGAGAGGATCATATGGTTCTTGTCTCTAGTTTTATTAATGTGATGTATCACGATTGATTTGTGAATGTTGAACCACCCTTGCAGCCCAGAAATAAATCGCATTTGGTCGTAGTGAATAATCCTTTCAATGTACTGTTGGATCCTATTGACTAGGATCTTGTTGAGTATTCTGGCATCCATGTTCCTCGGGGATATTGGTCTGTAATTCTCTTTTTCGATGGGGTCTTTGTCTGGTTTTGGGATCAAGGTAATGCTGGCCTCATAGAATAAGTCTGGAAGTTTCCATCTATATCTAATTTTTTGAAAGAGTCTCAGTAGAATAGGTATTATTTCTTCTTTAAATGTTTGGTAGAATTCCCCTGGGGAGCCATCTGGCCCTGGACTCTAGTTTTTTTGCAAGGTTTTTGATTACTATGTTAGTTTCCTTATTGGTTATTGGTCTATTCAGATTTTCTACCTCTTTCTGTTTCATTATTGGTGATTTACACATTTCCAGGTATGCATCCATTTCTTCGAGATTGCCCAATTTGTTGTCATGTATTTGGTGGTAATGTGTTCTAACAATTGTCTCTATTTCTTAGGTATTGGTTGTGATCTCTCCCCTTTCATTCATAATTTTATTAATTTGGTTCCTTTCTCTTCTCTTCTGGATAATTCTGGCCAGAGGATTGTTGATCTTATTAATTCTTTCAAAGAACCAGCTTCCAGTTTTGTTGATTTGTTCTACTGTTCTTCTGGTTTCGATTTCATTGATTTCTGCTCTAATCTTTATTATTTCTCTTCTCCTGCTTGGTTTAGGCTTTATTTGCTGTTCTTTCTCCAGATATGTTAGAGTGTAAGGTTAATTTCTGTATTTGGGATTTTTCTATTTTTTTGAGGGGGGCTTGGATGGCTATGTACTTCCCTCTTAGGACCACCATGGCAGTATCACATAGGTTTTTGACCCAGCGTGTTTTTGTTCTCATTAGTTTGCATGAATTGTTTAAGTTCTTCTTTAATTTCCCCTTTGGCCCATTCATTCTTTATCAGGATATTCTTTAACCTCCAAGACTTTGAGTTCCTTTCAATTGTTTTCTTGTGACTGAGTTCCTGTTTTATAACATTGTGGTCTGAAAATATGCAGGGAATAATGATTTGTGACCCAATATATGATCTCTTCTAGAGAAAGTTACAGATGCACTTGAGAGGAATGAGTATTCTGTTGATTTGGAATGGAATGTTCTGTGTATATCTATGAAGTCCATCTGGTCCAGTGTGTCACTAAAGCCCTTCTTTGCTTGTTGATCTTCTCCTTAGATGATCTGTCTGTTGCTGTGAGTGGGTGTTAAAGTCTCCTACTATTAATGTATTATTATCAGAATTTTTTTTTTTACTTTGGTTTCTTTTTAAAGCTAGTCTGTTTATTGTCCTACTCTGAAAAGAAGCCTATGATGGATTTTTTTTTTTTTTGAATTAGAAGAGTGATTCTGGTGACAATGTAGCAGATAAATCCCACCAACATGGAAACCATGTCGAAGTCTGAGACTCTTGGCACTTTTTTTTTTTTTTTAAGCAGACAGCTCATTAAAGTTGACTAGAGAAGAAAAGGAACAATGGGGCAACTAGAAATGAGCATAGGGATGTGGGCTCCAGGTGCTGTCTGGAGGGTAGAGCAGGGCTCTTGTGACACACCAGCCACTTTCAGAGGCAGCAGGAGCACTTTCAGTATGCTGAGAAGAGCAAAGCAGGATACAGTTCTTCTCCACCCAGGGTGCACTGAATTGGGCATGCAAATTAACCAGGACAACTCCTGCCAACAGCTGTTCCAGAAGGGCAACCTCCCCTTCCAGCTCTAGTATCATGTGCTGTGTAGCATTTCCTTGACACAAAAAGAGTTTCATGACAAATGCCTTAAGTTGTTCTTCATTCAAAAATGAATTCTAGCTGTGAAGGCACCATCTTTCAGCTGAAAGAGGCTGAAAGATGGCTGAAAGAGCTGAGAGCAGCTCTGGGGAGAAAATGGCAGCAGTTTCCAAACCACAGTTCATAGACAAACTGGAACTGGATGACCCACAAGCAGACATGTGGTTTGGAAAGTTTTAGGACCCAGTGGATGAAGCACAATATGAAGTCTCTGTCCTTTCTCTTGAGCAGATACTGGGTTTTAAAGGAGACCAGATCCATCTGACCTTAGGAAGGAAAAGGATAAGAACAAGAGACCAACTCTAACTATTTCTAACCACCTCTGACTCCTTATGCCTCTTTTAATTAAGGCTAGAACTACCTATGCAAGGCACTATAGCACTACTCAGATCCTTCTGGAGAACAGAAACTACTCTAAAACTCTTAACAAGTCAATATAGATGCTTTGCTTCCTTCTCACTTGGAGATTTTAGTTCAAAAACAGCTGGGAAAATAAACAATCTTGAGTTTCAAAAAGTAGATCCATTTTTTTTTACTTTTTTTTCCATTTTATTTATTTTTTTCAGCGTAACAGTATTCATTGTTTTTGCACAACACCCAGTGCTCCATGCAAAATGTGCCCTCCCTATTACCCACCACCTGTTCCCCCAACCTTCCACCCCTGACCCTTCAAAACCCTCAGGTTGTTTTTCAGAGTCCATAGTCTCTTATGGTTCGCCTCCCCTTCCAATTTTATCATGCCTCAAAAAATCAATCTGCTTAAAGTTTGCTTTTAGGTTTTTAAAGGAGAGAAAAAGAAAAGAATGTTAAGAAGTTGGGACATGCCGTCTTATTTACTTCCCTAAAGTGAAGTATTTCTTCTTCTAATGAGAAGGAAATCATCCCCAGAAATGCTACTTACTAGGGTCTACGTGCAGTGACAATTGTTACTGCAAACCCACTGCCTTAAAGCCCTTCAGTCTTCCAGAGCCAACTGTTATGGCTGTGGCTCACTGCCCAACAAAGTGATGTACTTGGGGACCATTGTCCTCATCTCAAATACTACTCCTGTTCAGCTTTTCTCTATGATAGGGTCAGAAGGCCTGACCCACTAGTTTGGAAAAAGGCTGCTTCCCCTACTGAAGCCATAACTACAGTCTCCAGTTTTTTCTGCTAGAACTTCTGATAAAACACAAGCTTTTTCTGCTAGAACTTCTGATATTGTAATGATATCATGAGCATGCAGAAAATTTGGTGGTAACTCCATTACAGAGAGACAAGAGAAATGGACTAGTCACTTAAAACACTGGGTTGAGACATATATATCATCACACAGAATATTCCACGAATATTCTGGCGAGGTCAGGTCAAAACCCAGACATTAGTAGTTACTAGTAGTAGTCACAGTCCCAACTGTGGGCTGAGAACCCCCAGAGTGGGGTAAGTTAGAAACCTGACCTAAAGGGGGTGGGAAGTCCTTAAGCACCATGACATGATGGAAAAATAGATGTGTGGACAGGGAGAATTCATGGTTACTTATGAACACACACAGACCCACATCATCACAGCTACCCAGAGATCTCTGTGTCAGAAGCCCTCCTCCCATGGCTGGCGGAGGTCAGTGCCACTGATGGGCACAGAGCTCAGCCATATGTACTGTGGCCATAGGTACAGAACAAGCCTTCAGAAGGAGGCAAGGGGAATTAAGTTTCAATCTAACCCACAAAGAGCAGGAGTCTTCCACCTAAGCCCAATCAGCAAGTGTACCTGACTACCACAATGACTTCTCACAGTCCCGTCCATTTTTGCAATTTCTTCATCTGGATCCTGCAAAAACTAACATAAAGCACCCCTTCCCCCACCCAGGGAAACACACCAAACAGTTCAAAGACAAAAACAGAGATAGAGAAGAAAGAAAAAGTTGGTTAGGTTGTGGGCACCACTTCTGCCAAATGCACTCCCATTAATCCCCTACCAATAAACATGTGGCAGAGCCCAGTCTGGTTCTCAGGTAAGATTTGGGGGAGGGAGGGGTGCTCCCCCCACCCCTGTCTCCTTTGTACTCAAAACAGCCACATTTGCCTTCCTTTTCCTGGAGCGAACAGAGACATCAGTGCCACTTTCCTCCTTCATGGTGTCCCGTTCCTTTGCATCCTTGCAAAGCCAGGGTGGCACAGAGGTCTGGGTGAGTTCTTCCCAAATCTGGGATCACCCCTCTCCCACCACTGAACATCCTTCCCGTCCCCACAGGGACAGAGCCTACCGCCTCCATTGCGGGGAGGGCTGCCTCAGTCTCCCCCTCAATATCTCCCTCCCGTCCGTCTCTGAGCCACCCTACCGGGGCACCCTGCTCTGACGCCTCAGGGACCCGGCGACCCTGCCTCACCCCATCCCCACCCTGGCCCAGCCTGGCCCTACCCGGGTGCTGTGGGAGTCCTCGCTGTGCGCCGTCCCACAGCTCGCGACAGGGCCCTTTCCCAAAGCCATCTCCACAGCAGGTAGGCGGGAGCAAATCGGAGGCTCCTGTCTAGGTGTCCGCGGGCAGAGCCAAGTGACACTGTAGTGGCAAAAGGCCACGTGTCTTCTAAGGGTCGAATGCGAACAGAGCAGGTGACCAGGGTTTGGGAAGGGAAAGGGGTCTGGCAAGGGTCGCCCAGGAGCAAGCAGGAAGACCCTCTATTTATTGGACTGCTGCATGCACACTGTCCTTCCCTGCGGTCAGGACTCCAGGCCATGAACCCTGGCAGGGATGTGACCAAGGGCACAGCTCCTGGACCCCGGCCTACAGCCAGTGCCTCTGGCAGCCTCCGGGGTCTAGGGCACCTGTGGAACTGTAGGTGTCCCTGGACGTGAGTCCCTAGAACCTTCCAAAGGTGCATTCATTCATTCAATGAACAGCCCAGCACCTTCCCTATGTGGCCCTCCCCCACAAACTCTTCTGGGGCATCAGAAGACTTGGCCCTTGGGATTCCAGGCAGCCCAGCACCCTCTAGTTGAAAGCCTTCAGAGTGACTAAAGTCAGATTCAGGGTCAAATTTCGACTTCCTGTCCTGGCGTATGGGGCTCCACTGGAATTGGCCTTCATACCTTCTCAGATGTCCCTTCAACCCCCTACCCTCTCAGCTTCTCACCACCATCTGCCCTTTCTCATCTCAGGGCCTTGGAGCTTGTGCCCTGCATTGGGCTCCTCTTCCTTCTCTAGAACTTCAATGACCACTTCATCTGGAGCACCCCACTCCCTAGGAATTTCTCTCCACCTCATTGTCCTGCTGTGTTTCCTCCACAGAACTTAGCAGCAGAAGACTCTTGGTCTTCATTTCCTTGTTCAGTGTCCCTTCCCTACCTTGTCTGTCTTGGTCACTTCTGTACCCCCCACTTTTTTGTTTTTATTTCTTTTCAGCGTAACAGTATTCACTGTTTTTGCACCACACCCAGTGCTCCAGGCAATATGTGCCCTCCCTATTACCCACGACCTGGTTCCCCCAACCTCCCACCCCTCACCCCTTCAAAACCCTCAGGTTGTTTTTCAGAGTCCATAGTCTCTCATGGTTCATCTCCCCCTCCATCTCCCTCAACTCCCTTCTCCTCTCCATCTCCCCATGTCCTCCATGTTATTTGTTATGCTCCACACATAAGTGAAACCATATAATAATTGACTCTCTCTGCTTGACTTATTTCACTCAGCATAATCTCTTCCAGTCCTGTCCATGTTGCTACAAAACTTTGGTATTCATCCTTTCTGATGGAGGCATAATACTCCATTGTGTATATGGACCACATCTTCCTTATCTATTCGTCCATTGAAGGGCATCTTGGTTCTTTCCACAGTTGGGCCACTGCTAGAAACATTGGGGTACAGATGGCCCTTCTTTTCACTACATCTGTATCTTTGGGGTAAATACCCAGTAGTGCGATTACAAGGTCATAGGGAAGTTCTATTTTTAATTTCTTGAGGAATCTCCACACTGTTCTCCAAAGTGGCTGCACCAACTTGCATTCCCACAACCAGTGGAAGAGGGTTCCCCTTTCTCCACATCCTCTCCAAACCACGTTGTTTCCTGTCTTGCTAATTTTGGCCATTCTAACTGGTGTCAGGTGGTGGTATCTCAATGTGGTTTTAATTTGAATCTCCCTGATGGCAAGTGATGATGAGCATTTTTTCATGTGTCTGATAGCCATTTGTATGTCTTCATTGGAGAGGTGTCCGTCCATATCTTCTGCCCATTTTTTGATATGATTATCTGTTTTGTGTGTGTTGAGTTTGAGAAGTTCTTTATAGATCCTGGATATCAACCTTTTGTCTGTACTGTCATTTGCAAATATCTTCTCCCATTCCGTGGGTTGCCTCTTTGTTTTTTGACTGTTTCCTTTGCTGTGCAGAGCTTTTCCTCTTGATGAAGTCCCAAAAGTTCATTTTCGCTTCTGTTTCCTTTGCCTTTGGAGACATACCTTGAAGGAAGTTGCTGTGGCTGATATCAAAGAGGTTATTGCCTATGTTCTCCTCTAGGATTCTGATGGATTCCTGTCTCACGTTGAGGTCTTTTATCCATTTTGAGTTTATCTTTGTGTATGGTGTAAGAGAATGGTCGAGTTTCATTCTCCTACATATAGCTGTCCAGTTTTCCCAGCACCATTTATTGAAGAGATTGTCTTTTTTCCATTGTATATTTTTTCCTGTTTTGTCGAAGATTGTTTGACCATAGAGTTGAGGGTCCATATCTGGGCTCTCCACTCTGTTCCACTGGTCAATGTGTCTGTTTTTATGCCAGTACCACACTATCTTGGTTATCACAGCTTTGTAGTAAAGCTTGAAATCGGTAACGTGAGGCCACCAGTTTTGTTTTTGTTTTTCAACATTTCCTTAGCAATTCGGGGTCTCTTCTGATTCCATACAAATTTTAGGATTATTTGCTCCAGCTCTTTGAAAAATACCGGTGGAATTTTGATCGGAATGGCATTAAAAGTATAGATTGCTCTAGGCAGTATAGATATTTTAACAATGTTTATTCTTCCGATCCAAGAGCATGGAATGGTCTTCCATCTTTTTGTGTCTTCTTCAATTTCTTTCATGAGTGTTCTGTAGTTCCTCGAGTACAGGTCCTTTACCTCTTTGGTTAGGTTTATTCCCAGGTATCTTATGGTTCTTGGTGCTATAGTAAATGGAATCGATTCTCTAATTTCCCTTTCTGTATTTTCATTGTTAGTGTATAAGAAAGCCACTGATTTCTGTACATTGACTTTGTATCCTGCCATGTTACTGAATTGCTGTATGAGTTCTAGTAGTTTAGGGGTGGAGTCTTTGGGGTTTTCCATATAAAGAATCATGTCATTTGTGAAGAGAGAGAGTTCGACTTCTTCCTTGCCAATTTGGATACCTTTTATTTCTCTTTGTTGTCTGATTGCCGTTGCTAGGACTTCTAATACTATGTTGAACAAGAGTGGTGAGAGTGGGCATCCTTGTCGTGTTCCTGATCTCAACGGGAAGGTTGCAAGCTTTTTCCCATTGAGGATGATATTTGCTGTGGGTTTTTCATAGATAGATTTTATGAAGTTCAGGAATGTTCCCTCTATCCCTATACTTTGAAGCATTTTCATCAGGAACGGATGCTGGATTTTGTCAAATGCTTTTTCTGCATCAATTGAGAGGACCATGTGGTTCTTCTCTCTTCTCTTATTGATTTGTTCTGTCACATTGATTGATTTGCGAATGTTGAACCAACCTTGTAACCCAGGGATGAATCCCACCTGGTCATGGTGGATAATCTTTTTAATGTGCTGCTGGATCCTGTTTGCTAGGATCTTGTTGAGAATCTTTGCATCCATATTCATCAGTGATATTGGTCTGAAATTCCCCTTTTTGTTAGGGTCTTTGCCTGGTTTGGGGATTAGGGTAATGCTGGCTTCATAAAAAGAGTCTGGAAGTTTTCCTTCTGCTTCAATTTTTTGGAACAGCTTCAGGAGAACTGGTGTTATTTCTTCTTTGACAGTTTGGTAGAATTCCCCAGGGAATCCATCAGGTCCTGGGCTCTTGTTTCTTGGGAGGTTTTGATCACTGCTTCAATCTCATTACTAGATATTGGTCTATTCAGGTTGTCAATTTCTTCCTGGTTCAATTTTGGGAGTTTATAGTTTTCCAGGAATGCATCCATTTCATCTAGGTTGTTTAGCTTATTGGCATATAACTGTTGGTAATAATTTCTGATGATTGTTTCTATTTCCTTGGTGTTAGTTGTGATCTCTCCCTTTTCATTCATAATTTTATTAAAATAGTGGAAAAAAGAATACTACAAAGATGTTCACCGTCACTACTGTTGTTCAACTTAGTACCAAAAATTCTATCCTCAGCAATCAGATAACAAAAAGCAATAAAATGCATCCAAATAAGCAAAGAAGTCAATCCCTCACTCTTCGCAGATACATGATGTGTATGTAGAAAACCCAAAAGACTACTCCAAAACTGCTAGAACTGATACAGGAATTCAGCAATGTGTGTTCATATTTATATGTTGAATATTATGGTGTATATATGTGTGTGTATATATGGCATATATACTCCCAAAATACGTTCCCATTCACAGGAGGAAAGAGAAGAAAACGAAACAGAAAGACTTTGTGTGAAAGAGGCCCAGTGAGGGCTTTGAGCCAGGTGGACCCAGGTTAGAATGTGGACCCTGATACTCCCTACCTGGGTGGCCTTGGGCAGACCAACCTCTTGTAGCTATCTGTAATACAGCAGTGGCAACCACACCTAGGTGGGAGGACAGTGTCAGGATTAAGTGGGCTATTTCATAGAAAGCCCCCAGAGTATTTTTCAGATTTCAGATGGTTCAAGGCCAGTGTGTGTGTGTGTGTGTGTGTGTGTGTGTGTGTGTGTGTGTGTGTGTTCGGGGTGCAGGGCGGGGAGGGAATCTTCTCCATGCTCCCTCTGAAGGACTGCCCGCAAGCCTACCACACGCAACTCTGCCCCCTCCCAAGAGATTCCCCGACCTCAGCTTTGTCCTGGAAGCTGGACTCCCCCTTCTGTTGGAACCCCAGGAGTGAAGCCTGTGCTCAGCCTCTTAAACCCCCGACCCAGAGGCCCGGCGCTGCTGCAGCTGCTGCAGCGGATGGGGACAGTCTATGTTGGACTATCGCCCATACATTTAGCAAACATTAACTTAGCACGTTGAGCTTCCGTGTGTTGCTGAGCTCTCCCTGAAGCCCAGTGAAGTGGGGGAGGAGCTTCCTTGGGCCCAAGGGTCAGAGATACTGAATCAAAACCAAAGAGAGAGGCCTCCCCCAGCTTCAGGAAGGTGAAGGGAAGCCCAGACAAAACGTGTGTGGTAGAGGGCTGGAGATGGACCCTCAGGAGAAGCTCGCCGAGAGCCCTCAGTCTCCAGGTCCAGGGCAACACCTGGCCAGCAAGCCGAAGCCAGAGAACCATCGCGTGAAGGTGAAGACGCCAGAGCAGCACAGCCTGTCTGTGAGGACCGTGGTGTTGGTGGCCATAGCGGTGGCAGTGGTGGCAGTAGTGGCTGTGGTGGTAGCCGCCAGGAGGACCGTGGTAGCAGAGGCAGCAACAGAGAGGATGAAGGCGGCGGCAGCGGCAGCGGAGGCAGCCGCAGAGAGGATGAAGGCGGCAGCGGCAGCGGAGGCAGCCGCAGAGAAGATGAAGGTGGCTGCGGCTGCGTCAGGGGCAGTGGTGGTGATAGTAGTGGTGGCGTTGGTGCCACGGTGAGTGGGGACCAGAAGGCCCTCCGGCGAGGGCGAGCGGGAAGGCGTCAGGGAGTGGGTCTGCACGCTGGGGCGGCCGCGGGGCGAGCAGACCCTGGGTGGGGCCAGAGAAGCCAATCCTTAGGTCTCCTTGGTGCCAGGGGTCGCGTCCCAGCAGGTGAAGGGCTGGTGCACGGGGGTGGCGCAGGTGAGGTGGGGCGCGGAGCCAGATCCATGTCGCGGAGCGGGATCCACGTCGCTAAAGTATTCATTTTCCACATGAAGACACTGAGACAGAGAGAGGCTGATGTCACGCCAGAAGTAAGCAGAAGCAGCCCAGCTGGGGTTACAACCCAGGCAGCGGGACTCAGGGCCCTGGCACCCAGCAGAGTGACCCCAGTGTGTGTATGACCTCTTGAGTTACCCGCATGTACGTGCCATCTCCATTAACCCGGGGTGTGCGTCACCCTCGTCTGCCTCCCAGGTGCGTGGGTGGGGTGGCAGGTGTTACAAATCCGGGACAGAGTCCTAGGATACCCTGTGAGTCACCACGCCTGGCCTCGTCCTGAAGATAAAGTTGAGAGATGATCAAGAATGGATGTCAGGGATCTCGGAGGGGACATTTCCTGTGGTGGGGACTGGTGGCTTCTTTCGCCTTTGAAAGAGGAAGCAGGGGGACTTTGAGAGGTTGCAGATGACCTGTTTATGGGCCTCTGCTCAGGTAAGGTCGCCCTGCCAGGACCTGCTTAGCTTTGGCCTCTGTGTCTATGTCAAGGTGTTCTTTTGATTTTTCAAGAGAAATCAGAAATCAGATGTACGTTAAATCTGGTTTTTAAATACTGGCAACACTTCAGTCATGAAAAAGTCTGGGGGCTAATCTGAAAGTGCTGGTGGGGTCCACATGGGACCTTTGGACCAGACCTACAGAAGTGGGGACACAAGGCTTGCAAGAGGCAGGCCACACAGAGGAGTTTAATAAATTGCAGCCGAGAAGTAGAAAGTACTGAGGATGGCAGGTGAGCACGATCACTCTGACTCCTTAAGGGGCTCCGCTTTTCTAATTTTTTTTTTTTTTAAACACAGTGCACAGAAGTCTGTGTTAGCTCTGAAGCCATCCTCTCCCTGCTCTCTCACGATCTGGTCCATCTCAAAAAGCCGGGCTGCAGTCCCAGGGATGTGCTCATCTCCCTCTTCCCCAGAACCTTGTTGTCACCAGCAGACCAGCCTGGTACTTGCAAGAAACCAGGACTTCAAGTTCACATTTCCCTTCCCTGAGCTGGCAGATGGGCTTTCTGTGACCGGAGCCCGTGTTGTGGACAAGTCTGATTCTGAAATAGGTGTGATATGGGGAAGGGAGACTCCATTCCCATACTTTGAGCTCTGTCCCCATCAGAGTTCTCTTCTTCCCTCTTCTCTCCTTACTGGCATCCTTGCTGCTCACGGACAAAGGCAAGCTTGGAGTGAGAGGGGAAACAGGACTGGCTTCTGTCCTCAATCTGGCAATCCCCGAGAAGTCAGGAGGCTGGGCTTTCCAGTAAGGACTCAGGAGATGGGATGACAAACCTTTCTTCCACAAGAGTCTATTGATGCTCTCAAGTCTAAAATGATTCTCACATGGAAATTAGACCAGCTCTGTCTTGCATTGAGGCAGCCGTAGTGCTACGTCTTGCTGTGGTGTGAAGCTGTTGAACCTAGCCAGAGGTGACCAACATCCTCTTGTGCCCTCCCACACACCGGGACACCTGCTGGCCCTCCAGGTCTACAGAGCCCTGGGCTCCTGCCTTGGGCTGGTCTTCCTGGACTGAGAGGAGGTTAGAAGTAAGTAGTCTCTGCATGACAATATTTTATTAGCCCCTCTGGGTTTGTATGTCATTCAGAGCAGGTGGAAGCTAGGTTCTTTGATGGACCAGAGTGTGAAATGGCTGTTTCCTGCCTCCTTTCCACACATTTTCTTGCCCTGCAGAAATTGTTTCCAAGTGCAGGTCAATAATTGTGCAGAAACTCTGTTTTAGGAGTGGTGTCTGGGCAGAGTGCCCTGGCCAGCAGCCAGCCTTAAAGACCATGCTTGGGTTCTTCATGTGCCTGGACATGGGAAGCTCCCTGCAGCCCCCAGAGGGGCCTTCCCAGGTCCAAGCTTCATCTCCCTTTTTCCCAGGATAATGGACAGATATTCCATTCCCTGCAAGGGGTTGCCAGTAGTGAGCAAAGGGGCAGGAAGCTCGGAGGTGTGCTGGTAGGTCCCGGACACATGGTGCCAGAGCGGGGGCAGGCACTCCTGACTTCTCCTCCAGTCCCTTGAGCACCCCTGCAGGGTCTGCCCCCTCAATGCCTCCACACCCCACATGGTCAAACAGACACTTTGGAGGGGGTGCTTGTTTGCACTTTCTGAACTCAAGGACTAAGTAGCCGATGTCAGATGTCTGGGTCATGCTCTCTTAGACTCTTGCTGTCTGAAGTGGGGTGCACTTATGGAGAATCATTGATTTAGAACATGGCAGGGGCCAGAGTCCAGGACACTAATTATCTTTCTGGAATAGCGCAGAGGTTCTGAACCCCAACTATGATGATCTAGAAAACCCACAGACTTGTTCTAGGGGCTCAAAATTCTCCCCCAGGATTGAGAGGATGATTTCTACAGGAGTGTCTGTTTCTGGATTTTCCGTGGGTTACAAGGAGATATAACCAAGAGTTCTTGAGCAAAGGGTCTGCCCCAAACTATGTCAAGATCGTTTAGGGACTGCTTGCATGAAAAGGGCAGTGAAGGAAAGAAAAAGCCCTTCCAGTTTTGGGTCCAATTAAAGCCAAGAGGAGAAGCACCAGCTCATGGCCACTTTGATTTGGGTTCTGGGTCCTGTCAAGAGTCCCGTCAGTGTTGTGACTTTCCATGCGCACTGACCCTGGGGCAGAGCCCACCCTGCCTTTACCTTGTGTGCCTGTCAGTTTCCCACCAGTGTGGATAACAGTTTGCTGACCACAGAGAGTTGTTCTTAGGTCATTGTTCCAAAGGTCCATCTGTCTGTCTATCCAAACACATGAAGACCTCTGGAATTCTTTGGTTTATTTTATTTTCTGGTTGTTCCATTTTGCTGGTCATCCTTAGGGCCATCCTATCCCTTCCTTTACTATCCCCCACACAGAACTGGATGGGGGTTAGGAGCAGTTGCTTACAGAAAAGCCACTGGTGTGTATCAGTAACAGAACACTCACTTAGAGCCATCAGGTCTCAGGGCCACATGTTCTAGACTCACCACAGATACTTTGCATCCATTCCCCTCAGACCATTCCAGAATCCAGCTTGTAGGTGGCTTACCTCCCTTTATAGGTGAGGAAACCGATGCTTGGTTCAGGGCCATGGGACAGGTGGGGGCACAGGCCAGTGTGGTCACAGAGCTCAGTACTTTCCCCTGCTTGGGCTTGGCATGAGCTCCGTTGCCCTGTCACATGACAGAGGGCTCGAGGCTGGGACGTTCTGCCCTCTGCCAGGCTCTGTGCACCGGGGGTGCCTGAGCCAGCAGGAAAGCTACAGATGCGAGAGAGGGCACATTTGTCTCACTTGTGGTGAACCACTGCAGCTTGTGGCTGGACCTGTTCCATAATCTGTCATGAGAAGATACGCAGAGGCAAGGAAGACCTCTGTCCCTCTGTGGGTTCTGTGTGCTTCTTAACTAGCGGATCCCCGACTTCCTCTGTGACAAGGAACCCATCACATTGCTGGGTGCTGTCAGTTCTACGTACAGCAGAGCTCCTGTTCTCTGCATGAGGCTATCCTCCAAACTCTAGCAAGAGTGACATTTGGGTGCAAATACTCTGACACGCATTAGAACACTCCCTTTGAAATGCTTCCTTCTAGGCTTGCCAAGAAACCTCTCAAGGAGGAAGACATCATGAAGCTGCTGCACTACATCGTTGAGGAGAGGGAAGAGGGGAGATTGGAGCAAGCTATGGGTGGAATGATCGGTGGTCAGGTCAGAAGCCCATCTGGAGCTGCTGTTGGTAAGCCTTGCAGGACAGCCAGACTTTGAAACCACCGAGACCTCACAAAAGTCTCTGTCCTGTGGGACATGTTTGCTGAATTGCAGGTGCTTTTGTGACATGATCTTTGTGTCCCTAATTCATCCTATTGAAAACATATAGAAGGGCGCTTGGGTGGCTCAGTCGTTAAGCATCTGCCTTTGGCTCAGGTCATGATCCCAGGGTCCTGGGATTGCGCCCCACATTGGGCTCCCTGCTCTACAGGGGGCCTGTTTCTACCTCTCCCACTCCCTCTGCTGTGTTTCTTCTCTAGCTGTTTCTTTCTCTGTCAAAGAAATACATAAAAATAATTTTAAACACAAAACACATAGAAATGGCTAGCAGACACATGAAAAAATGTTTAATATCATTAGCCATCAGGGAAATTCAAATCAAAACCACACTGAGAAGCTACCTTACACCAGTTAGACTGGCAAAAGTTAACAGGGCAGAAAACAAGTGTTGGAGAGGATATGGGGAAAGGGAACAGTCTTACACTGTTGGTGGGAATGCAAGTTGGTGCGGCCACTTTGGAAAACAGTGTGGAGTTTCCTCAAGAAATTAAAAATAGAGCTTCCCTATGACCCTGCACTTGTACTGCTGAGTATTTACCCCAAAGATACAGATGTAGTGAAAAGAAGGGCCATCTGTACCCCAATGTTCATAGCAGCAGTTTCCACAAGAGCCAGACTGTGGAAAGAGCTGAGATGCCCTTCAATGGACAAATGGATAAAGAAGTTGTGGTCCATATATATAATGGAATACTACACAGCCATTAGAATGGATAAATACCCAACTTTTGCATCAATATGAATGGGAGTGGAGATTATGCTGAGTGAAGTAAGTAAGTCAAGCAGAAAGAGTCAATTTATATATGGCTTCACTTACTTGTGGAACATAAGGGAGAACACGGAGGACATTAGGAAAAGAAAAGTAAAAGGGAAGGCAGGGGGGATTGGAGGGGGAGATGAACCATGAGAGACTGTGGTGTCTGAGAAACAAACTGAAGGTTTTAGGGGAGGGGAATGAGGGATGGTTGAGCCTGGTCATGGGTATCAAGGAGGGCATGAAGTACATGGAGCCCTGGGTGTTATATACAAATAATGAATTTTGGAACACTACATCAAAAATTAATGATGTATTGTACAGTGACTAACATAACACAATTAAAAAATAAAGCTTCTTAGAAGAAAAAAAAAGTAAAGAAAACACAGGCTTCTGAGTGTGAATGTCTCACAGGGCATTCTTGTAAATGACATGTGTGTCATGCAGACCTGGAGGGCGCCTCTCCCCTCAGGAATATGTCCCAGCCTCTGAAGATATCAGGGTGTCCTGGGTCCCTTGGATGGTCTCCTTCCCCTGTCACCATTACATGTCACTGCAGAGGGGAAGCAGGGAGGAAGCTGGGAGTGGCTGAGCACCTCCTAGGAGCAGATGCTGTCTGGCCATTTCTCATGAACTCATTCATGGGGAACACCCCATTCTGAAACCAACAGTCTAATGCAGAAAAAGCAGCAAACTCTCCTAGGTGGCCATCCCTGTCCCCCGGTTTTGCCACCTGCTTCTACTTGAGAGCCAGTTTTGGGCTATGAATGGAGATTTGGATGATTTTTCCCATCATTTTTTTTTATTTGTTTATTTTCAGCATAACAGTGTTCATTGTTTTTGCACCACACCCATCATTTCTTAAAGCTAGGAAGGGTTGCCTCCTTTGTCTTAGGAGTAGGAAGTAATCTGGTGTGGTCTTCCCCTTGGGCCAGGGTGGCATCAGAAAGCGGGCTGCTGGGGCGCCTGGGTGGCTCAGTGGATTAAGCCGCTGCCTTCGGCTCAGGTCATGATCTCAGGGTCCTGGGATCGAGCCCCGCATCAGGCTCTGCTCCGCGGGGAGCCTGCTTCCTCCTCTCTCTCTGCCTGCCTCTCTGCCTACTTGTGATCTCTGTCTGTCAAATAAATAAAAAAAAAAGAAAGAAAGCGGGCTGCTGTGTGGGTCTGATGTGAGGAGGAGCTGGATTACTTCTCCCATGAGGTGCCTCAGATGGACCCTGCAGCACAGGGGAGCAACAAAGACATGGTCTGCCACACTGGGCTCAGCAGACACATCACTGAATGCCTGCTCTGTGCCAGCCAGCCTGTGCTGGGGACATGGGAGAGCTCACAGTACGTCCTCCAGTTCTCCCATGAACACAGGCTGGGGAGGTGACTGCCTGTCTGCCCAGGTTGGCTTCTGTTTCCAGCTCCTGGCATGGCTTCCTGCCCTGTTCTGCCTTTCTGTGGCAGGATTGGCATTCAAGGATGTTTCACGATGCAGAGATCACACTGCGGAGTAAATCAGTATGTGGGTGACCCCAGACCTTCCACCTGTACATTCCCCTTTCCCATCTGTGAATTAGTGAGTCCTGAGTTCAGCCTCTCACCATCCAAGGAGCAGCCAGTGAGGGAGGAGACGTGGCCATGGCCTCCTTCCTCAGTGACATTCTACATCTTTGTCCTCCACCTCCACCTAATGTGCTCAGGGGAGGGCTTGATGGGATCATTTATCCTATGGCTGTTCCCAGATGCCATTGTGGGAGCACATATCTTGTTCGGATTCTGTCAGAGCTGGTAGAGAACAGGACGTCTGCCAGGGGAATCCGGGGATTTGCTCTCTGAAGCCACTAGTTGTGGGCGGAGCATCATTTTACCCAGAAAACCAAGGAATTTTCTCTTATCCAAAGAGCTAGTAATTTGCTGGTCGATATTCCTGGTGACTTTTTGCATGAAGTGTTGTTCCAAATCAAATACTGGTTTAGTGCAGATGAGTACATCTCTTGTTGGCACAGAGTACTTCATGGGTTTCATGGGGAAAGTTAAGTAAAACTTGTAAATGACTGGTTTTTCCCTCCCCGAATCCTCCCTTCTTTTGGAGCAGAGCAGAAGGCTGACCAGGGGCCGTGTGCAATCTCCTGGGCCTGATGTTGGCCTGGGCTCAGCCCCAGGGGAGCTGCGTGTTTCCAGATGCCTCCACACTTCACTTCCTGAGTGGGTTCAGGTTTTACTGCCTTTTGGCGGGGTCCAGCCCACATCCGGGCTCTCTCTGGCCTGGGCTCTATTCTCTCAGATAAACCTTCAATTTTGCAAAAGTAGTAGAATTACAGAAACGTTGCTGAGACTGTGTAGAGAATGCCCAGACATCCCTCACCCAGTTCCCGTAACATTACCACCACGGTGCACTTGTGAAAAGTATGAAGTCAACACAGGTGGAACACTATTAACTGCTCTCCAGACTTTATTTGTACTTTTCCAGTTTTGGCATTAAGATCTTTTCATTCATCTTAAGATCTTTCCCAGAATCCAGCTCAAGAGATCACAGTGCATTTAATCCTCAGGTCTCCTTGGTCTTCCAGGCTCTGTGACAGTTCCTCAGACTTGGCTTGTTTTCATGATCTGGTACTGTTGAGGAGTACTGGGCAGGTATTCATAGAATGCTTCTCCGTTTGGGTCTGCCTGATGCTTCCACATGCTTAGCCCAGGGTTGTGGACCTCAGGGAAGCATACCGCAGACAGCGGCAGAGCACCTGTCTCATAGCGCCATTTCAGGGACATGTGACACCCACAGTCCTCCCTGGCAATGTCCCACTTGATCACCTGGTTAAGGTGGTCTTTGCCAGGTTTGTCCATTTTGAAGTCAATGTCTCCCCTTTCCACACTCTGCTCTTTCCAAGAGAGTCCCTAAGTCCAACTGGGCTGCATCTATTAATATCTGATCATCAATATTTAATAGTCATGAGACTTAGGATATACATCTTGCATTCCGTGTGGTAGCAATGAACTGTCAAGGGGTAGCCACTGCTCCTTTATTTTTTATTTCTATTTAAATTCAATTATCCAACAGATAGTACATCATTATCTTCAGATGTAGTGTTCAACAATTAATCAGTTGCATATAATATACAGTGCTCATCACAACCTGTGTCCTTGTTAATGCCCATTACCTAGTTACCTCACACCCTAACTACCTCCCCTTTAGTAACACTTCATTTGTTTCCCATAATCAAGAGTCTCTCCTGGTTTGCTCCCTCTCTTTTGTTTCCTGTTCAGGTTTCACTACCTTCCCTCATGGTTCTCTGCACTGTTTTTATAGCCCACATATGTGTTAAACCATATAATGTCTTTCTCTAATTCACTTATTTCACTTAGCATAAGATTCTGCAGTTCCATCCATTTGGGTGTAAATAATAAGTATTCATCCTCTCTGAGGGTTAATATTCCATTGCATATATATGTATGTATGTGTGTGTATATATATATATATACATATGTTTATATATACACTCATTGCTGCTATGAACATTGGTGTGCAGGTGCTCCTTTTTTTCATTACATCTGTATCTTCGGGATAAATACCCAGTGGTGCAATTTCTGACTCATACTGGAGCTCTATTTTTAACTTCTTCGGGAACCTCCATACCGTTTTCCAGAGCGACTGTAACAGATTGCCTTGCCACCAACAGTGTAGAAGGTTTCCCTTTCTCCACATCGTCTTGAACATTTATTGTTTCCTGCCTTGTTAATTTTAGCCATTCTGACTGGTGGTGGTATCTCATTTTAGTTTTGATTTCTATTTCCCTGATGCCACATGAGGTGGAACATTTCTTCATGTGTCTGTTGGCCATTCGTATGTTTTCTTTTGAGAAATATCTACTCATGCCTTCTGCCCCTTTCTTGACTGGATTATATTTGTTCTTTAGGTGTTGAGTTTGAGAAGTTCTTTATAGACCTTGGATATCAGCTCCTTGTCTGCAGTGTCATCTGTAAATATCTTCTACCATTTTGTAGGTTGCTTTTTAGTTATGTTGATGGTTTCCTTTGCTGTGCAGAAGCTTTTTATATTGATGAAGTCCCAAGACTTCATTTCTGCTTTTGTTTCCTTTGACATTGGAGATGTGTCTAGGAAGAAGTTGACATAGTTGAAGTCAAAGAGTTTCCTGCCTATTTTCTTGTCTAAGATTTTGATGGATTCTTGTCTCACATTGAGGTCTTTCATCTGTGTTGAGTTTACCTTTGGGTAAGGTTAAGGAAATTTTTCATTTTCATTCTTCTACATGTGGGTATCCAATTTTCCCAGCACTGTTTATTTAAGAGACAATATGTTTTCCGTTGAGTATTTTTTCCCACTTTGTCAAAGATTAGTTGACCATAGAGTTGAGGGTTCATTTCTGGGATCTCTATTCTGTTCCATTGGACCATGTGTTTGTTTTTGTGCCAGTACCACGCTGTCTTGATGATCCCAGCTTTGTAATATAGTTTGAAGTCAGACATTCGGATGCCCCCAGCGCTGGCATTC
The DNA here is from genome assembly GCF_922984935.1 of Meles meles. Classification (NCBI taxonomy): domain Eukaryota; kingdom Metazoa; phylum Chordata; class Mammalia; order Carnivora; family Mustelidae; genus Meles; species Meles meles. The sequence goes on along the minus strand of NC_060084.1, from coordinate 37,651,132 downwards.
TTTGCAACGTTCCTCTGGGTATCCAGGGTCTTTTCTGGTTCCATACAAATTTTAGGATTGTTTGTTCCAACTCTGTGAACAATGTTGATGGTATTTTGATAGGGATTGCATTGAATATGTAGATTGCTCAGGGCAGCGTAGACATTTTAACAATACTTATTCTTCTAATCCATAAGTGTGAGATGTTTTTTCATCTTTCTGTGTCTTCTTCAATTTCTTTCACAAGTGTTATGTACTTTTTAGAGTACAGATCCTTTACCTCTTTGGTTCAGTTTATTCCTAGGTGTCTTACAGTTTTGGTGCAATTGTACATGGGATTGATTCCTTAATTTCTATTTCTTCAGGCTCATTGTTGGTGTAGAGACGTGCAACAGTTTTCTGTGCATTGATTTTGTATCCTGCCATGTTGCTGAACAGCTGTATAAGTCCTAGCAATTTTGGGGGTGCCGTCTTTTGGGTTTTCCCACATAAAGTATCATGTCATCCTGAATGAGTGAGAGTTTGACTTCTTCTTTGCCAATTTGAATGTCTCCTCTTTCTTTTTGTTGTCTGATTGCTGAGGCTAGGATTTCTAGCATTCTGTTGAGCACCAATGCCACTGCCCATTTAGACAGCGACCCAGCTCACCATCACCCACAGGCTCACTCCTCCTTCTTCATTCCTTTCATCGACTTCCTGCCCCCTGAAGGCACCTGAGTTGGAGACCCCTGCCCCAGGGCACCTTCCTGTAGCAAATCTACATCCCACCTGATCAGAAAGAACTTTCCATTGACATAAGGGCCTCAAGTCCCAAAATCATACACTTTAAATCAATCATAAATTTACACTTAAAGATAATGGTTATGTCCTTTTGGGATCACAGGAAGAGAAATAGTTGAGTAAGCTCTATTTAATAGTTATCATAACCACTCTGGAGGGCTGGCATGAAAAACAGTTGCTTCCAGAGTTATGGTCTCCTTTTCTGTCCACTGGGTCCTTTAACCATAGCATTTCACTGAAAATTTCCAAAGTTCAGTGGCCAAGTGCATATTATGGAGAAAACTCAGCCTCACCACAGAGATGATGGTCCGTGCAAATGCACTGGCTTCTCAGCTCTGTCCTTTAAGATGAGAGTTTTGTGGGAAGCAGGAAACCTGCAGGCCCTGGAGAAGATTTCAGTTCTCAGTGCTGTGTGGTGGGAGATGCAGTGCTGTGTGGTGGGAGATGCTTTGGCTGCGTCCGTGAGTGCACAGCGTAGGGAAGGGCACATTGGGTGTCAGTTATCTGAGCCAAATGGAACAAGAACCCCAGAAACCCTTGCCCCCCACACCAAGGGGGTGGAGTGGGCATGAAGCCGAGCCCATTCTGGCCTGTGTGTGAATGTGCTCACTTGTCACGGCAGTGGACATGCTCCCAGCAAGAGAACACATTGAACAAACTAACTGAACCTTCCTTGTTTTCTAGGGTGGGCTTTTTGGGGCTCCTTTGGTGCATGGAGGATGAGCAGACAGTCCAAGCCAATTCCTCAGGCCATAATGGGGCTGCCGACTGATAAGAAGCAAAAGCTCTATAATGAAGCCATGGCCATCCTCAAGCCCCTGAAGTGGAGGGACACCGAAGACCTGACCACACTGGTCATGGGCAGTGAGGACCTGAAGAAGCAGCTGATGGCCAAGCTGGAAACGTGCCTCAAAGGCTGAAGTCCAGTACATTGATTTCAAAGCTATTTCTGGAAAGCAGGGGTCTCATTTAGATGATTCTCCACAGGGTGGTGGACCGTTTAGATGGTTTTCCTAACTCATAGAGGTGATTGGGAGTTGGGGGAAGCCTCACGCATTCATTGCTCATGCGTTGAGTCCAACTCTCCCAGACCCAGGGAACATGGGCTCCTAGTCAGAGGTCCTACCCTGATGCCCACTGAAGTCCCTCCCCTGTCTGGCCTGCCTTCATTCCTGGGAAAAACCCTGACCCAACTTCTGAGCATTTTGGGTCAGACGGAGCAGATCTTGCTGAGTGAAGTCAGTGTGGACTAGCTGGGTCCTGGGGTGACTGTAATGGGTGCTGGGCCTGAAAGGACAGGCTGGAACTCAAGTCCTGTCTCCCCCAGGAGGTGAAAACCCTTTCCTGGCTTTCCCCTCAGGCTCTCCTCTTGGCTCCAGTGGTTTTAGTATTCTTGCTTTTGTCTTACATTGTCTGTGAAGAACTTAAAAAAAGAGAAATGGGCTAAGACTCATCCATTTGTATCATTCCCACAGGTTTGCCATTCCAAATAATGTCCATGATGGAATACTGCTCCTCCCTGGGCCCAAGACCCCTGCTTGGCCCCTGCCTCGACACTCCACTGTTCAGAGTCTACTCACTGGCATCTTCTTTAAAGAAATATTCTACATCAATTAGGGCCATTTGGTTGCCCTACAATGTGGCTACTATAGTAGCATGAATGCTTATTTCTGTCTTTTTAATTAAGCCCCATATTTTGTTCTTCATTGCGTGTGAGATATTTTGTCACTGTGCGTCTGTTTATTTGTTAGGGGCCCTCCTTCCTTCAGAAGGTAGCTACACAAAGGCACGTGGGAGGTACTCAGTCTCAAACATTTGAGTGAAAGATTGCTGAGTGAAGGCCAGGAGGAGTGAGCGGGCCGTGGTCTGAGGTGGGGTGTGCAGATGGAGGGTTCAGAGAGAGAGAGAGAGAGAGAGTAGTCCATCCTGGAAGTGACAGTCATCAGGTGTGTCTGGGGCTCAGTGGATGTGGGAAAGGAAAGCACGGAGGCCGAGGAAGACTCAGGCGGGAGCGCAGGGAGCACACTCTGTGCCATGCTTCATGAGGAGCTGGACCCTATCCTGGGGGCCGTGGGGCCATGAGATCTCTGTGCCTGACCCTGCCCTGCCCATGACCTCCTGGATAGAGCCCAACCTTCACGGGAGGTGGATATAATTGTGGAGACTTGGCCACGGACTCAAGCAGCACTCGCTTCCTCCCTCCCTAATTGCTCTGTTTTCCTTCCACTTCACAAGTGGGTTGGCTAGTAACACCGACGTCTGTTTTATATACATATAGATAGTCAGAAAACACAAAATGTGTGGTAAGCTATGTTCCGTCTTCATGTTATTAACATACAAAAGCAAGAAAGCTCCAAGTTAGAGCATCTGCAATTCAGCCCAGTGTGCAGCAAGCCATATGGCGAAGACATGGGACGGAAGGCAACAGAAGTGCATCATCTCTGCCTTCGTCTGAGGAGCTGCTTCTGCAAGCCAGGGCCACCGGCTCCTCCGGCCTGTGTGTCCCAGTCAAGGCCAGCCGGCTTCCATCCATCCACTCATTCATTCATTCCATTAATTCATTCATTCATCAAATATTCTTTGAATTCCTGTCATGGGCCAGGAACAGTTCTCTCACCAAGACAGAGGAACCAGGACAGGCATAGGTCTGTCCTGAGGGAGGGAGAAGGGGTCAGGACATAGGTAAACAAAACACATGAGAAAGACATGATGATCGCCTCCAGTTACGAGAACTCCTGAAAAGTAACAGGGCGATGTGATAGGAGGTGGAGCAGAGGCCTGTGACTAAGCATAAAGTGGCTTCAGGAAGGCCTTTCTCAGGAGCAGACAGTAGAGCCGAGCTCTGAGGCATGAGGAAAATCCAGCAAGAATTGCTGTGAAGAAAGTAGCCCAGGCAGAGGGAACAGTATGTGCAAAGGTCCTGAGGTGGGAATGAACTAGTGCTTTGGTGGAACTGCAAGAAGGCTGGAGTAGAGTGAGTGAGGGAGAGTGGGACAAGATAACAAGAGAGCTGGGAGACAGAGGCATCCGGGTCTTATAGACTCGTAGGGAGTTTGAGTTTTACTCTGGTGCTATTAGAAGAGCTGAAGTGTTTGAAGTAGAAGAGTGACTACTCTGATTTACATGCCTTTTTAAAGATTATTTATTCATTTATGTATTTATTTATTTGACAGACAGAGACCACAAGTAGGCAGAGAAGCAGGCAGAGAGAGAGTGGGGGACGCATGCTTCCTGCTGAGCAGAGTGCCTGATGCAGGGCTCGATCCCAGGATGTTGAGATCATGACCTGAGCTGAAGACAGAGGCTTAACCCACTGAGCCACACAGGTGTCCCTCTGATTTACATGTTTATGGAACACTCTGCTGCTGAGGGGAGTGTGGATGGGGAAGCAGGCATATCCTGGTGTCTTAGAGGCCAGTCACCCAAGCCAGGAAAGATGGCAGCTTGGCCAAAGTTGGGGCAGGATGGCGGTGGTCACAGGAGTCAGATGTGTTTGCAAATAGAGTGGGGGAGAGCTGCCCATTGCCTGCTGAGAATTCAGACCCATAACCTCGGGTCCATGGTGGCTGACAAGGACCAGGGCAGTGTAGCTGGGCAGAGATGTGAAAATACAGCTTCCCTGCTCTCTGCAGGTGAGGAGGCCCGTCTGTGTCACTCCTCATGAAAAGCCTGGTTTTTCTTTCCTGTCCCCTCGCCTCCATAGTCATAAGCATAGTGACACATCACCAGCATTCTCCTGCCAGGTGGAAGGGTAGAGAGAGGAAGTCACTGCCTAGGATCACACAGGACAAGGGGCACCTCAGGAGGACCCTTCTAAATAGACTGCCTGAAGCCTTGGGGTGTTAGCCAGCCCTTTCCAACGTCCATCTGACTGTCTTTTACCATGGTGGTAGAGGAATAGTGGCATTGCCCATACCAGCAAGGACACACATTCCCATGTAGCCCGCAGTGGCGTGGCTTTTCATCTTCATTGTGAGAGTGGCCCTTTGCCTTCTCCTAGAATAGTGGAAAACTGCACATGGCAGTTAGTGGACCCCAGAAGCAGAGTGGAGTATGTGGGAGGTGAGGAGGGACTGCCGAGAAGCCAGTCCCTGCTTCTCAGGGGGCTCCTCACTTGCAGAGAGCAGGGAAGCTGTATTTTCACATCTCTGCCCAACAACACTGCTCCTGCTCTTTGTCAGCCACCATGGACCCAAGGTCATGGGTCTGCATTCTCAGAAGGACAGGGGAATGTAGAAGTAGGAGTGGCCAGAGGGCCCTGGAGTGGATGTGGCCTGAGGGCTGTCCTGCTTTGGACAAAGTGAACAGGCCTTTCTATCTCTGCCTCCATCAGCCACTGTGTGGCAGCATGTGGCCCTGGCAAGGCTGAGGAAGTCCTGAAAGGCTGGCAGCTGGAGGCTGAGTGCTGGTGACACGCCCAGCAGCTGGGGCACTAGTACCTCCTACAGGGGGCCTTGGGGGCTGCGTCTCCATGTCCACCACAGTCCATCCCGCTAACTCAGCCATGACCCATTTATAAACCAGCAGTTGGAGTTGTGCTAACCTGACATCTTCCTTTCCCGAAAGCAGGAATAGCCAATTGTCCATGACCATGAGCTGACAGCTCTGAGACTAGGTAGGGTCTTTCTAGGCCACCAGCCAAAGGGGCAAAGATAAATGGTCTTTCTCCTCCTTCCAGACACATCAGAATTAGATGATGTCATTTGATATCCAATCCTTGTCAAATTTTCCCATTATTCTAGATACCGGTTTTCAGTCAGGATTCAAACAAATCCCTGCCTTGCTTTTGGTTCTTTGGTCTATCTTTGGTCTCCTTCTGTATAGAACTCTCAACTCCTCTCAACCCCACCCCCTCTCTTCTCATGACTTGGTTCTTTAAGTCCCAGCCAATTGTCTTGTAGGACATTGCTCACTCTAGATTTGTCTGATGATTGGATTTATTTAACTTCTTCTTCTTTTAGCTTTATTTAGCCATAGTTTTCCCATGTAAAGTGAACAATTCCGTAACTTTTAACACATTCACAGATATGTGTGGCCATCACCATAGCTGGTTCTATGACACTGTCATCTCCTCAAAACCCATTAGCTATTATCCTCCTAAGCCCCTCTCCCCAGCCCTAAGCAACCACTAATCTACTTTCTCTCTTTTTGGGTTTTCCTAATCTGGCTTTTCATAGAATGGAATCGTGTTGTATTCTGTCTTTGGTAACTGGCTTCTTTCTCTTAGCATAATATTTTCAGTTTGTTCATGTTGTCATATTTCTTTTTATGACTGGAGAATATTCCTCTATGTGGGGATGGCACATTTTATTTATCAACTTGTCCACTGAGGGACATTTGGGGTGTTTCCATCTCTTAGTACGAATATGTTACTTTCCACATTTGTGTACAAGTCTTTGTGGGGACATATGCTTTCATCTCTTGGGTAGATGTTGGGTGAATTGCTGGGTTAATTTGTGTTTAATATTGGAGGAACTGACAGACTGCTTCACAAAGCTTCTGAAATATTTTCTACTCCTCTCAGCAGTGTATGAAGCTGATTTCTCCACAGCATGAACAGCCTGACTAGGGCGTGTCACTCTCTTTTTGTAAAAAATATTTTATTTATTTATTTGACAGACAGATCACAACTAGGCAGAGAGGCAGGCAGAGAGAGGGAGGGGGAAGAAGCAGGCTCCATGCAGGGCTCGATCCCAGGACCCTGAGATCATGACTTGAGCTGAAGACAGAGACTTAATCCACTGAGCCACCCAGGCGTCCCCACTCTCTGATTTTTTGAGGCAGTTCTCCTCAGTGTTCCACAGTGGAGGCTTCTCTCTAAGGCAGGGGTCTTCTACTCCCGCAGCTCACCTCAGCAGACTAGGCCTCCTACACCCAGACCATGAAGGATACAAATGGCACAGAACCAGATGGCATCATTTTCTTATTTTCGTAGTTGGTCAGATCCTGCAATTTCCTACCAAGTTTCACTCAGTGCCCTAATAAGATCCTCAGGAAGCAGCCAGCGTAGAGCTGTAAGGTGAAGACACTTAGGCCTCTGAGAGGTGAAGGTTGCTCAAATGAGCTGGTGCTGGAGATGGGGCTAGGGCTCCTGGGAGCTGCATTGTCTAGTCCTTCGGAACGTGGCAGGAAGGAGGAGTTTCCTGAGAGCAGGTGACTCATGGAAACAAGCCTCCATTCTAAACTGCATGCTAGGCTCCCTGTCCAGGATGCTTCTGTTCCCCATTACTGTTTACCAAAGAGGTGCTGATGCTGTGGGAAACTCAGCGTCTCTGGAAGCAGACAGGCCAGGCTGCAACAGCCCATGTTCCCACACTGGAAGACTGATTTGAGGAGGCTGGGCCCAGCATGGCACTTGCAGCCTCTACCAACTCATTTAGATGGCAGTCGGTCCCTCCTCTGGGGATAGTGCCCCAGTCAGAGCTAAGCAGCCTCCCTGGGGTGGCTGCTTCTCTGGAGTTGCAGGGTTGGTCATTCACTCTCTGTGACCAGGTGAGGTTAGGGCAGGCAGGAGTTTACCCAGGCAAGGACAGCCTCTCCCAAGGCCCAAGTCTTCCAGCCCACCCTGCACCAACCCTGTGCTTCTTGGGAGACAAATTCCTCTGGGATTCTAACCTCTTCTATTCTCTTGCTATTTTCTTTCCTGCCTTGTACATCTGTCCATCTTCAACTGCCAACATCAGATTCAAGGCCTAGCCAGATACCACCTCCTCTCTGGAGCCATCTCTCTCGGCCCTCCTCTGAATGTCTGTGTAGTAGCACATCTGCACCTCCTTTGGACACTAACGTAGGGTCTTACTGCTCTGTGTTCTAGGGGATCAGAGCTGTGACTTCTGGTCTGAACAGGAACTACAGGTTCTCCTTGAGGGCCGGGCCTGAGTCCTGATCACTTTTTTCTTCTTTAATGATTTGTTCAGAATTATTTTAGTCACCAATAACAGGCTCTTAGCTCAAACTGACCTAAGGGAAAGGATCCCCTGGTACATGTTAGTGCAAGTCTAGTGGCTTCAGGTATAGCTGGTCCAGGGCCCATTTGTTTCTGCTCTGCCCATCTCTTGGTCCTGCTGCCAGCAGCCTCTTCTTGGGTGATGGCAAAGGTGGCTTACTCAGCTATTTTGGCGGAATCCCATACTGGAGGTCCATTGGTCTGGCTTGGGTCACATGCTCACTCCTGCATCCGTGGCTGGCCAAGGAGAAGATTTCTGATTGGTCAGGCTTGTGTCATAGTCTCACTTTCGGATTAGGGGTCTGTAATGGACCAGTTTTCAGGGAAGAGGTGCTTTCCAAGGGAAATCCTGGTCACTGGGCAGGTAAAACAGCACCAGCTCTGTGGAAATGATTTTCCTTGACTCCTTCCTCCCTCTCAGGGCCCTATTCAGAGGGCTATAGGTCTGATTTACCTCCCTCCTTGGTATTTCTCACACTTGGTCCTTGTTCTCAGGAACTTGCCTCCTATTCCTCTCTTTCCCATGGCCCATCATTGTTAATTCTTCATGTAACAGCCAGAAGGGCTTTCCTAAAACATGCAGATCACATACTAATTAAATTTCTTGATGGTGCCCCATTGCCCTTTGGGTGAAATTCATTATTCTGAGCAAAGAATGTGCACTCTTGGTGATCTCGCCCTCCAGCCCTGTCTCTCTCTGTTACTTCCTCTTATGTTATGTTATGTTATGTTATGTTCCAAATTCCTCAAATCATCCCGAGTTGTCCTGTGCTTCTGCCTGTGATGCCCTTTCCCAGCTTATCTGACTGGCAGGCTTTTCCTTTTTAATACTCAGCTCAGGCATCTCCTTCTTCAGGAAGGCCTCTGGGACTTCTGTGAACAGATAAGAAGACCTTCTACTTGGTGCCCATATCTGCTCACCTCTCTGAGTTAGGCTGATTTTGATGATCAAAGGTTCTGCCCCCTGCTTGTCCTTCAGGTGCTTCTTCTTATCTACCTTCCTAGTGCCTAGCTTGGTGTCAGGCCCAGTGATACATTGTGAGCAGTGACTACTGACAAATCGGTGGACCCAGGGGAGCAAGGATCCTGGTGGGCCCTGCATGCCCTGGGCAAAACAGAGTTGCAGTCTTCCTGCCTGGACATGTTCAGCCCTGGGTTTATATGCATTTCCTCCACCTGCCCTCCCCACCATGGTGGGTTGCCGTCAAGCCACCTTACTGTAGGACTGCTTTTATTTTCTTTCTAGCATTTTGCCTGGCTACTTTTCTGTGTTTTTTTTTTTAAATTTATTTTCAGTGTAACAGAATTCATTGTTTATGCCCCACACCCAGTGCTCCATGCCATATGGGCCCTCCATAATGCCTGCCACCTGGCTCCCCCAAAATCCCACCCCCCACCCCTTCAAAACCCTCAGGTTGTTTTTTAGAGTCCATAGTCTTCATGGTTCATCTCCCCTTACATTTTAACACAACTCCCTTCTCCTCTCCATCTCCCCATGTCCTCCATGTTATTTGTTATGCTCCACAAATAAATGAAACCCTATGATAATTGACTCTCTCTACTTGACTTATTTCACTCAGCATAATCTCTTCCCATCCTGTCCATGTTGCTACAAAAGTTGGGTATTCATCCTTTCTGATAGAGGTATAATACTCTATAGTGTATATGGACCATATCTTCCTTATCCATTCATCCTTTGAATGGCATCTTGGTTCGTTCCACAGTTTGGCGACCATGGCCAATGCTGCTATAAACATTGGGGTACAGATGGCTCTTCTTTTCATTACATCTGTATCTTTGGGGTAAATTCCCAGTAGTGCAATTGCAGGGTCATAGGGAAGCTCTATTTTTAATTACTTGAGGAATCTCCACACTGTTTTCCAAAGTGGCTGCACCAACTTGCATTCCCACCAACAGTAGAAGAGGGTTACCCTTTATCCACATCTTCTCCCACACATGTTGTTTCGTGTATTGTGTATTTTGGCCATTCTAACTGGTGTAAGGTGGTATCTCAATGTGGTTTTAATTTGAATCACCCTGATGGCTAGTGATGATGAACATTTTTTCATGTGTCTGATAGCCATTTGTTTGTCTTCATTGGAGAAGTGTCTGTTCATATCTTCTGCCCATTTTTTTGACATGATTATCTGTTTTGTGTGTGTGGAGTTTGAGGAGTTCGTTATAGAACCTGGATATCAACCTTTTGTCTGGACTGTCATTTGCAAATATCTTCTCCCATTCTGTGGGTAGTCTCTTTGTTTTGTTGACTGTTTCCATTGCTGTGCAGAAGCTTTTGATCTTGATGAAGTCCTAAAAGTTCATTTTTGCTTTTGTTTCCTTTGCTTTGGGGACATATCTTGAAAGAAGTTGCTGTGACTGATATCGAAGAGGTTACTGCCTAAGTTCTCCTCTAGGATTCTGATGGATTCCTGTCTCACGTTGAGGTCTTTTATCCATTTCAAGTTTATCTTTGTGTACGGTGTAAGAGAATGGACGAGTTTCATTCTTCTACATATAGCTGTCCAGTTTTCCCAGCACCATTTATTGAAGAGACTGTCTTTTTTCCACTGTATATTTTTTCCTGTTTTGTCGAAGACTATTTGACCATAGAGTTGAGGGTCCATACCTGGGCTCTCTACTCTGTTCCACTGGTCTATGTGTCTGTTTTTGTGGCAGTGCCACACTGTCTTGGTGTTCACAGCTTTGTAGTTAAGCTTGAAATTAAGTAACGTGATGCCACCAGTTTTGTTTTTGTTTTCAACATTTCCTTAGCAATTCGGGGTCTCTTCTGATTCCATACAAATTTTAGGATTATTTGCTCCAGCTCTTTGAAAAACACCGGTGGAATTTTGATTGGAATGGCGTAAAAGTATAGATTGCTCTAGGCAGTATAGACATGTTAACAATGTTTATTCTTCCGATCCAAGAGCATGGAATGGTCTTCCATCTTTTTGTGTCTTCTTCAGTTCCTTTCATGAGTGTTCTGTAGTTCCTCGAGTACAGGTCCTTCACCTCTTTGGTTAGGTTTATTCCCAGGTATCTTATGGTTCTTGGTGCTATAGTAAATGGAATCGATTCTCTAATTTCCCTTTCTGTATTTTCATTGCTAGTGTATAAGAAAGCCACTGATTTCTGTACATTGACTTTGTATCCTGCCATGTTACTGAATTGCTGTATGAGTTCTCATAGTTTAGGGTGGAGTTTTTAGGGTTTTCCATATAAAGAATCATGTCATCTGTGAAGAGAGAGAGTTCGACTTCTTCCTTGCCAATTTGGATACCTTTTATTTCTCTTTGTTGTCTGATTGCCGTTGCTAGGACTTCTAATACTATGTTGAACAAGAGTGGTGAGAGTGGGCATCCTTGTCGTGTTCCTGATCTCAACGGGAAGGCTGCAAGCTTTTTCCCATTGAGGATGATATTTGCTGTGGGTCTTTCATAGATAGATTTTATGAAGTTCAGGAATGTTCCCTCTATCCCTATACCTTGGAGCATTTTAATCAGGAACGGATGCTGGATTTTGTCAAATGCTTTTTCTGCATCAATTGAGAGGACGATGTGGTTCTTCTCTCTTCTCTTATTGATTTCTTCTATCGCACTGATTAATTTGTGAACATTGAACCATCCTTGTAATAGAGGGATGAATCCCACCTGGTCATGGTGGATAATCTTTTTAATGTGCTGCTGGATCCTTCTTGCTATGATCTTGTTGAGAATCTTAGCATCCATATTCATCAGTGATATTGGTCTAAAACTCTCCTTTTTGGTAGGGTCTTTGCCTGGTTTGGGGATCAGGGTAATGCTGGCTTCATGAAAAGAGTCTGGAAGTTTTCCTTCTGCTTCAACTTTTTGAAACAGCTTCAGGAGAATTGGTGTTATTTATTCTTTGACAGTTTGGTAGAATTCCCCAGGGAATTCGTCAGGTCCTGGCTCTTGTTTTTTGGGAGGTTTTTGATCACTGCTTCAATCTCGTTACTTGATATCGGTCTATTCAGGTTGTCAATTTCTTCCTGGTTCAATTTTGGGAGTTTATAGTTTTCCAGGAATGCATCCATTTCATCTAGGTTCCTTAGCTTATTGGCATATAACTGTTGGTATTAATTTCTGATGATTGTTTCTACTTCCTTGGTGTTAGTTGTGATCTCTCCCTTTTCATTCATAATTTTATTAATTTGGGCTTTCTCTCTTTTCTTTTGGATTAGTGTGGCCAATGGTTTATCGATCTTATTGATTCTTTCAAAAAACCAGCTTCTAGTTTCATTGATACGTTCTACTGTATCTCTGGTGTCTACCTCATTGATCTCTGCTCTAATCTTGATTATTTTCCTTCTTGCGTGTGGAGTTGGTTTGATTTGTTGTTGATTCTCCAGTTCTTTAAGGTGTAGAGACAGCTGGTGTATTCTGGATTTTTCCAGTTTTTTGAGGGAGGCTTGGATGGCTATGTATTTCCCCCTTAGGGCAGCCTTTGCTGTATCCCATAGGTTTTGGACCAAAGTGTCTTCATTCTCATTGGTTTCCATGAATTGCTTAAGTTCATCTCTGATCTCCTGGTTGATCCAAGCATTCTTTTTTTTTGTTTGTTTGTTTATTTACAGCATAACAGTGTTCATTGTTTTGGCATCACACCCAGTGCTCCATGCAGTACGTGCCTTCCCTATTACCCACCACCTGGTTCCTCAACCTCCCACCCCCCCCCCCCCGCCCCTTCAAAACCCTCTGGTTGTTTTTCAGAGTCCATAGTCTCTCGTGGTTCATCTCCCCTTCCAGTTTCCCTCAACTCCCTCTCCTCTCCATCTCCCCATGTCCTCCATGTTATTTGTTATGCTCCACAAATAAGTGAGACCATATGATACTTGACTCTCTCTGCTTGACTTATTTCGCTCAGCATAATTTCTTCCAGTCCCGTCCATGTTGCTACAAAAGTTGGGTATTCATCCTTTCTGATGGAGGCATAATACTCCATTGTGTATATGGACCACATCTTCCTTATCCATTCATCCGTTGAAGGGCATCTTGGTTCTTTCCACAGTTTGGCGACCATAGCCATTGCTGCAATAAACATTGGGGTACAGATGGCCCTTCTTTTCACTACATCTGTATCTTTGGGGTAGATACCCAGCAGTGCAATTGCAGGGTCATAGGGAAGCTCTATTTTTAATTACTTGAGGAATCTCCACACTGTTCTCCAAAGTGGCTGCACCAACTTGCATTCCCACCAACAGTGTAAGAGGGTTCCCCTTTCTCCACATCCTCTCCAACACACGTTGTTTCCTGTCTTGCTAATTTTGGCCATTCTAACTGGTGTCAGGTGGTATCTCAATGTTGTTTTAATTTGAACCTCCCTGATGGCTAGTGATGATGAACATTTTTTCATGTGTCTGATAGCCATTTGTATGTCTTCATTGGAGAAGTGTCTGTTCATATCTTCTGCCCATTTTTTGATATGATTATCTGTTTTGTGTGTGTTGAGTTTGAGAAGTTCTTTATTAAAGCTGTGATCACCAAGACAGCGTGGTACTGGCATAAAAACAGACACATCGACCAGTGGAATAGAGCGGAGAGCCCAGATATGGACCCTCAACTCTATGGTCAAATAATCTTCGACAAAACAGGAAAATATATTCAATGGAAAAAAGACAGTCTCTTCAATAAATGGTGCTGGGAAAACTGGACAGCGATATGTAGAAGAATGAAACTCGTCCATTCTCTTACACCGTACACAAAGATAAACTCGAAATGGATAAAAGACCTCAACGTGAGACAGGAATCTATCAGAATCCTAGAGGAGAACATAGGCAGTAACCTCTTCGATATCAGCCACAGCAACTTCTTTCAAGATATGTCTCCAAAGGCCAAGGAAACAAAAGCAAAAATGAACTTTTGGGACTTCATCATGATCAAAAGCTTCTGCACAGCAAAGGAAACAGTCAACAAAACAAAAAGGCAACCCACGGAATGGGAGAAGATATTTACAAATGACAGTACACACACCAATCTTTCTTATTTCCTTCTTTCTGCTGACTTTTGACTTTGTTCTTTTTCTAATTCCTTCAGATGTAAGGTTAGATCGTTTGAAATTTTTGTTTCTTGAGTAGGCCTGTATTGATATAAACTTAATAGGATTTAACAGTACATTAAAAGGATTATTCACCACGATCAAGTGGGATTTATTCCAGGGCTGCAAGGTTGGTTCAACATCCGCAAATCAATCAATGTGATACAACACATTAATAAAAGAAAGAACAAGAACCATATGATACTCTCAATAGATGCTGAAAAAGCATTTGACAAAGTACAGCATCCCTTCCTGATCAAAACTCTTCAAAGTGTAGGGATAGAGGGCACATACCTCAATATTATCAAAGCCATCTATGAAAAACCCACCGCAAATATCATTCTCAATGGAGAAAAACTGAAAGCTTTTCTGCTAAGATCAGGAACATGGCAGGGATGTCCATTATCACCACTGCTATTCAACATAGTACTAGAAGTCCTAGCCTCAGCAATCAGACAACAAAAAGAAATTAAAGGCATCTGAATCAGCAAAGAAGAAGTCAAACTATCGTTCTTCGCAGATGATATGATACTATATGTGGAAATCCCAAAGACTCCACTCCAAAACTGCTAGAACTTGTACAGGAATTCAGTAAAGTGTCAGGATATAAAATCAATGCACAGAAATCAGTTGCATTTCTGTACATCAACAACAAGACAGAAGAAAGAGAAATTAAGGAGTCAATCCCATTTACAATTGTACCCAAAACTATAAGATACCTAGGAATAAAGCTAACCAAAGAGGCTAAGAATCTATATGCAGAAAACTATAAAGTACTCATGAAAGAAATTGAGGAAGACACAAAGAAATGGAAAAATGTTCCATGCTCCTGTATAGGAAGAATAAATATTGTGAAAATGTCTATGATACCTAAAGCAATTTACATATTTAATGCAATCCCTATCAAAATACCATCCATTTTTTTCAAAGAAATGGAACAAATAATCCTAAAATTTATATGGAACCAGAAAAGACCTCGAATAGCCAAAGGAATATTGAAAAAGAAAGCCAACGTTGGTAGCATCACAATTCCGGACTTCAAGCTCTATTACAAAGCTGTCATCATCAAGACAGCATGGTACTGGCACAAAAACAGACACATAGATCAGTGGAACAGAATAGAGAGCCCAGAAATCGACCCTCAACTCTATGGTCAACTAATCTTCAACAAAGCAGGAAAGAATGTCCAATGGAATAAAGACTGCCTCTTCAATAAATGGTGCTGGGAAAATTGGACAGCCACATGCAGAAAAATGAAATTGGATCATTTCCTTACACCACAAATGAAAATAGACTCAAAATGGATGAAGGACATCCATGTGAGAAAGGAACCCATCAAAATCCTTGAGGAGAACACAGGCAGCAACCTCTTCGACCTCAGCCTCAGCAACATCTTCCTAGGAACATCAGCAAAGGCAAGGGAAGCAAGGGCAAAAATGAACTATTGGGATTTCATCAAGATCAAAAGCTTTTGCACAGCAAAGAAAACAGTTAACAAAACCAAAAGACAACTGACAGAATGGGAGAAGATATTTGCAAATGACATATCAGATAAAGGGCTAGTATCCAAAATCTATAAGGAACTTATCAAACTCAACACCCAAAGAACAAACAATCCAATCAAGAAATGGGCAGAGGACATGAACAGACATTTCTGCAAAGAAGACATCCAGATGGCCAACAGACACATGAAAAAGTGCTCCACATCACTCGGCATCAGGGAAATACAAATCAAAACCACAATGAGATATCACCTCAAACTTCCCTTTTAGAACTGCTTCTGTTGTATCACAGAGATTTTTGAACTATTGTATTTCCATTTTCATTTGTCTCAAGGTAGTTTTTTGAATTTTTCCATTGATTTCTTCATTGACCCATTGGTTGTTTAGTTGCATGCTGTTTAGGTTTATTCCCATGTATCTTTTGGTTTGTGGTGCTCTAGTAAATGGAATCGATTCTCTAATTTCCCTTTCTGTATTTTCATTGTTAGTGTATAAGAAAGCCACTGATTTCTGTACATTGACTTTGTATCCTGCCACATTACTGAGTTGCTGTATGAGTTCTAGTAGTTTGGGGGTGGAGTCTTTGGGGTTTTCCATATAAAGAATTATGTCATCTGCGAAGAGAGAGAGTTTGACTTTTTCATTGCCAATTTGGATACCTTTTATTTCTCTTTGTTGTCTGATTGCCGTTGCTAGGACTTCTAATACTATGTTGAACAAGAGTGGTGAGAGTGGGAATCCTTGTCGTGTTCCTGATCTCAACAGGAAGGCTGTTTATCATCTAGGTGATTTTGTTTTTCCAGATTTTTTTCTCTTGCAATTGATTTTGAGTTTCATACCACTGTTGTCAGAAAGATGCTTAGGATAATTTCATTCTACTTAAATTTATTGAGCTTGTTTTGTGGCTTAACATGTGGTCTATCCTACAGAATATTCCACGTGCACTTGAAAAAAATGTGTAATCTGCCGGTTTGGGATGGAATATACTTTTTAAAGAGATTTAATTTATTTATTTGAGAGAGAGAGTTGATGTGAGAGATCACAAGCAGGGGGAGGGGCAAATGTAGAGAGAGAAGCCAACTCCCCATTGATTAGGGAGTCTGATGTGGGGCTTAACCCAGCACTCTTAGATCATGACCTGAGCCACAGGCAAACACTCAACTGATTGAGACAACAAGGACCTCTGGATGGAATATTCTGTATATATCTATTAAGTTCACCTGGCTTAATGTGCTTTTCAAAGTCACCATCTCCTTCCTTATGATGTATTGCTGGATAATGTATCCATTGAGGAAAGTGAGGTTGTGTTAAAGTTCCCTATTACTATTGTATTACTGTCAATTTTTCTCTTTATTTTTATTAATTTTTATTTTATTTTTATTAATATTTGCTTTATGTATCTAGGTGTTCATAGGTATTTTCCATTGTTATATCCTCTTGTTGGATTGAAGGCTTTATCATTATGTAATGCCCTTTCTCTCCTGTTGCAGTCTTTGTTTTAAAGTCTATTTAGTCTTATATAAGTATTGTTACCCCAGCTTTTATTCATTTCCATCTTCATGGAATATATTTTTCCATCCCTTCACTTTCAGTCTGTGTCTTTAGTTCTGAAGTGAATCTCCTGTAGGCAACATATAGATGAGTCTTGTATTTTTATCCATTCAGTCACCCTATGTCTTTAGAAGGGAGCATCTAGTCCATTGCATTATTGATTGGCATGACTTATTACCATTTTGTTAATTGTTTTATAGTTGTTTTTGTAGTTCTCCTTTGTTTTTTTCCTCTTCTCTTACTCTTTCCTTTGTGGTTTGATGAATTTTCTTTTGTGTTATGTTGGGATTCCATTCCCTCCCCTTTTTGTTTATCTATTACAGGTTTTGATTTTTACCTGGGATTCATATAGAACATGTTAACTATATATCAGTCTATATTAAGCTGATATTCACTTAAGTTCAAACACATTCTAAAAGCACTATATTTTTACACACCCTCCAGTATTTAGAATACCGTATTTTAGATTTTTTTAAAATTTTGTGAGTTCCTTAGCTAATTTTTAAAATTAACATATAATGTATTATTTATTTCAGGGGTACAAGTCTGTGAATCATAAGTCTTACTCAATTCACAGCACTCTCCATAGCACATATCCTCCCCAATGTCCATCACCCAGACAACCTATCCCTCCATCATCCCCCCAGCAGCCTTCAGTTTGTTTCCTGAGATTAAAAATCTCTTATGGTTTTTCTCCCTCCCTGAACCCATCTTGTTTCATTTTTCCCTCCCTTCCCCCCCACTCCTGCCCTACCTCTCAAATTCCTCATATCAGAGAGATCATGTGATAATTGTCTTGCTCTGATTGACTTATTTCACTTAGCATAATACCCTCTAGTTCCACCCACATCATTCCAAATGGCAAGATTTCGGTTTTTTTGATGGTTGCATTGTATTCCAGTGTGTGTGTGTGTGTGTGTGTGTGTGTGTGTGTGTGTGTGTGTGTGTGTTTGTATCACATCTTCATTATCTATTCATCTATTGATAGACATCTAGGCTCTTTCCATAGTTGGTCTATTGTAGACATTGCTTCTATAAACATTCAGGTTCACGTGTCCTTTGAATAACTGCATTTGTGTCTTTAGGAAAAAATACCCAGTTGTGTGATTGCTGGATCATAGGGTAGATCTATTTTCAACATTTTTAGGAACCTCCATACTCTTTTCCACAGTGGCTGCACCAGCTTGCATTCCCACCAACAATGTAGGAGGGTTTCCCTTTCTCCATATCCTCACCAACACCTGTCATTTTCTGACTTATTAATTTTAGCCATTCTTACCAGTGTGAGGGGGTATCTCACTGTGATTTTGATTTGTCTTTCACTGATGCCAAGTGATGTTGAACACTGTGTCTTTTGGCCATTTGGATGTCTTTTTTGCAGAAATGTTTGTTCATGTCTTATGCCCATTTCTTAATTGGATTATTTTTTCTTTGGGTTTTGAGTTTGAGAAGTTCTTTATAGATTTTGGTGTGGGAAGCCATGGTAAGGCTTGAGACGAGAGCCAAACCAGGCTCAGACTTATGCCTCCTCCAATGTCTCACTGCCTGATTCAAGGCAGAGGATAATGGTGTTGAGCTGCATTTGAGAAAGAGCCCGTGCCATGCGCTGCTTGCTCGCCTACATGACTTCTCACATGCCCTCTAGATATTTGACCTTCAAAACAACCCAGATGCACTTGTTAATCTTCTAGTGGTTCTTGCTGTCCTGTAAGAAGCTATGAGATAACTTTCAAGTGTGTTTCTAGTGGATGATGTTTACCATCCACCACCTGGCACTGGTATGTCTGTAGTGAAAAATATTATGAAACTGGTGTGTGAACCTTTAATCCTGCAGCAACACTTAGATACACCCTTTCACTGTAAGACTTCTATATACTCTCTCGTTTTTACTAATAAAGCGGCATTTGGTGGAAATCATCCCCAGTGCTCCTCCTGCTCCCATCTCTTTGTCTCTTTGATTTCTTTTTACCAGCCTCTTACCCTCGTGTTCCTGGTCGATTTGTCACGCGGGCCGTGACATTTTGGATACTAGCCCTTTATCTGATATGTCATTTGCAAATATCTTCTCCCATTCTGTCGGTTCTCTTTTGGTTTTTTTGACTGTTTTCTTTGCTGTGCAAGAGCTCTTGATCTTGATGAAGTCCCAAGAGTTCATTTTTGCCCTTGCTTCCCTTGCCTTTGGCGATGTTTCTAGGAAGAAGTTGCTGCAACTGAGGTCAAAGAGTTTGCTGCCTGTGTTCTCCTCAAGGGTTTTGATGGATTCCTGTCTCACATTGAGGTATTTCATCCATTTTGAGTCTATTTTTGAGTGTGGTGTAAGGAAATGGTCCAGTTTCTCTCTTCTCCATGTGGCTGTCCAATTTCCCCAACGCAATTTGTTGAAGAAACTGTCCTTTTTCCATTGGACATTCTTTCCTGCTTTGTCAAAGATTAGTTGACCGTAGAGTTGAGGGTCCATCTCTGGGATCTCTGTTCTGTTCCATTGGTATACGTGTCTGTTTCTATGCCAGTACCATAATGTTATGATGATTACAGCTTTGTAATAGAGCTTGAAGTCTGGAATTGTGATGCTGCCACCTTTGGTTTTCTTTTTCAAAGTTCCTCTGTCTATTCGAGTTCTTTTATGGTTCCATATAAATTTTAGGATTATTTGTTCCATTTCTTTCAAAAAAAGTTGGAGTTATTTCAATAGGGATTGCATTAAATGTGTAGATTGCTTTAGGTAGCATGGACATTTTCACAATATTTGTTCTTCCAATCCAGGAGCATGGAACCTTTTTTGTTCCTTCATCAATTTCTTTCATAATACTTTATAGTTTTCTGAGTACAGAATCTTTGCCTCTTTGGTTAGGTTTATTCCTAGGTATCTTACTGTTTTGGGTGCAATTGTAAATGGTATTGACTCCTTAATTTCTCTTTCTTCTGTCTTGTTTGTGTAACGAATTTCAACTGATTTCTGTGCATCGATTTCATATCCTGACAGTTTACTGAATTCCTATATGAGTTCTAGTGGTTTTGGAGTGGAGTCTTTTGGGTTTTCCACAGAAAGTATCATATCATCTGCAGAATCAGAGTTTGACTTCTTCTTTGCTAATTTGGATACCTTTTGTTTCTTTTTATTGTCTGATTGTTGAGGCTAGGACTTCTAGTACTATGTTGAGTAGCAGTGGTGATAGTGGACATCCCTGCTTTTTTTAATGGTTGCATTGTATTCCAGTGTGTGAGTGTGTGTGTGTGTGTTTCCCCATTGAGAACGATACTTGCTGTGCTTTTTTCATAGATGGCTTTTATGATATTAAGGAATGCACCCTCTATCCCTATACTGTGAGAAGTTTTTTTAAAAAATATTTTATTTATTTATTTTTCAGAGAGAAGGAGAGAGAGAGAGAGCACACAAGCAGGCAGAGAGGCAGGCAGAGGCAGAGAGAGAAGCAGACTCCCTGCTGAGCAAGGAGCCCATGTGGGACTCGATCCCAGGACCCTGGAATCATGACTCGAGCTGAAGGCAATGGCTTAATCCACTGAGCCACCCAGGCATCCCCTGTGAACAGTTTTGATCAAGAAAGGATACTGTACTTTGTCAAATGCTTTCTCTGCATTTATTGAGCATATAATATGGTTCTTTTTTTATTGTGTTAGATTTGTTGTTATTGTGTTATTGTTAGTCACCATAAAATGCATCATTAGTTTTTGATGCAGAGTTCCAAGATTCATTGTTTATTCTTTATTTAATGTATTATATCACATTGATTAATTTACAAGTGTTGAACCAACCTTGCAGCCCAGGAATAAATCCTACTTGTTTGTGGTGAATAATCCTTTTAATGTACTGGTGGATCCTACTGGTTAGTACTTTGGTGAGAAATTTTGCATCAGTGTTCATCAGGGATATTGACCTTTAATTCTCCTTTTTGATGGGGTCTTTGTCTGGTTTTGGGATCAAGGTAATGCTGGTCTCATACAATGAGTTTGGAAATTTTCTTTTGATTTTTATTTGAACAGTTTCAGGTGAATAGGTATTAATTCTTCTTTAAATGTTTGTTAAAATTCCCCTGGGAAGCCATCTGGCCCTGGACTCTGGTTTGATGGGAGACTTTTGATTACTGCTTCAATCTCCTTACTGGTTATGGGTCTGTTCAGGTTTTCTATTTCTTCCTGGTTCACTTTTGGTAGTTTATATGTCCCTAGGAATGCATCCATTTCTTCCAGATTGTCATATTTGCAGGGGTATAGTTGTTTGTAATATTGTTTGTATTTCTTTGGTGTTGGCTGTGATCTCTCCTCTTTCATTCATGATTTTATTAATTTGGGTCCTTTCTCTTTTCCTTTTGATAAATTTGGCCATGGGATTATCAATCTTATTAACTCTTAGCTCCTAGTTTCGTTGATTTGTTCTACTGTTCTTTTTTTTTTTCATGGACACTGAAATTTCAATATCATTCATAATCATTACAAAGAATAAAATGACTCTTAGGTATAGATCTAAGAAAACATGTACAGGATTTGTATGCTAAAAGCTACAAAATGCTAATGAAAAAAACTAAAGGTGATCCAAATAAATGTAGAGACATACTTTGTTCATGCATTGGAATATTCAATATAGTGAAGACATCCATTGCTTTGATTTCCTTACTACTGAGAGGACAATTCAAATGATCTCTTTCATATTGGGTGAATAGTAGTATTTTTTTAAAAAGAATTAGTCTGTTTTATCTAGGTTGTCAAATCTATGTATAGATAGAGTTTCTCACAGTATCCCCTTATTATCATTTTTGATATCATCATAGTCTATAGTAATATCTCCTCTCTTTCTTGATAGTTGTAATTTCTTTTTTTAACATTTTTTTTATTTCTTTTCAGCATAACAGTATTTATTGTTTTTGCACCACAGCCAGTGCTCCATGCAAGAAAGGATGAATACCCAACTTTTGTAGCAACATGGATGGACTGGAAGAGATTATGCTGAGTGAAATAAGTCAAGCAGAGAGAGTCAATTATCATATGGTTTCACTTATTTGTGGAGCATAACAAATAACATAGAGGACATGGGGAGATGGAGAGGAGAAGGGAGTTGAGGGAAATTGGGAGGGGAGGTGAACCATGAGAGAGTATGGACTCTGAAAAACAACCTGAGGGTTTTGAAGGGGCAGGGGGTGGGAGGTTGGGGGAATGAGGTGGTGGGTATTAGGGAGGGCATGTATTGCATGTTCTACTGTTCTTTTGGTTTCTATTTCATTGATTTCTGCTCTGATCTTTATTATTTCTCTTCTCCTGCTGGGTTCAGGCTTTACTTGCTGTTCTTTCTCCAGCTCCTTTAGGTGTAGGGTTAGGTTTTGTATTTGAGACCTTTCTTGTTTCTTGAGAAAGGCTTGTATTGCTATATACTTTCCTCTTAGGACCACCTTTGCTGTATCCCAACACTTTTGACCATTGTGTTTTCATTTTCATTTGTTTCCATGAATTTTTAAAATTCTTCTTTAATTTCCTGGTTGACCCATTCATTCTTTAGCGAGATGCTCTTTAGCTTTCATGTATTTGAGTTCTTTCCAACTTTCTTCTTGTGGTTGAGTTCTAGTTTCAAAGCATTGTGGTTGAAAATATGCAGGGAATGATCCCAATCTTTTGGTACCAGTTGAGACCTGATGTGTGACCCAGGATATGATCTATTCTGGAAAATGTTCCATGTGCACTAGAGAAGAATGTGTATTCTGTTGCTTGATAACTATCTAGCTGAATTTCTGGGACCTGATAAAATTTACATCTCCTGCTCCTTTGCCTTGCTCTTCCCCTTAGCTAATTTTTTTTGAACCACTGATTTTACTATTTTTTAAGATTTTATTTATTTGACAGACAGAGATCTCAAGTAGGTGGAGAGGCATGCAGAGTGAGAGAGGAGGAAACAGGCTCCCTGCTGAGCAGAAAGCCTGATGTGGGGCTCGATCCCAGGACCTTGGGATCATGACCTGAGCCGAAGGCAGAGGCTTTAACCCACTGAGCCACCCAGGCACCCCTGATTTTACTACTTTTGTCTTTAACCTTCATACTTATAAGGGATTGATCTACTACTTTTACTATATGTTTGTTTTTACCACTGAACTTTTTTCTCTTTGATAATTTTATTTCTACATATGCCTTTCATTTTCTACATAAAGAAGTCCCTATAACATTCCATATAAAGCTGGTTTAGTGGCCAAAAATACTTTAACTCCCGTCTAGGAAATTTTATTATTTTTTTAATTTATTTTTTAAATTTAAGCTCAACTAGACAACATGTATACATCATTCATTTCATATGTGGTGTTCAATACTTTATCAGTTGCATATAAGTCCCAGTGCTCATCACATCATATGCCTTACTTAAGACCCACCATTCAATTACTCCATCCCCCAACCTACCCACCCCTCAGCAACCCTCAGTTTGTTTTCTATAGTTAAGAATCTCCCTTTCTGATGACTTCCCCTTCAGTTTTCTCTCCCTTTTCCTATGATCCTCTCTTCCGTTTCTTATATTCCACATATGAATGGAATCATATAATTGTCTTTCTCTGTTTGACTTATTTTGCTCAGCAAAATACCAATCTGTTCCATGTACATTAATGAAAATGGTAAATATTCATCCTTTCTGATGGTTGAGTAACATTCCATTGTCTATATATACCACATCTTCTTTATCCATTCATTTGTTTACAGACAGTTCAGCTGTTTCCACAGTTTAGCTATTGTGGACATTGCTGTTATGAATATTGGGGCGGAGGTGCCCCTTAGGATAACTACATTTGGAAGCTAAGGGTAAATACCTAGCAGTGCAGTTGCTGGGTCACAGGGTGGCTCTACTTTTAACTTCTTTAGGAAACTCCATACTGTTTCCCAGAGTAGTTGAATCAGCTTACAGTCCCACCAACTGTGTAAGAGGGTTCCCCTTTTGCTGTATCCTTGTCAACATTTGCTGTTTCCTGTCCTCTTAATTTTAACCACTCTGACTCATGGGATGTGGTATCTCATTGTGGTTTTGATTTGTACTTCCCTGATGCCAAAGGATGTGAGCATTTTTTGATGTATCTGTTGGCCATTGGTATTCCTTCTTTGGAGAAGTGTGTGTTTGAGTCTTCTGCTCATTTCCTGACTGTATTCTTTGTTTTTTAGGTGTTGATTTTGAAAAGTTCCTTATAAATCATGGATATTAGCCCTTTATCTGATATGCTATTTTTAAATATCTTCTCCCATTCTGTAGGCTGCTTTTAGTTTTGTTGACTGTTTCCTTTGCTTTGCAGAAGTTCTTATCTTAGTGAAGTCCCAATAGTTCATTTTTGCTTTTGTATCCATTGAATTTTAAGATGTGTCTAGCAAGAAGTTCTGGTGGGTGAGGAGAAAGTATTTGCTGCCTGCATTCTACATTAGGATTTTAATGGATTCCTGTCTCACATTTAGGTCTTTCATCCATTTTCAGGTTATTTTGTGTGTGGTATAAGAACAAAGTCCAGTCTCATTCTTTTACCTGTGGCTTTCCAATCCCCCCCCCCCATTTATTGAAGAGAATGTCTTTTTTCCATTGGCATTCTCTCCTGACTTGTCAAAGATTAGTTGATCATAGAGTTGAAGGTCGATTTATGGTTCTATTCTGTTCCACTGATCTATGTGTCTGTTTTTGTGTCAGTATCATGCTTCATGATGATTACAGCTTTGTAATATAGCTTGAAGATGATTACAGTTTTGTAATATAACTTTAAGTAAAGCATTGTGATGCCCCATTTTGGTTTTCTTTTGCAACAATCTCCTGGTGATTTTCTGGTTCCAAACAAATTTTAGGATTATCAGTTCCAGCTCCATGAAAAATGGTGATGGTATTTTGATATGGATTGCATTGATTGTGTAGGTTGTTCAGGGCAGCATAGACATTTTAACAATGTTTATTCATCCAATCCATGAGCATGAAATATTTTTCCTTCTCTTTGTGTCTTCCTCAATTTCTTTCATAAGTGTTCTGTAGTTTCTAGAGTATAAATCCTTTACCGCTCTTGTTAGGTTTATTCCTAGGTATCTTATTGTTTTTGGTGCAGTTGTAAATGGGAATGATTCCTTGATTCTTCTTTCTCAGTTACATTATTAGTGTATCAAAATGCAACTGATTTGTTTACTGATTTTGTATCTTGTCACATTGCTAATTTGCTGTATGAGTTCTAGCAATTTTGAGGTGGAGTCTTTTGGGTTTTCCACATAAAGTATCATGTTCTCTGCAAAGAGAGAGTTTGATTTCTTCTTGCCAATTTGAATGCTTTTTAATCTTTGTTGTCTGATTACTGAGGCTAGAACTTCTGGTAGTACTATGTTAAACAATAGTGGTGAGTGTAGGCATCCCTGTTGTGTTCCTGACCTTAAGGGAAAAGCTCTCATTGAGAATGATATTTGCTATGGGCTTTTCATAGATGGCTTTTATGATATTGAAGTGGGTTCACTCTATCCCTATACTTTGAAGTGTTTTCATCAAGAAATGGTGTATTTTGTCAAATGATTTTTCATCAATTGAGAGGATCATATGGTTGTCTTTTCTTTTCCTGATGTGCTCTATCACACTGACTTGTGAATGTTGAACTACAGTGGCATCCCAAGATTAAATCCCACCTAGTCATGGTGAATAATCCTTTTAATGTACTGTTGGTTCTTTTTGACTAGTATCTTAGGGAGTATTTTTGTGCCCATATTCATCAAGGATATCAGTATGTAATTCTCCTTTTTGATGGGGACTTTGACTGGTATTGGAATCAAGGTAATTCTGGCCTTGTAGAATGTGTTTGAAAGTTTTCCTTCCATTTCTATTTTTTGAAGTAGCTTCAGTAGATTAGGTATTATTTCTCCTTTAGATGTTTGGTAGAATTCCCCTGGAAAGTCATCCAGCCCTGGACTCTTGATTTTGGGGGGAAGTTATTGATTACTGCTTCGATTTCATTGCTGGTCATTGGTCTGTTCAGATTTTTTACCTCTTCCTATTTCAATCTTGGTAGTTTATAAGTTTCTGGGAATGCATCTGTTTCTTCCAGATTGCCTAATTTGGTGGCATATAGTTGCTCATAATATGTTCTTACAATTTTTTGTATTTTCTTAGTGTTGGTAATGATCTTGATTGTGATTTTATTAATTTGAGTCCTTTCTCTTTCTTTGTGATAAGACTGGCCAGATGTTTATTGATCTTATTACTTCTTTCAAAGAATCAGCTCCTAGTTTTGTTGATCTGTTCTACTGTTCTTCTGGTTTCTAGTTCATTGATTTCTGCTCTAATCTTTATTATTTCCTTTCTCCTGCTTGTTTTTAGGCTTTGTGTTCTTTTTCCAGATCCTTTAGGTACACAGATCACTTGTGTAGTTGAGATTTTCCTACATTTTTGAGAGAGGCTTGTATTGCTTGTATTGTATGTACTTCCCTCTTAGGACCACCTTTGCTGAATCTGAAAGGTTTTGAAGAGTTGTGTTTCCATTTTTATTAGTTTCCATGAATTTTTAAAGTATTTCTTTAGTTTCCTGGTTGACCCATTCATTCATCAGCAGGATGCTCTTTAATCTCCATGTGTTTGAATTCCTTTCAATTTTCCTTGTGTCATTGAGTTCAAGTTTCCAAGCATAGAGGTCTGAAAATATGGAGGGAATAATCCCAGTCTTTTGGTACCAGTTGAGACTTGATTTTGTGACCTAGGATGTGATCTATTCTGGACAGTGTTCCATGTACACTCGAGCAGAATGCATGTGGTCTTTTCTGATTTTTTTCACATCTTGCTAGTAACTTCATAATTGCTATCTTGAATTCCAGCTTTGACATTTTACTTATATGCATATCAATTAAATCTGTGGCAGAGAGTGTTACCTCTGGTTATTTTTTTTGTTGTGAATTCCTCCTTCTGGTCATTTTGTCCAGAGAAGAATTGATGAATGAGGGAGCACTATAAATAATATTAACCATGATCCAAATGAAATACACACTAAACATAACTGAAGACCTCAGATACCAGAAAAGAAAGAGAAAAAGAAAAGAAAAAAGAAAAAAAAAGGAAATTAAAAAAAAAGTGGGGAGAGAGAGAATAAAATCTCACAGGGTGTAAAAACCAGGGTGATCCACATAGTCCTGGATGTATTTTGTTCTGTGTGTTAGAAGACAGTAAATCCCAAAACCATAAAGAAAGCAAAAGTCACACACACACACACACACACACACACACACACACACACACATATACAAAAATATAAAATTGAATAGAAAGAAAGGAAGCCAATAATGAAGAATATATCTATAATGTAAATGTAAAAAATGAAAGTTTTAAAAAAAGAGTTAAAAACAAGAATTGATAAAAATTAAAAAAAAAACAGAATTGGAAAAATTTAACTGAAAGATAGATAAATCACGAGAAAACCCCTCAAATTCTATATACTATTCTCTCCTGACACTGGAATTTAACAGTCTTCTGTGGTCTGTAATCTTGTTGTTCACATGTTCTTCTAGTTGGTTTTCTTGGGGAGGGAACCTGTTGTGCTGATTCTCAGGTATCTTTACCTAAGCGGAGTTGCATGCCCCTTTCCAGTGGGCTGGTCTCAGTGTATGCTGCTTTTGGTTGCTCTGTGTGGCTTTTGTTCCCTGAAGACTTTCTGCACCTCTTTAGTGGATCAAAATACAAATTAATGGCCTGAGTATCCACCCCAATTGCTGAAGGATCAAGGTCCCCTCTGTTTGGTAAACCACAGGGAAAAACAGTCTTCACTGCTGTGTGTGCCTATCTCTGCAGACTTCTGCAGTGCATGCCTGCACTTCTTCCCCGGGAAAGGTGGAGGATCCCTTGATTCTGTATTTTGTGGGGACTTGGCATAAAGAGTTGTTTCCTTATCATGCATGCATCCACTCCACCCTATCTGGGGGAAAGTGGAAAGTCACCCATTACTGTCCTTTACAGGGCTCCCACCCTGAAAGCTCTTGAAAAGTCGTGGGTGCACCCACTCCACCCCTCCTAGGGGAAGGCAGATGGTCGCCATGCAGAGAGTAGGCCAAGGCTCATGGTTTATGGTGAACCAAACTGAAAGCTGCCTTCCAGCCTTGCAGACCATAACCAGTTTCCCCATTATAATGCCTGGAAACTCTACTTGCTCAGACACCCCCATTCTTTCTGTGACTCCTGGGATCCTGAGACCACACTGTATGCCATACAGAATTCTGCCATTTCACCACCTGAGCACCTTTCAAGCAGCGCTCTCTCTCACTGGAGCAGATTTCTAAGGGTTCTGATTTTGCACTCTGGGTCTATACCACTTTCCAGCAGCTGACTTACTGAAGCTCCCTCACCCCCATCATTTATGTTCCAATATATCTCTTCAGAATCACTTCTCCACAAGTCCTACTTGCAAGAAGTGTTCACTTTTCTACTTGTAGAGTTCCAGATATTCCTTTCTTACATCTCAGGTTGAATTTATGGGTATTCAGAATGATTTGATGATTATCTAGCTAAATTCAAGGGACCAGATGAAACGAGGTCCTCTACTCTTCTGCCATCTTCTCTTTTATTTACTCAAATAAGTTTTCTGTTCCTTTCTCTCTTCTTCTGGGACCCTATCATGTGAATATTAGTAATCCTGATATTGTCCTAGGGGCCCCTTTACCTATCCTCATTTCTAATTCTTTTTCCTTTTTACTGTTCAGCTTGGATGCTATACTTTGTCTTCCAGGTCACTGATACATTCCTTACATCCCCTAATCTACTATTGATTCCCTCTAGTTTTTCTTTTTATTTTAAGATTTATTTATTTGAGAGCTCACACAAAGAGCTGGGAGAGTCAGAGGGAAAGGGAGAAGCAGACTCCTTGCCTGAGCATGGAGCCACACTTGGGGATCAATTCCAGGGCCCTGAGATCATGAACTGAGCTGAAGGCAGATGCTTAACCAACTGGGCCACCCAGGCATCCTGCCTCTACTGTATCTTTTATTTCAGTTTTTGTATTCTTCAAATCTGATTCTTTTCTGTGTTTTCTATGTCTTTGTTGAAGTCCTCTCTGAGTTCATCTACTCTTCTCTCAAGTCTGATAAGCATTATTATGACCATTACTTTAAACTCTTTATCAGGTAGATTGCTTATCTCTATCGTTTAATTCTTTTTCTGAAGTTTTGTCATATTCTTTCATTTGTAGCATAGTCCTCTGTCTCATTTTGTTTGACTGTGTTTGTTTCTGTGAATTAAGCAAAGGAGCGACCTCTCCAAGTTTTGAAGGAATGTCATCTGTGTAGACTGCATTGGCCTGGTAACCTTTGCTGGCTGGAACTGGAACAGGAGGAGGTTGGAGGTTTCAGAGCACTTTGTGCCAGGGTCACCCTGGTGAGATGACTGGAGCTGAGGTAGGCATAAGTCCAAAAGTTGCAGGGGCTCTACACCAGAGTCACTGAGGCAAGACAGCTGGAGATGGGAGTAAGCGTAGGCCAGGTACTGCTGTGAGGCAGCATGGAGCCGTGCTGGCAGAATATCTGGAACTAGTATGGGGTCTAGTAGGAGTTCCAAGGTACTCCATAGTTGGGCCACCTGGGCAAAACAGGTGAAACTGAAGCAAGCATGGCCTAAGTGGTCCTGGGATACTCCAGGTTGGTGCCACCCTGGCAATTTGGCTAGAGCTGGGTAGGCACAGACTGGGACCCTCCACACAGAGGGTGCTCTAATGGGACCATTGCCACTGAAGTGGGCATGGACCAGTGGGCTTCAGGTTGGTCCATGTCAGAGCCATCATGGTGGGATGGCTGGAGCTAGGAAGATCATGGGCAGGAAGGCCTCTTAAGAGGCATGGCTGGAGCCACTGTGGGCTAGCAGCCAAGGTTCATTGACACGGTGGGCCAGCAAAATGCCTGGGCCCTCCTCCCATCTGTGCTACCAAGACAGAGAGGAAACATCAACAATGGTGCACACCAGTGTCTCCAATCCCAGAGAGAATTCCAGAAGTTTCCCCCCAACATTGGTGGACCATCTGGTGTTAGTAAATGGGTTTTCTTACTTATAGTCTAGTGGCCCTCTAAACCAGTTTTTTGTTTGTTTGGCAGGGTTTGTTTTGTTGCACATCAGGCAAATCTGCATGTGAGTCACTCAATGTTGTCCCTCCCTATCATAGTTCATAGCATCAGGAGTGGGGTCCCCAACATTACTGTGTCTCCATTTCTCCTTCCATTTTCTATGTGGTCCCGCTATCCTTCATGTGCAGCAGATGTTTCAATAAGCCTCAGTTGCTTCTTCAGGAAGTATTTGTCCACGGGTAGGTATAGATTCAGTGTGTCCATGGGAAAAGGTGATTTCAGGATGGTCCTAGGCTGCCACCTAGGACTCCTCCTCCTGTAATGGCATTATAAAGTTTTTCAAGTATTATAAAAACATTTTAAAGTATTGTCTTCCAATCCAAACATCTGGATCATTTATGGTTCTATGCTGGTGACAATCCTTCTCTTGATTATGGGTGAGAGTTCCTGCTTCTTTAGATGTTAGATATACTGGTTTTCAAATTTTAAGTTGCATGCTGAATATTAAAGAACAGAAGAGACCAAAGGAAAGTAAGAAGTAGACCCATTTCTCAGAAAGGTCACACCTTTTCCTGTCCGGCAGCTATTTGCAGGTCTGACCTCTTCACTAAATCAGATTTTTAAATAGTTTCAGGTCCCCCTCTAGGTTCAAATATCTTGAAATGGAAGTCTGTCCCCTACTTTGGGATTCAAATAGAACAAAAACCAGGTTTCTTTGCTTTCTTCCCTTGCCCTAATTCCAGTTTGGGTGATTTTATATTAGCTCCTTTCCCCCACTCACTTTCCCATACTTTGGCCCGGAATGGACTCATACATATGTTAACACATAGCTCTTAGGCCTGGAGTTGATGGCTGCTTCCCCAACATTGAGCACAGGAGAGGGGGAGTGTGAGCTGCATCCACACATGCTCCATGAAGCCTGCAGAAATTCTCCTGCAAATCCTTCAAATGACTCAGCAATTACACTTTGAATCCAGTGAAGGAGATCTCTTAGGACCCCAAAGAGCCTCCTCTTCATTCAGACATCCCATCATGAGAAACAAAACTAAGATTGCTTCAGTGGCTTCAGCTGAGAAGGAAACTTCTTCAGGGAACTGGAAGAATCTATAATGTTGCATTTTAGACATCCAGGATGAAGGTGCCCTTGAAGAGTCACTTTTGGATTTTGGAAGACTGAAAATCCTCGATTTCAAAAACTGGTATTTGGCTACACATGCTAAGTGTTGTAATTCCTGCTGCTTGGAATTCTAAATGGTTGACCTGAAATTGACTTAGAGCTCAGTGCTGTCTCTTGACCAGAGGGGCTGGTAGGTCATCCTCCCATGAGCATCAGCTCTTTGATTCTTGTAGCCATAACACTCCATCGCCTAGCTGGAAACGGGTTTTCTGGCAGGAATGTCCAGTGTTAGAACTGGAACCTTACTGCTTACTCTCTTCACTTTCTGTCACACAGAGAATCTCCTACAGCACTATTAAGCCTGAGGAATGACTGCTGGTGCCACTGTGCACAGGTCAGCCACCACCAACACTCCCAGCTCCTTTGCCAATCAATGTGCCATGTTTGGACCAGCCTACAGATCATGGGGCAAGAGACTTTCTTAATCCTGAGTCTCAGGGATGTGCCAGTTTTATGAGATTTCAGATAATGATGGCTGTCCTGTCCAAGTGTGTCATCTGTGCCAGGCTCTGCTTTAACATAGGCATCATCTCACTCTATGCCATGTTTTTTTATTCAATAAAGCAGGTTCTAACTCTCATAGATATCCACTTATTTAGTATTATTTGAGGCTTAATTTTTGACCTTAAATATGAAACTTGTGGGTATTGAATATAACAGCCTGTCTTAAAACAGCAAAGAAACCTGTCCAAAGAGAGCAAAATATGAACTATAGAACTTAAAAGCATATGAGTATTCACAGTAGAATTCTTTCCATTTTTCTGCACCTTTGACATATTTCACAAGTTGTTCAGGGGGAAGGAGATGATCATTTCAATGATGCTATTGAACTTTGACTTCCCATGGAAGTTTCACAGAGCCACTAGTGGGAAAACACATGTGTAGCCATGTTTGATAATTTATCATTTATAGCTGTTAAATGAAAAAAATTAATAAATGAAACAAGATGGGATTGGGAGGGAGACAAACCATAAATGACTCTTAATCTCACAAAACAAACTGGGGGTTGCTGGGGGGAGGTGGGATTGGGAGAGGGGGAGCGGGCTATGGACATTGGGGAGGGGAGGCGAACCATAAGAGACTATGGACTCTGAAAAACAACCTGAGGGTTTTGAAGGGTCAGGGGTGGGAGGTTGGGGGAACAGGTGGTGGGTAATGGGGAGGGCACGTTTTGCATGGAGCACTGGGTGTTGTGCAAAAAGAATGAATACTGTTACGCTGAAAAAATAAATAAAATGGAAAAAAAAATTAAGAAAGTCTTATTTTCTCTGAAAAAAGTTAGAAAATAGACAAAAAGAAAAAAAAAAGAATCTCTTCATAAGCTCACCTAGACTGCTATTAAAAACTTCCTATATAGATGGATAGGAGAATGGAGTTGAGGGAAATTGGAAGGGGAGATGAACCATGAGAGACTATGGACTTTGAAAAACCACCTGAGGGTTTTGAAAGGGCGGGGATGGGAGGTTGGGGTAACCAGGTGGTGGGTATTAGGGAGGGCACGTATTGCATGGAGCACTGGGTGTGGTGCAAAAACAATGAATACTGTTATGATGAAAAGGAAAAAAAAAACTTCCTATATAGTAGTATGTCTTTCTAATCCTTTTATGTATAATTTTGTGTTAGTATTTTGTGATCTTTTAAAAAATTATAATTTGGGATTCCTGGGTGGATCAGTTGGTTAAGCATCTCCTTCTGGCTCAGGTCATGATGCCAGCGTTCTGGGACCTGAGCAGGCTCCTTGCTCAGTGAGGAGCCTGCTTCTTCCTCTAACTGCCACTCCCCTTGCTTGTATATGCTCTCTCTGACAAATAAATAAATAAAATCTTTAAAAAAATTATAGTTCAAGTGGCTATGTGGTGTTCTATCATATTAAGTTCTACAAATGTATCATACTATAGTTCCCAAAACTAATTACTCAACAAAATCACATGGGAACATTTTTTTTTTTTTAAATACAGATTCTTGGGACCCACGTACTAAATAAGAATCTCCAGGAATACTGAGGAATCTGAATTTTTGAAGTTCATCCTGTGATTGCAATGCATTTAATTAACCTACTTAATCAATTAACACATACTTCATTTACTTAATCCACTACTATTTAGTATCAGGTGGTTTCCAAGTCTTTGCTAATATAAATAACGATCACAATACTGATATTGGTAAGGACAGGTGCCAGTCTGCATACACAGACGTTTGCTTCCTGAGGATAATAAAGTGGTTCGACTTGTTTGTTTGTTTTTAAAACGATTTAGTGATCAGGGAATTACAAAATAACTGCAGTTCTCAGTGCTCACCCCACC
Organism: Meles meles; assembly: GCF_922984935.1. Classification (NCBI taxonomy): domain Eukaryota; kingdom Metazoa; phylum Chordata; class Mammalia; order Carnivora; family Mustelidae; genus Meles; species Meles meles. The sequence goes on along the minus strand of NC_060084.1, from coordinate 37,617,820 downwards.
ACAAGCAGGAACTCCATGGAAGATTGGAAGTTCTCCAAACTGACTTGGACGACTTCAGAAAGGTCAGTTAGGACATAAAGAGTTCTAATAACCTTAAAAAAAGAAGCTCTCAAGAAGGGAGAGGTCTGCCTTCTCCCTTGTCACCATAATCACAAAGGTCCTCTCAAAAGCGCCCCCTTGAGACTATAGCACTGAAGTTGGCTCTTACTATCTCCTGCTGCTCTTTTAAAGTTCACATTTGGTAGTTCACATGGTATGGATCCCCAAAAGCAGTTTCTCAAGCTTAGTCCCATAGACTCCTAACTATTCTCAGGCATCTCCAAGCACAATACATTTAAATGTGCAGTGTGTAATTCCACTTCGATGTTAATATACATACAAGGTTCACGTTCACCAGGACAAGCCACATGATAGCCATTGAATTTCAGGGCCGCAGTCCTATGTTTAAGATCAAAATGGCTCAAGGTCACCACCCAAAAACAATTAAATCAATGTTTCCCAAACTAGTATCTGTGGACATAAAACCTCGGGGTTCCTACACAATTTCTGCTCCCTTAAAAGGACTTTATACCTTACTGGAAGTTTGACCCACTGACTTAGAGTGGAGGGGCCCTACTGCTCTCCTGAGCCACACTCCGCAGAGATGAAGGCTGCACAGTGCTGCACACCAGGCCACTTCTGAGACGTCTGCACTGGCCTTCCAGCCGCAATTCTTGACCCTTCCCCAGAACAATGGGCATCCGTTCCTTGTCTTTTGACAGAAACTAACATTCTGGGTCTCAAGAAAACGTTCAGACTATCGGGCCCAACCCACTCACAGTGATGGGAAAAGGACGCTGGAGATGGGAAGTGCCTTAAGCGAGGTCACACAGCTAGTTTAGCAGCAGAGCCTAAGCCGTCCATCCCAACTTCAGTGCCTTGGCTACTCTGTAGACAAGGCTGATGAGCGACCCCATGGACCTCATTCCCACCATCCTTGTCCCCCTTCCGTAGTCCCGATACCCAACGTCCCCGGAGTCCTCTTCGGGTAGGCTGGCCCCACTCTACTCCAGCTCATCACAAACAGTCCACACGCTCTAACCACAACCCCGAGGTTTCTAGCATTCCCCCGCCCACAGTACACGGGAGCTGAGAAAGCCCCAAGAAGCAGAGACACCAACAAGACTAGCCGACTTTCTGCTGCAGCTGAGCCGCCACCCGGCGCATGCGCAACGTTAGGTCGGCGCGCGTCGGTGACGTCACAGACGACGCCACTTGCGAGCCGGCGCGCCTGCGACTCCAGGTGAGAGTTGCAGCGTCTGTCTGGCGTCGCGCACGAGCTCGGGAGCAATACCTCCAGCCCAAACTTTACCGAGAGAAGGTTTTTTTTTTTTTTTTAAGATTTTATTTATTTATTTGACAGATAGAGATCACAAGTAGGGAGAGAGGCAGGCAGAGAGAGAGAGAGAGAGAAAGAGGAGGAAGCTGACTCCCTGCCAAGCAGAGAGCCCGATGAGGGGCTCGATCCCAGGACCCTGGGATCATGACCTGAGCCGAGGGCAGAGGCTTTAACCCACTGAGCCACCCAGTCGCCCCCCGAGAGAAGTTTTGATGGCCGAGGGCTGCTGAGAAAAGTGGAGAGAGGTAAAGAGTGAGGGTCGCCTGCAGGAAACGTCATCGGAACGCACCGGAAGCGGCTGGAGGATGAAGTGGAATCGAGGTTGAAGGCCTGTGCGCAGGGAGGGTGGGATGTAAAGGGTCGGGAAGTTGGTGCTGGTCGGTGGACCGGTTCGCAGCGGAGGCGGACTGAAACTGCTAGGGGAATTGTCCCGCCTTACATAAGGGAAACCGAAGCCCGGAGTCCCCGTTGGCCTGGCGCAGTCTCTGCGGTGAAGATTGATGTCAGAGCTGGCGACAGGTCCCCATGGGCCGGCTCAGTGTGCTAAAGGAGGGCCGAGGGCCTTGGGCCGACTTGGCCACTGCCTGCCATCTGCTGACTGTGGTTAAGGCCCCGATCCTCTCTGCGACCTGGTTTCCCCTTCTGTGAGGTGCTGATGGTGGTTCCTGCCCCGCCAGCTGTTCTGTGAACGACCCTTGTCTGGTGGAAAGTGATGTGGGAAACAAAGGCAGAGGAAAAATTATTCAATTTCCATACTACCTACAGCTCACTGGAAAGTCCTTGAAACAGGGAGAGTAGCCTTCCTCTAGGAACTCAACTGCCTTGATGTTGACATTTTGCTAAGGGCATAAAGCAGTGCTAGCCCCACCCCCTCCCAATATCCTGTAAATCTACTTTAACATATAAAAATTCTTTTGGATGGGGCGCCTGGGTGGTTCAGTGGGATAAGTCTCTGCCTTCCACTTGGGTCATGATCCCAGGGTCCTGGGATCAAGCTCCGCATCCGGCTCTCTGCTCAGAAGGGAGCCTGCTTCCCACTCTATCTCTGCCTGCCTCTTTGCCTACTTGTGATCTCTGCCTATTAAATGAATGAATGAAATCTTTAAAAAAAATTCTTTTGGAAACTTCCTTTATTTTAAACCCCCAGAACTCTGTGTTGGCAATCATCTGCCAAGCATATGGGCCACTGATTAACTTCTGAAGGGCCTCATGACTCAGGTTTTATTAGATACTAGTAAATGACAGTTTTTAAAAAAATTTATTTTCAGTGTTGTAGAATTCATTCTTTATGCGCCACACCCAGTGCTCCATGCAATACGTGCCCTCACAATACCCCCCACCAGGCTTACCCAATCCCTAACCTCCCCTCCCTTCCAAAACCCTTAGTTTGTTTCTGAGTCCACAGTCTCTCATGGTTTGTTCCCCCCTCCCAATTTCCCCCAACTCACTTCTCTCCATCTCCCCATGTCCTCCGTGTTATTTTTCACAATTTCCAGCCCTCTCATGGTCCTGGAAACCTTGCTTCCAAAATTCCATTATCCCTAACGCGCTCCCAACCTGAAAGTATATAAAGGGCTACTCTTCATTACCCTGGTCCAGCTCTTTCTTCCCATGGGTTGTGTCCCCATGCTTAAACAAAACCACCTTTTTGTACAAAAGACGTTTCAAGAATTCTTTCTTAGCTGTCACTTTCAAACCCTAATGTTGTTACTATGTCCTGATCTGTCCATGCTGAAGAATGGTATCGTAACCCAAGACCTTGGGAGTTGAGCAGAGAATAGCTATGTCAAGGAAGGGAGCAATCCCTCAGGGCAGTTGTAAGCAGGGGAGTATAGACAGCATTAAAACTGGTCTTTGGACCAGTACATTCATCTCCACCTCTGCCACTCCCTATCTCTGTGATCCAGTTATGGGTCTCAGCATATCTGAGCTTCAGTTTTCTCATGTGCATTATAGGAATAATGTCTACTTTAAAGGATTGTTCAGAAAATATAATGAGATAAAATGTGTAGCTTCTAGCCAGGTGCATGACAAATAATGAGTGCTCAGTAACTGTTAGATGTGTTTTATTCCAGAAAAGACTTTCAAGTCTAATTGAAGCACCTGTGACAGTTGAAGCAAAGTCATTCTGGGGTTGCTCTTTAGAAACAGGTTTTAATGCCGTTCTTGCATTTGAAGCAAAACAAAACTCTGTACATTATATAAAATAATATACTGCGTATATTGTATAATATAAGTGCTTTGGTTTTCTTGTCCAGATGTACTCCAGGAAGCCCAAGAGAGTTGGGGTGGAATTTATAGAGTGTTGTGTGAATCAGATTTTGTAGTCTCTTGGACCTGAAACTAGGCCTTTCTGTTATACATCTTCCATTTATACCCATACTGTGTCCCCAAAGCCATGTTTTTCTTCATCAGAAAATTAAATAGAAGCAGGAGTGTGGAAATTTTTAAGGTTGAAACCACATTGATCAATATATATTTTGAGCTTAAAGAAAGACCTGTGTTTCACCAGTGAAGGACACCATTGTTGTATGACACACCCCAATTTCATGGACATAAGGATTGCCGCAACTCACACCACTACAGTTCTCCGCTCTACCAACTGAGCTATCGAAGGCTCCGCTTTTCATGGACATAAATATGTGAAAAATCTTTTAAACATCTTACAGTCAACAAAATGTAATATTTCCAAAATCTGCATGCAGGGAATTGCTATCATATAACTTTTATTAAACATTTATTTATTTTTTTTAATATTTTATTTATTTGACAAAAATCACAACTAGACAGAGAGGCAGGCAGAGAGAGAGGAGGAAGCAGGCTCCCCGCGGAGGAGAGAGCCCGATGTGGGGCTCGATCCAGGACCCTGGGATCATGACCTGAGCCGAAGGGAGAGGCTTTAGCCCACTGAGCCACCCAGGCACCCCTAAACATTTATTTATTTAATTGAGAGAGAGCACACTCAGGAGGGGAAGAGGGAAACAGAGTGATTCTCAAGCAGACTCACCTGCAATGCAGAACCAGACACAGGACTCAATCCTAAGACACTGAGATCATGACCTGAGCAGAAATCAGAGTTGAACACTCAACTGACTGAGCCACCCAGGCACCCTGAGAAGCACTGTTTGAAAGCACACTCCTGTAACTCCTAGGATGGGAAACCACAGGGTAGAATAAGAGGCATCCAAGAAAGCTTAGAAACCTCTGTTCTCTGTAGCATCCCTGTCTTCTTTGTCTAAATAACCATAGTTAGTTTCATAGTTAGAAAAGTCATGAGTCATAGTCATGCCCAATCTGAATGACCATTTCTTATTTATTTGAATCCCCCAGGTGTGATCTACCATGCCTTTTCTCAGAAAGAGGCCAAAGAGTTTGACATTCAGGTACAGTGCATGTCAGGAAGTCTGGGAGCAGCTGACATGATGACAAGGATGGCTCGATCCCCTCGCACTGCTTTAGATGTCCTTCCCATGTCTTACTCCTCATCCTTCCAGTAGATGTGTTAGGCTCCATGGAGATCTGCTGTTCTGATGACCTGTTTCCCGATGCTGGCCTCTTTTTCCCTTGTTTGGTTAACTGGGACCTCTTGATCCTGTGTCCTCTTCCACTATGTAGGGGACACTGGTTATGCTTATCTGAAACCTGCCCTGGTGGGCACTGTTATTTGACTTTGTCACTGTGCCCCTTTCGCTCTTGAAGAGGGCAGGCGATCACATTTCCTAAGTGGAATTCCTGGATTATATCTGGATGCTGCCAACATGCTTTATCAGTTTGGCAGACGCTCCACTGGGGACTCCTAATGAGGGAGTTCACAGGAAATCAAGATTTTGAAAGACTGATACACTTTTATTTGGTTTCTTCATGAACAGGGCCACTTAGGTATTTTTAAAAAGTAAGTAATTGTCCTGCCATGGTAATAATACTGACGATAATGAATCTTTAATTAGTATCTAAAGTGCAAAGTTGAAACTGACTGCCCTCCTGACTGTGAGCTGCCTTGAAGATCGAGTGTATCACATCATCCCTTCACCAGCCCGGCTTCTCCATAAGGGAGAGCGTGATTATTGACACATGAGCTTCACAGGGTTTAAGCCCGCTTACCTCAGCAGGGGGTCAGGAAATCCCAGCCAAAAGGCAGGACTTGCTTAGACCCTGCTGCCTGGGCTGTGGCTGACCTAGGACTCAGGCAGCTGAATGAGGAGTAGACCAGTGGAACTCCCCACATGAGAGGCAGTGACATTTGGAGTTCTCTCAAGAATTTCACATCATTAGGACAGTGCTTTTGCCCACATGTCCTAGGAGTCTGTGTTGAGTCATGGTCAAGTGCTGTTGTGCTCTCGGGAGAGAGTGAGCCCAGGAGGCTGAGATGCACTGGTACTTCCTTTCCCCACGTGCTGCGGGAACAGACTTAGCCAGTAGCCATGACACATCCATGGGGTTAAACCCAAGTAAAGGGGATTGCCACTTGGGCACCGTGTCAGATTCCTGCCCCCCCCAAGGCATGGCCCACTCTGGGGGCACCAGGTGGTACTGTTTTCCCAAGTGTTCGGATCATTCCTTTGAGGCCATAGCTTGCCTTCATCTGGTCGTGACTGAATAAATATTGTTGGCATACATTTCTCGAGCATTCCACCCTGCCAAGGATCAGAGAAGCCTGTTTTTCCTAATGTGAAGGGTTTTGGGCTTTTTTCTTTGTAATCCCTTCACAATAACCTCAGAGATGTATAGTAGGAAGTTGAATTTTGATGTGGTTGTTTTGTGCAAGTTGGTGTCCGAATTGGTATTTGAGGGTGACTTTCACATCTGGACAGCTGTGGGGAGCTCACCTTCAGCAGATGAGAGGCTGTGTGGGGCTCAGTCAGGAGACAGATGGGTCAGGGAAGGCATCCCACCTGTGGTGTCTAGGAGGGCTTGGGGTCTGGGGCTGCCCCCACCAGAAGAGTGGGCACCGTCCGACCCTGTCCCCATGAGCTTCCGGGATACCAGCAGGCCGAGGCCTTCGTGAGGGCCTTCCTGAAGTACAGCATGCCCCACATGAGCCAGCAAGCCCTCGAGGACCAGCTGCAACGCAACGCTGTGGTCCTTGGAGTAGCCACTCGCCGGAAGCACAAGGAGAAGAGAAAGAAATCCAAGGGCCTCTCTGCCAGGGAGAGGAGGGAGCTGCACCTCTTTGACATCAAGCTAGAGCAGCAGAGGTATGCAAGGGCTTCCCTGCCTTTCTCCCTAAGGCAGCTTCCTCCTCCTGGAGTGGGTGTGGCTTTGGGAGACCCAGTTCCCCTGAAGCTAAGGGAGCTTCTCCCACTGCCGCCACAAGGGGGCAGCCTCCCTTTACCAACTCAGGCTGGGTTTGCACTTGGCTTTCACAGCAAGGCACAGCCAGGCTCTTGCTGTTTGACTGTCTGGCTCCTGTCCTAGCCTTAACTAATGAGACCGGCACCGAAAGTGAGTCTGTTACCCATGGCAACAGGTTGTTTGTCTTTCGGCTTTCCCAGAGAGAGAGGAACTGATGGATCTTAGTATATACTCTTTATAGCTTTTACAGGCACTAGACAGAATCATCCCCTGGGTTAATTGCCAAAGAGCATGCTGCCCACAAGTTTCAGAAGTTTCTGAAAGGGACACATCACTCTGGGAGGACGTGCTCCTTCCTCCAGCTGACAGTGCATCCCTCCTTGGTCACGCTTCTGCACATGCTCATCATCGGACGGTTTGTAGATCTCGCTCCAAGAGCTGCAGCCAGATAGCCTCCCACAGACACGGTCAGTCACTGTGTCCGGGACCCGCTTGCAAAGAGAGCTACGCTTTGGGTGGAGGAAGGGGCTGCTGTCTGCCCAGGTTTCCCTCGCTGGTGTCTACACAGGTAAAACCCACTTGGAGTTTGAGCCTGAGGTTCTCCTTGGTCTGACCAACAGTTTCCTGTTACAGTTTCCCTATGAGGCACCAGGACCCATAATAATGACCCCCGAGGAAAGCCTCTGAGGTCCTCTCACCTGGTCCCTCCCTTGCATCCCACCACTGGCCCACCTTCCAGACACACCTGGTCCCGTAAGTGGGGATGTGTATGGCAGCCTGCTGCTCCTGTCTGTTCCCCTCAGGTTTGGCTCCTGTAGCAGAAGACCTCAGAGAGCAATGGTGAAGCAAGACTTAAGTTTAGTTGGTGAAAAGCCGACCAGATGAGCACACCCTGCCCCCCGGACTGGTGTGGCAGAGACTCGGGCGGTGCTGCCCTGGAGGACCCAGCTGCTCCGCCATCTGTGTAGGGTGCCTCGTGGTCTGAGGGATCTGCTGGAGCGCCGGCATCCAGGCTACATGTAGCCAGCAGGAAGGATGGAGGGGCTCCATGAAGGTTCTAGCAGCGGAAACAGGTTCAGGATGGGGATGAAGTTGTCTGTCAGGTTATCTGCTGTGGAGGTAGGATCCGTACCCAGTTCCCCCATGACCCGGGTCGGGGTCGTTGGCATCAGGCTGTTTTCTATGCCCTGTTGATGTCACAATCCCAAGCTCATGTTGCCTAATTCTTTACTTCTTTCTACCTTTGCCACAGATACAGTCTTTTTCTCCCTCTACATGAACTCTGGAAGCAGTACATCCGGGACCTGTGCGGTGGTCTCTAGCCAGACACGTGAGTTGCATGTCTGCAGCCCTGCCCTTTGGGGCAGAACCCAAGGCTTACGATGACTGTGAATGCAGCCTTCGGAGCCAGCTGGCTGCAGAAGTTCGTAGACCTGTGTGCCCCTTCAGAACTCTCGCTTATGGTCAACACTGAAGGCTTCTGCTTACCTTCTAGGCAGCCACACATGATTCCGACCAAGCTGTTGAAGGCAGATCTTCACGGGGCTCTCATTTCAGGTACCTCGCCTACGAGCCCACAGTCCCCTGAACACCCACAGCATCACTCAGTGGCAGCGTGGCTCTGTGCCACAGGGCTAGACACAGTGCTTGTCACGTGGGCGTTTCCAGATCACCAGCGTTGAGGGTGGGAGATGACTAGCTACCCGAGCCAGTTCGGGACACTTTTTGGATACACTGTCAATGGTCTTCGTGTGCCTTTCCACACAGGGACCCCTGCTGCTCTCCCAGAGGGCACAGCAGCTGCTGGCATGTGTCCCCAGCCCTGAGCAGAGAGTCCCTTTCACCCATTTCCCCACAGTTTTCAGTCTCAGCTACGGACTCCCAGTCCCAGTGTCGTGTCCAGGGCAGACCTTCCCCCGAGCATCGTCATTCATCCAGCCGCCCTGCACACAGCTGCCCCCCTGTCCAGCAGGCGTCACAACCTTTCCATACCCAGAACAACTCCAGCCTCCTCACATCAGCCCCTGCCCTGGTGTTCCCAGCTCCGTTCATGGTACCAGTATTTACCCTGGTTGTTCAGGCCCAAAACCTGGGCAGTAACACCTTTCTTCTTCCCTGCTCCCTCAGCATCATCCATCAGCACATTCTAGCACCCGAATCCTAGCCACCCCCGTCGCCCCTGGATTCTGGTAGAAGCTGCCTAGTGCTCTCCCTGCTGAAATACTGCTTCTCCCCAACCAGGCAGCCCAAGGGTAGGTTTTAGGACAGAGCTCAGGCCATATTTGTCTTCTGCTTCCTTACTGAGGTCTAAAAGCCCCCTCTGGCTCTACTGAGCACCAGGTCTAACCACATCGGCCTGCTTTCTGCTTCTCACACACTAGGCTTGGCCCTACCTTGGGCCTTCTCTGTAGTTCCTTCCCTCTGACCAGATTTCTGTGTGTCCCAGACTGACTGCTTCTCAGTATTCAGGTCCCTACTCACACGTCACTTCCCCCGAGGGCCAACCGTCACTAACAGTGAACCTTTGCCCCATGACCTTGTGTATTTCTTCATAACAGTTCCACGATCAGAAAATACAATCGTCTGATGTGGTACACATTCCCCTCCTACCTTTAGAACATCAGCTCCTTGAGAGCAGAACCGAGAACAGTCTTGTTCACCCTTGTGCCTGGCACTGACGTCGGACGGTGCCAGGCATGAGGCAGGTGCTCGGTGACTTATCTACAGGCTACACGGGGACATGGGTCAGGAGAGCCGAGGGGCCGGCTGCCTGTGGTGGCAGTTCACCTCAGTCACCGCTCCACCGCCTGTAGCAAGATCCCATTCTGGCCAGAGTTTGGTGGGTCGTGGGAAGGATGTGATGCACAGGTGTTCCTTCAGATCCCATCACTGAGACTTGGCCCCATCCCAGCAACTATGTATCTTGGTGGTTCTGGATACACACGTGACCTCTTGGCTCCAGAGCCCTTCCCAAGACCCCCGTGGCTGCAAGCCCTCCAAAGGACATCGTGTCGGAACAGCTCAGAGGCCCCAGAGCCACAGGCAAGGGATTGGGAGCCTGGACTCTCATCCATCTTGGTCCCTGTCCAGCTGAGGAGCCCCCCACTCTGCACTGTCCCCACCTAGCTGGTTGTGGCTGCCCCGCACACCCGAGGCTGTGGCCTTGAATGCCCTTTTCTTTTGCAGTCATGAAATCCAAATTCCCGTCCTATGTGGGTGTTACAGGAATCCTCCTACAGGAAACAAAACATGTTTTCAAAATCCTCACCAAAGAAGACCCCTGAAAGGTACGGAACCGTCTCAGGATGTGTGTCCTGTGGCCACCCTGGCTTCGTCAGCCCTTTCCTCGTGGCTTCAGTGGGTCCGTTTGGCCTCTCAGCTCAGCACAGAGTGCAGATCCCTGCTGGCTGTGCATCCCACACCTGCCACATGCCCAGAGCGCCCCTGCCCTCATGGCTTTCCCCAGGGCATCTGGAGCCCAGCCAGCAGCTGCAGCCAGATAGGACTGGAGAGAGGGCTGCTGGGCTGCGCTTCCAGATACGAGGGTCCGTTTCCATGACTGAGACCTTCTCCTGTCCCAACATGCTGCCCTACCTCCCCACCAAAGAATGGAGCTAAGCAGACCCTGAAGGGAGCTAGCTTAGTGCTTATCCCTGGGGTTCCAGGATCTGGCCCTTTCTGGTAACTCTTTGGGTTCCAGGGAAGCAAGTGCAGCCTCTCCCACTGGGTGTGCCAGAGTTCCTTGTTCTGGCAGAAAGGAGTATAAGCACCTGGGCTGTTGACCTTTCCACACCATTTCCACACCCCTTACCAGCAGATCTGAGATTGCAAAACCACAGCGGGAGGTTTTTGTTCCTTTATTTTGGAGTTTGTTTTTTCTTGCTGCTTCTTTCGCTTTCCCTGAATGTTCTTGTCTCATTTTAGACCTCACAAAGTGGTGTCTGGGTGCCCTCACTCACAGCATAAAGCCATGATTCAGTCTGAAAACTACATGGGGAGACCCGTTTCTCACACTTTTTCTGGGAGTTTGGCTTAGAGCCTTTGACAGTGAAAATTAGTGTTGAGTTATATTCAAAGCTGAACACATCGATGTTATGGCAGAAAAACGCCCTGTTGTCCTGGTGCTGCTGACCTTTGCGGACTCTCTGCTCCTTACTAGCTTATGTTCTAATACAGACATTTAAGGAAGGTCTTGTGCTTCAGCATGAGCTTAACCATCAGGATTTTTTTTTTTGCCTTGTCCTTTTTCTCCTGGTTTTTTTCAGTTATCCCCAAGCTAAACTGTGTGTTCGCAGTGGAAATTGATGGCTTCATTTCCTACATTTATGGAAGCAAATTCCAGCTTCGGTCAAGTGAGCGATCTGCCAAGAAATTCAAAGCAAAGGGAACAGCTGACTTGTAGCTCTCTGCTGCAGAGATGGCTGTTTGGGACCCCAAGGACCAGGGACACCTGCGTGCCCGCCTTTCAGCAGAGACACGGCTGGGCTGGTTCTGCTTCTAGATCACCCCCAGCCCGTTAACACTGGAGTTAAGAACAGTTCATCATCCGGGAAGAAATGCGCCTTATTGAGCAAAGTCAGGGAATGGAGGGGTATCTGTTTCTGGGTGACGATGGGTATGCATTGCTCCCGTGAGAGAAAATCCTGGCAGAATCGGCACAGGTTGCATAATAATGGTGGCATTATTAGGTTTTTATTTCTCTTTTATCCTTTTCTCTGTTTCCTGAGTGCTCTATGATGAATCCATTATTTATGTAATAATAAAATACATGTGTCAGCGATAAGAGGGTCCTGGCTGGCTAGAAGGGAGGTGGCCGGAGTCTGTCCCTGGCAGTGGTCCCACTTCTGCAGTGTAGACAGCTGCAGTCAGGCGCCTGCTTCCCGAGGGCAGAGGCTTGGAGCATCTGACATGTTGGTTTACGTCACGTCCCCTGTGGCACTCTTGGACCTAACTGCTGTTTCCGGAAAGCTGGAGAGTGAGCGGTGAAGTCGCAGAGGCCTTTGGGCTCACTGGCTCTGGAAAGTAGTACGGGACTGGGGCCAGGATGCAGGATGCCAGGTAAGCTGGTGCTTGCAGTGGTCGTTCAGTACAGGGAGCTCCGACCTGCAGCACCTTCTTGTTGCTGTGGCTTTTAGGCTCCAGGGTCAGCTGAAGGGGAACAAGACCGCAGCTCTTCCCAAGCTCTCACGTCCTGGGAGAGTCCGAGTCCCCGACAGGGTCCTCGCGGCGTGCTGCCGCCGGAAGCCTTGGCTCTTCAGTCTGACGCGGCCTGTGTGCCATGTGCCCACCGGTCATTAGGTGAGGTGCTCGCAGGCAGACCTAAGTGGGGACAGAACATCAGCTGGTGTCCACTGTGTGCTGGTCGGGAAGGCACGTGGCTCAGAAGAACTGATGGCCTGTTCCTTTGAGAAGTCAGTGTTTGCCGACCAACCAGGTGAGGGCAGAAACGTTGCTGGGAACAAACAGGCGGCAAGTCCATGAGCTTTTTCTTTTGCTGCAGGAGAAGCAGTGGTTCCGGACACTTGGCTTTGTCTGTATGTCCCGCTGGGCCCCTGCCCTGGAGGAGAAAGGCCGTGGGGAGGGAATATAAACTCCGACTCTAACGGTAGAGCAAGAAGCCCTCACTCAGTGCCTCTGCACCTCCCAGAGGCCGGGGTGCGCCCGTGTCCATCCGTGTGGGGCCCGTGGCTCATCAGGATGGTCCAGGGTCAGCTCAGATGCTCTCCCACTGCCGCCATCACTGCCTGTGCTGCAGGTCTCAGGTCTCAGCCCCGCTGGGACAGGGCAGCTGACTGGCCATGGAGGCCTGTGCTCTGACAGCCTGGGTTTGCCTCAGTGCTCGCTACCCAGGGCCTCACCACCTGAGAGGGCTGAGCTGGGATTTGACCCCGCGGTCTGGCTGCAGAGCCATGCTTTTGACCATGGCGGTGAGAGGACCCTGCTCTCAGTGTGTAACGCGGTCCCTTCATCACCCGGGCTCCCGCTGAGGAAGTCGCTGCCTTCCACAGGAAGTGGCTCGTTCTTCCGCCCAGCCGAATGTGCCCCGCCGGGCACAGCCTGGTGCTACGGTTCTCTAATCCAGCTGCTCCTGCCCACCCCCCTGTAGGGAAAGGGCGGCCAACATGTAAATATACAACCGCTTCCAGAACCGTTGGTGCCACTTGCCTTTTAAATGTTTCTCATGGCTCAGACTCAAGTTTCTCTGTGAATGGCTGTTTCATTAGTAGCCTTCTCTCCCCGCTTCCCCGAGGACACTTGACAAGAACGCTCACCTGCCATGAAGCTGCCACTGTGCCCGCCTGTTTCCAGCATGCCCTGTTGTCCCCACAGCCCACCCGCGGTCACTGGGTCCTTTGCCCTGAGGACTGTGCCCCTGAGGGCCGAGGCCAGGTGGGACACTGGCTCTCGGTGAGTGTCCTGATGAGGCCGCACCAGCTGCTCCCCAGAACCAGGCTGAGGCCTCCGGTGGTGGACCAGGGCTGGCCACGTCCCCACAGCTGTGGCACAGGGCTGGTTGTGGAGGGTGCCGTGATAGCCTGCAGTCCGGGCTCCTACCTCCGCTGCCCCAGGAGCAGGACCCCAGTAGAGCTACGGCCTTGGAGGTGTAGGCCTGGGAGACAGCTACGTCAGCCTCACTTGTTGGTCTCATGCACTGGAGGAACCAGAGAGGCCCACGGAGCAGCAGAGTGGTGACCACCTGGGGACGGGACTCAGGAGCCGCAAGGCCAGGACACATCAGCCCAGGCACCCACTATTCTCCAAAGAGTGAGTGGGCCCGTTGGCCCTTTATGTTCCCCGGTACCGACTCCATGTGGGGGACCGAGACTTCCTGCAGGGCCCACAGAGGACAGGCTGGAGCCCCTCCACGGGAAGAAAAGGACAAAGCACCTGGATGGGGAAGCGAGGGCGTCACGGGTCATGGCCCCTGCATTAGCTGGGGCTGCCCTAACCAAACTGCAGACGGGCCATGTAAACAGAACATCCTTCCCCACAGCTGCAGAGGCTGCAAGTCCGAGTGTAAGGTGCCCTCCTGGTTGGGGTCTGGTGAGAGCCTTCTCCTTGGCCCCTTCTTGCTGTGTCCTCGTGTGGCCTTCCTCAGTGCACACCTGCTGGGAAAGAGAGCCATCTGGTGTCTCTTCCTCCTCTTATTGGGACACCAGTCCTGTAGGTTAGGGTTCCACTTTATGACTTCATTTCACCGTAATTGCCCCCTTAAAGGCTCTATTTCTCAGTGCAGTCACATGGGGGATGAGGGCTTTGACAGGAATTTGTGGGGACATGATTCAGTCCAGAACAGCCGTGGAGCTGCCTACCCACAACAGGAGCCCCTAGCAGAGCCCCTCAGAAAGGCTGCAGTACCCAGCCTGGCTCCTGTCCTCAGACACTGGCCTGACCCGCCCGCAGCCCTGCCTAGGTTGCTGGCACCGGTTGACCAGCCGGTTCAGCTGGTCCAGCTGCTGGGCCCTGAGCTCCCCTCAGCACTGGGTCCCATGACTGGCTCAGACAGGAGCTTAGGTCTGGTGGCCTCTCCACTGCCGGCTTCCCCCTCACTTCTGCAAACCACTGAGCTCCTCCGTCACCCTCCCATCGGGGCCAGCGACAGTAGTGGGGGAGGAAACTCATGCACAGGGGTCAGGGTGGACAGGGAGGCTCCCTGGAGGAGGGGGCTCGATCCAGGCCACCGTGGGATGTGAAGAGGGACACTGAAGCTCGGGACCAGTCTGGCAGAGCAGTCATGGAGGTCTGAGGACATCCCCTGCCGGATAGACTCAGGGCCAGCAGGAAGGAAGGTGGGAGCAGGTGGCAGAGCTCTGGCTACTGATCCCAAACCCATAGGAGGTGCTTCAGGTCCTGCCTGGTTCGGTGGGAGGGGAGAGGTGCTAGAGAAGTTGTAAGCCCCTGGGACAGGGCAAGGTGCGGAATCCTGCTGACCCATTCGCCCAGTCCTGACATGCTTGGGGGCCTCTGTGTCACCAGCTGGCAAGTGGGGCCACGAGACTAGATGAGGGTTTCCTGAAGGGGGATCCTGGGACTTCCAGCACGTGCATCAGCGTCACCAGGACACCCGTTCGAAGCAGCCAACTCCTGAGCTGCCGTCAGACTCCAGGGGTGGGGCCCAAATGGGCTTCGTGGGTCTCTCAGACCCCAGCTGGCTCCTCTGGTCACTGAAGTGTGAGGATCGTGGATCCCAGATGGTGGCTCAAGTGTCTTCCAGCTCTGACATCTGGACTGTGATTAAAGATTTGGGACTCACAGGATGGGGTTTTCCGGATGCTGGAAATGCTAGAAAAGATTGTCAGTGATGGATCTCTCGGGTTCTGAAGAGTAAACTTGAACATCCCTGCAAAAAGCCATAAATTATGGTAAAAAGCTGTCTTTCTGGACAATGGCTTTCATTTTAATTTAGTTTGCATTTCTTAGCTATAATGTCTAATTAAGACATCTGTTAAATGTCTATAATATTAATTTGATGGGGGGTTCTAATAGAACTGTATTGGAATTGTCCATTTAATTAACCTCGTGGGCCTTTAATGGATGTCTTAAATAGACATCATTAACAAGATGCTAGACAAATTAAAATTAGAGTCAATAACATTCTTGGTAATTTTTCCTGAGCTGTGAAGGACGAGTGTTGCTAAGTAGACCGACGCAAAGACGGGCTGCACAGAGGAGTGTGGGGGCTGGTGTCCCCAGCAGGGCTCCAGCATCATGAGGCCCCAGGTCGGACTCAGCCATTCTGTGTCCTGGCCTCCCCTTCGTGCACCTCCCACCCACGACCCTTGCTGACCTGTCCGTCAGATCAAGCTCTGATGAGGAGAAGGTTGCGAGGGAGGAAGAGGGACCGAAATCCCGGGTCTCTGCATGGCTCTCCTTGAGATGGAACAGACGTGAGACAGGACAGGCGAGGGTGGGGCAGGATGGGCTGGTCTGGGGGGTGGAGTGCGGTAAGAGGGGAGGAAATGGGGAGCGCACCCATTTTCCCCCACCACTCCACGGAGCAATCTCCCTCAGGTGAACTACACTCCCAAAGCCGGAGCTTGGTTCCCCATGTCCACATCTCCGGTGGCCTCTCAGGGCACCTGACAGTTAACCACTGCCTCCCTCCTGAGGCACTTGTGTCCCCACACTCCCTGACAGCCCCCACCTCCTGGCCACTCCCTCTCTGTCCTTTCATGGATCCTCCTCCTCCTCCAAGCTTCTAAATGTTGGAATGTCCTGAACTCCGTCCTTGGACTCCTCACCTTTCCCCTCAGCTGGTCTCACCCACAACCCCCAACACACCCGACTCAGAAGATCCTGTTGGCGGCCCTGCTTCTCCCCAACCCCACCGCCGAATCTGTAGTTTTACGTCAGCCTCCCCTAATTCCAGTGGGAGCGCCTTTGAGCTCACGGTGGTGTCTCTGTTTTGATGGCTGATGTGTCCCCAGTGATCTAGAAGCACTCGCTGACCGGCAATGGGTGCTCAGTGAACATTCACTGGGGGAATGGGAACCACGGCAGGTTGACCAAACTCCTGGGAGTGTATTGGGCTCCTGACCTGAAGAGCATGGGCAGGAATCAAGGACTCTCCCCCACAAGCGCGCTCCCCCTCTACCCCCATCTCGGTGAACGGCCTCTGTCTCTCCATTTAGGTCAGAAACACAGGAGGCCTCCTACGCCCTGCCTGGTGTTGGCGCCTGCCCCCATCCGATCTCTCATGAAGTGCTGGTGGCTCTCCCTCGTCTTCCCTGCACTGCTCTCACCCACCCTCCCACCACCCCTCGCGGCCGCCCTGCCTCCACATGTGGCCCCACCACAGCTCAGGGGACCGTTGTGAAGCAGGACTCGGATCGTGTCACTCTTCTGTTCACAACCTGCAAGTGACTTCCCAGTACACTTAGAATTAAACCCAGTGTCTGACCAGGGTCATCAAGGGCCCCCCAGGACCTAAGCCCAGCCTGCCTCTCCCAGCTCCCCAGCGTCCTGCCCCCGTGCCTTCTCCGCAGCTCTGTCCCACTCAGATCACTCGCACCTTCCCGGGACCTGTGAGCACAAGGCAGCGCCCGCCTCTGCACTCAGCTCTCCACCGCTGGCCGGCCTCCCTCTCAGCGATCCCCCAGCGGTCCCTTAGCATGTGACCTCATTTCACATTGGACACAGCGCTTGTCAGTAACCTTCCCTGCTGGGTCATTGTCGTTTTCTTCCAGCAGAACGTCCGCGTCATGAACGCCAAGACTTGGCCTGGCTCGTCCACCCCTGCAACCGTTGTACCTCAGTGCCTTCCCGAGCACTGGGCTCCACGTAATAAGTGTTCCGTTAAATACTTGTAGTCTGACCGGACACAGTAAGCCGAGGGTGTGGCCCTAATGGTGGCTAAGGGTGGCCACACCCAGTCGTGGTGACCCCCATCTGGCCCCGACAGACGCCTCCCCCCAACTGCGGCTTTCCACAGCAGAGCAGCACTGTGTCCTGTGACCCCCAGGCCACGCAGCCTATTAGGCAGGCAGGCGCCCCACACAGCAGCAGTGCCTGGACACCATGGGGGTCCTTCCCGCGTCCCAGCCAGGTGAGAACTTACACACCGCGGCAGCTGTGACCTGCAGCAGGCGTGGCAAACCCCCTCTCTCATCTCCAGCTTCACCCACTGGACCCAGGGTGCAGGGGGAGGCAGGCATGGCTGGTGCTGGGCAACCCGGCTTGGAGACACTGAGCTCAATCAGGAGCCTGGCACTCAGGAAACCTGAGTTCAAGGTCAAATTACTCTTGACTTTCATTTTCAACCACAAGGGACATGGCTGAGTGTGGTGTTTATGGTAGATTCATTGACTCTACAGGAATTAAACCGCAGCCCCTGTCAGGAGGGAGGGAGGGAGCTGTGTGTGCCCGCCCCTCTGTTCCGGGGACATCTGCCTTGTGGTGGCTGAAAGGGAAAAGCACCCCTATTTGCTCTTCGTCTCCCCGGAAGGGGTGTGAGCGGAACGCGGTTCCTAGTTACACCACCGCTAACCGGGGGTGTGCTGGCCGGTGGCTGGGGGCTGGGAGCACGCGCACCTCACTGGCGGACAGCTTGTCAGGCTGTAGTTTAGGGTTCGTGACCTTGCTGTGTGTGTTACACTTGGATTAAAATTGTGCTTGTCAATGACCTGCTGAGTCCGCGGTGTGGCTGCTTCCTCGCATCCGAAAGGGAAGCGTCTCCCTGTCCTGGTGTCTTGCTCCTGATGGCCATGCCCGTTACCCTCAAGGCTCTTGTTGGAGAAGCAGGGGTTTCTAGCGGGGAAACCCAAAGTGCTCACAGGGACGTTATGTCCCGGAATTCACCCTCTTAAGTCTCCCACTGCTCTGCCCTGGGCCTCCAGGGACTATGATGTCAGCAATCCCGTCACAAGGGAGTGGTTGCCACAGACCTGGTCCGCACGAGGCTCTCAATGAGTCCTAGTAACAGCGGCCATGAGGGGTGTGGGCTGGGCTGGGGAGGGACAGAATGCCCATTTCAGGGGGACCTGGTGGGTCTGGAGGTAGAGCAGGCTTCCCTTGAGAAGTGATTTAAGGTGAGGCCAGAGAGCTGAGTGGGCTTCAGGCAGGAAAGGGACCCCCTGCAGAGGAACCTGAGGTGGGACAGCAGGGCCTAGAGGGGACAGCAGGGACTGGCAGCTACTGCCTGGGGCACTGGGCAGGGTGACAGAAGCCAGGGCAGGGAGGGGCCAGAGTGAGGGCTGGAGACCAACAAGGAGGCCAAACTGAATTTATGGGAAAAGCCTCCAGAGGTGTTAGGATTTTATCTGTCTGTATGGTTGGAGCTCCAGGGTATGGCCCACCGGGGAGAAGCTGGATGCAGCCATGCTCCCCAGGGCTGGAGTGGATGCGGGGATGCCCCATCCCTCTGGTGGTAGATCAACAGCGGGTTCGAGTCCCACTGGGCAGTCGAGGGGTTCGAGTCCCCCTAGATGGTCAGGGGGTTCGAGTCCCCCTGGATGGTCAGGGGGGTTGAGTCCCCCTGGATGGTCACCAGGGGTTTCGAGTCCCCCTGGATGGTCACCAGGGGGTTCGAGTCCCCCTGGATGGTCAGGGGGTTTGAGTCCCCCTAGGCGGTCATCGGGGGTTTGAGTCCCCCTAGGCAGTCAGGGGGTTTGAGTCCCCCTAGAAAATCCCCACTGGTGGCAGGACCACTGGGCCTGTGGTTGTCTTTGTCTTGTCTTTTTGTTGTCTGCTGTGTTGTTATGTTTGAAGGAATGGGGCAAGCAAAGAGTAAGGGGACTCTGACTTTCATCCCTCCATTCTTCATAATAGATGTGGGGCTTCTCCCTCACTCATTTCGTGTGTTAAGGGCTATCACTAGAGCCAACTGGGGTTAGTCTAACTCAGGACAGAGACTTTAAGGAATATTCCCAAGCAGCTGCCGAAACTCCCTTTGTTTTGGGGAATTCCTTGCCTTCTCTGGCCTGATGTGGACTGCCTAGTCCCTCCCCCTTGCTGGCGGGAAAGCATGGCGTCTGAAGTGGAATGGGCCCAGATGGAACATGAAATCTGTTAGCAAAGAGATGACTGAACTGATGGTTAATTGTCTGTCTCAGGGTTTTAATGGGTAATTGTTAAAGTAGCTTTCAGAGTCTTTGGCAACCTGAAGCTTTGAAGTTTAGCTTGGATGACAAATGGGATGAAGTGCTAGGGTGCTGGTTGCTGGAACTGGGTTTGTGCTTTTGAAATCTGTTAGTAAACAAGTTTTGTGCTTAACGGCTGTTGTAACAGTTCACAAGTGGCTAAAATGTGAATGGTTTTTCTCTTTGCCCACCTAGAATTGTAAATGAGATCTCTTTGACTCATAAGGCTTTTCCCTGATGTGCTAAGTTACTCAGGAAGTACTGCTAAATCAATGATAAACCTTGGGTTACATTTGGGTAAATGCTATAACTACTCCAGAGGTTCTATACATTTCCTAAAGCATTAATGTTTTAATAAGGGTCATCATTTGATATTTAACCATAACTATTCTGAGTTTTTTTGTCATTTGTAATTGTTTTAATTCTCTTGTAAGATGAATTCCGCCTTAAAGGAAATTCATATGGGAGACTTTCAGAACAAATACAGGTCTTTGATATGTTGAAATCCTGGAACTGAATTTCCAGAAGTAAAAGTTGTACTCAGACTACACCATCAGACTAAACCAGAATTAGTACAATGACTTAAGGTAAGAATGAGTCTCCATGAGCTTTCCTAGAAAGGCTTATTAAAGCCTATAAAATGTATAGCCTGATCGACGCTGAGGAACCCAAAAATCAGGGGGCAGTGAATCTTGGTTTTGCCAGTCAGTCAGTCCTGGATACAAGGAGGAAACTTCAGGAAATTGAAGGATTTGAAGGGAAGAATCTGATTGAGTTATTGGGAATAGGAGAAAAGATGTTTAACAACAGGGATGCACAGGAGGATGAAAAACAGACAAAAAGCTGGTTAAGGTTTTGGCATTACATGAGATAGGTAAGGGATAGTAAATGGAAGGAAAAGCCTAAGCACAGAGAAGGCAGGTTGGAAGACTTAGGTTCAGATCAGTGAGCTTACTGTAAGGAAAAAGGACACTGGGCCAGGGAGTGCCCCAAAAGGAAGACGGCAATGCTGGCCCCAGAGTAAAAATTGAAGTGGAGGGGAAATCAATTGATTTTTTTTGGTGGACACGAGAGCCCAGTTTTCATCATTACTTGAACCTATGGGAAAATTATCTGGAGAGGAAGTTTGGGTACAAGGAGCAAATGGCACAGAGAGACATAAATGGACAACAGAAAGGACTTTAAATTTGGCCTCGGGAGTAGTTAAACATCGATTTTTGGTCCTCCCTAATGCCCCATATAACTTGATGGGAAGAGATCTCCTCCACAAGTTATGAGCTGGCATTCAGTTCTCAGAAGGAGACATGACTGTAACCTTGAGACAACCCACTGTACAGGTGCTTATGGAAGCAGTAGATGAATACCTCCTTTACAAGCCAGTCTCAAAACCAGAGGAGACAAAGGTGGGGAGCCTTCTCCAAATCCTACAGGTCAAGTTTCCCGAGGTCCGGGCAGAAGGGAAGACCCCTGGCTTGGTCAGGGGACAACCTCCAGTGGTGGTAAAATTAAAGGCGATGGCTATGGCTGTTCACAATCGGCAGCACCCCCTTCTCCGGGAAGCAAAGGAAGGGATCAGAAAACACATTAACCACCTCCGAGGAGAAGGGATCCTAGTTCCTTGCAAATCTCCATGGAACACACCTTTGCTGCCCGTCAAAAAGGCCAAGACTGGGGAGTACAGACCTGTTCAGGACTTGTGGGAAGTTAATAAACAGGTTGAAGATATCTCCCCGATGGTGCCTAACCCCTATACCCTACTCTCCCTCCTGGGCCCCAAAAGAACTGTGTATACTGTCTTAGATCTCAAGAATGCATTTTTCTGCATATTTTTAGCAAGGGAATCTCAACCCCTTTTTGCTTTTGAGTGGTCCGACCCACAGGAAGGATTCCAGGCCAGCTCACCTGGACAAGACTTCCCCAAGGATTCAATAATTCACCCACCATTTTTTTTTTTTTTTTTTTTTTTTGACGAGGCCCTATGTGAGGATTTGCGTGAGTACAGAACCTCCAACCCAGGAGTCACTCTGCTACAGTATGTTGATGACTTGCTAGTAGCCGCTGAGGACTATGAGTCATGTTTGTGGGAGATGAGAGCTCTTTTACAGACTCTGCAGGAAAAAGGGTATTGGGTGTCAGCAAAGAAAGCACAGCTCTGTCAGAGCCATGCCACTTATCTAGGCTTTGATCTTCATGAGGGAGTGCGTTCACTGTCTGAGTCCAGGAAACTGGTGATCACCGGATACCCCTGCCCCATCACGTCCCGACATCTGAGGGAGTTTCCTGGATGGTGGGCTACTGTAGGCTGTGGATATTGCAGTTTGCGGAGATTGCCCAACCTCCATACAAACTGGCAAAAGGGGGGTGCTCACTATGATAGAGTAGACAGCTGAGGCAGAAGGAGCATTTTGGGAATTACAAACAGTTGTACTGAGTGCCCCAGCATTGGCCATCCCAGATGTTACCAAGCCCTTCCACTTGTATGTGAATGAAAAAGCAGGGGTGGCCAAAGGAGTTTTGACTCAGACTCTGGGGCCTTGGCAAAGGCCAGTAGCCTATCTTAGCAAGAAACTAGATCCAGTAGCGGCTGGGTTCCACTCTTGCCTCTGCATAATTGCTGCCATGGCCCTCCTGGTCAAGGATGCAAGTAAATTGACTTTGGGTCAAAATCTCATTTTGACCACCACACACATCATTGAGGGCCTTCTCCGGACTCCACCAGACCGATGGATGGCAAATGCCTGAGTGATGGGGCATCAGGCCCTCCTCTTCAACAAACCAAGAGTGACCTTCCAACCCCTGGCAGTGCTAAATCCAGCCATGCTGCTGTCAGAGGAGCTGGCTGACCATCCACATGACTGTGGGGAGGTCCTAACCCAAGTTGCAGGAATAAGGCTGGATCTCAGAGACATTCCCCTCCCGGATGCCGAGATGACTCTGTTCACAGATGGGAGTAGCTACATGGTCAATGGAAAGAGGTATGCGGGGGCTGCGGTAGTTTCTCCTGGGCAGAGACTCTGGACAGCAGCCCTGCCACATGGAACTTTGGCACAAAAAGTGGAGCTGATTGCACTCACTAAGGCACTGCAGATGGCCAAAGGTAAAACCGCCAACATCTATATGGACGGCAGGTACGCCTTTGCTACTCTTCATATACATGGGGCTATTTATAAAGAAAGAGGCCTATTAACAGCAGAAGGAAAAGGAATTAAAAACAGAGGAGAAATATTGGCTCTCCTCCAGGCTATTTGGGACCCAAAAGAGGTGGCCATTATGCATTGCCCGGGACACCAAAAGGGGACTGATCTGATGTCAAAAGGAAACCAATTAGCAGATCAAGCCACAAAGGAAGCAGCCGAGAAACAGAGCAAGAACTGGTTACACTCCCGGCTCCAGCCCTACCAGAAAAACCGAACTCTTCAGAAGAAGATTAAAGTATTTACAGAAATGGGTTAAATTGAACTATGAAGGGGACTGGGCTAAGACTGAAGCAGGAAAAATAATTCTTCCTCGAAGACTAGATAAGAAGTTAGTAGACCAGATACATCAGGGTACTCATTTGGGGATACACAAACTCAAGGAGCTTATAGGCAAGCAGTTCCAGGTTTCTAAATTAGGGCGTATGGTACAGGATGTAGTCGATAGATGTGCTCAATGCCAGGCAGTTAATGTGGGAAGAACGAAAATGGGAAGAGGGAAAAGAGAAAGAGGTAAGGAACCAGGAATTTATTGGGAAATAGATTTTACAGAAATGAAACCTGGAAAATATGGGCACAAGTACATGTTAGTTTTTGTGGATACCTTTTCAGGCTGGGTAGAGGCTTTTCCCGCCAAACATGAGATGGCAGGAGTGGTAGCCAAAAAGCTATTAGAAGAAATAATTCCTAGGTTTGGGCTGCCTCTTGCAATCGGGTCAGACAATGGCCCTGCATTTGTGAGTTCAGTCTCACAGGCATTGACCAAGGCCGTGGGCACTAATTGTAAATTACATTGTGCCTACCGGCCTCAGAGTTCTGGGTAAGTAGAGAGAATGAACCGGACTCTTAAAGAGACCTTGACAAAACTAATTCTGGAGACTGGCAGGGGATGGGTGGATCTCCCTCCTTTTGCCCTCCTCAGGGCACAATGTACACCCTATTTAAGCAAGGTGACCCCATTTGAAATAATGTTTGGGAGATCCCTCCTCTCTGTCCTTGAATACTAGAGGTTGACCTAGCAGAAATGACTGATCAGTCTGTACTCTAGTCACTGCAGGCATTAGTCTGTCTTTAAAAAATCCCACTCAGGAATCCTGACTGCCCACACTGGGATGGATACGGAGATGGAACCACATCCTTACCAACCTGGGGACTAGGTTTGGATACGTTGCTATCAAGGGGGAAACTTGGAGCCTCACTGGAAGGGACCATTTACTGTTATCCTGACCACCCCCATGGCAGTAAAAGTAGAAGGCATCAGGGCCTGGATTCACGTGGGTCACGTCAAACGAGCCGAAGACGAGGATGTCCCCCAGAGATGGAAGCTGCAGTCGACAGACCATGCTGACCATGGACTAAAGCTAAGACTAAAAAAACTGTGAGTTTATTGTTGCTCCTATTTTACCTGTTTATGTAAAATATAGGTGGGAAATTAGATGAATGGAATTAGAAAAAAAATGGAAAAGGTTATACAAAGCGTTGAATGGCTAACTCATCAGCCGACTGTGCACTACTGTTACTTTTTGGCCCCTGTATTATAAACGCCCTAATGTCATTTGTACCAAAGAAAATTGGAGCGATAAAAATGTTAGTCTTACATGCTCAATATAACCCCCTTACAACAGGAGAACATAGAACTGCCTGAAAAGTCAAGGATTTGACTGATATCCAAAGAAAAAGGGGGAATGTAGGGGCCTGATTAGCCAGAGGAACTGTAAACCCCGGATATAGGGGTGGGCCAGGCCAGATAGCCGTATCCAGTCAGTGGGGTGAGCATATATAATAACTGTGGTAAGTTGAAATCTCATTGGCCATCTATGTGTGGGCCGGGCTCAACCACCTCTATAAAGGTTAGTCTGTGAGGCTGGGTTGTGGGGGAGAAGTAGGAGGAGTTAGAATAGTGGTTGGAGAAGTAGGAGGAGTTAGAATAGTGGTTGGAGAAGTAGGAGGAGTTAGAATAGTGGTTGGAGAAGTAGGAGGAGTTAGAATGGCAGAATAGCAGTTAAAATAGCCGTTAGAGTAGCTGTTAAAGTAGCCTTTGGGAGCCATTAGAGTAGCCATTAGGGTAGCCTTTGGGAGCCATTAGGGTAGTCATAGGAGTGATAGCATCGGGGTCATCAGGAGCAGCGCCGCCCCCAGCCGCAGCCCCGCCGCCAGGGGCCTCGCCGCCCTGAGCTGCAGCCCCACCACGACCACCCTCGCCGCCCCCAGCTGCGGCCCTGCCGCCAGCGGCCTCGCCCTCGCTGGAGTGGCCTGGTCCGGATTGGCCTCGCCAGAGTGGCGTCATTCCGGGGAGCGGCCTCGTTGGCATGTGGCCCCATCCTTGAGCGGCCTCGTCCAGAGCGGCCTCTTCATCGTCAGAAGCGGCCTCGTCCAGTGTGTGGCCTTGTCCGGGGAGTGGCCTTGTTGGAGTGGCATCATGGGGAGCAGAGTCTGTGTCGTCGGGGTTGTCGTCCTTGTCATCCTCGCCTCGTCATCATCGGGAGCGGCCTCCTCTGGGGAGTGGCCTTGTCGGAGTGGCCTCATGGGGAGCAGAGTCTGTGTCATCAGGGTTGTCATCCTCATCGTCCTCCTCATCCTCGCCTCTTTGTCATCGGAAGTGGCATCCTCGTCGTCGTTGCCTCTGCATAAGAGATGGCCCCAACTGGTCGGTTTGATTCTCAATGCTTAGCATGAAATAAAGCTTTCTTGATTTTTGCTTTGTGTCAGTCTCGTTCCTTTGATTATGGACCCTAACAGTACCAAAGCTCAGAGCTCATCCCCTAAAACTACACCAGAATCTCTGGGCCAGGACCCAGGTATCTGTAGGTTTTTACTCAGTGGTAGAAAAATTTGAGTTCAAATCCCAGCTCAGACACTGTATGGTCCTAGGAAAGTCACTCGGCTTCTGGGAGTCCAGGCTTCCTTGTTGAAAATAGGAATATCTATCCCATGTTGGAAGAAGCCAAGAGGGCCAGGCACAGAGTAAGTCTCATTAGGATATGCTCTGTCCTGCCTCTTTCTGTTGCTGAATGGTTGGTTCCTGAGCTCCAAGAGTCAGTTTGAGAGCTTGGGCTTTGCCATCTGTGGTGCCTTGTCAAGGCAGAAATGTGGCCCCAATCTTTGAGGCTGGGCAGAGACTTCTCAGCCAGAGCCCAGATACTGGGCGCCTACATTTGTCATACCCCTTCATACTACATGGTAAACACACAGCTGTCTCCCTACCAGGAGTCTGAGAAATCCACCCCGGAGTCCGGGCTCAGCCCGAAGGTGGGCTCAACGTTGGCATTTAGAGAATGAGCAAGTGAATCAGCGAGCGTGCCCATGACTAGTGTGGTCATTTTGGGGCCACCTCTTTGGCAGGATTGTGCTTCTGAGAGGTGTCTCTTGACACCCCTACCCATTGGTCCATCCACAGGCTGGAGCCCTTCCCAGCAAGCCTTGCAGAGAGTGCATGGGGCTATTTCCTAAAAGTCATTTCCAAACAACCCGAATGAGTCTTGCAATCAATATAGCCCATGTTGATCAGTGCTCTCTCTCTCTTTATGAAGTAGAAGAGCCTGTAGGATAAAGTACAAAGTGAATCATACATACATTTGGTCATTTTACTGCCCCACATTTTCTTTCAGCTCTCTGCAGAAATGGGCCTCTCTGGACACAGGGAGTACCAGATTGGGTCTAAACTAGGGAGCCCTGCACCAGCACTTGGCAGAAGAGATGATGACAGGTGTGTGCATAAGGAAACGGTGCTGGGAGGAGGGAGGGGGCTGTCCAAGATGTAATGGGTCATCAGGCGCAGAGCTGGATGCCAGCCTAAGCTTCTTCTGCCATTACCCGCTTCTGATTTGTCCCCTCCCTCTGCAGAAGTCCATGATCTTCTCTGGCTCAGGTGCACTGTGGTGCATATTTCTTTTCCAGTATGGTCCCATGAAATCAGAGCTTTCCCAGAGCTGTCACACCAAGAGACAATGATTTTGTCTATGGCCATTAAGTGCATCTGTTAGAACTACTTTGATTGCAAGTAACATAAATCCCAGCGTAAACTGGTGAAGTGGGGGACTTATTGGCCCCTCATAATTGAAAAGTCAGAGTAGAACTGCGTTCAGGAATGGCTTGATCTAGAGGATGAACGTCTTTAGGACCTCTTCTCTCTGGCTGTATCTTTGCTCTGTGCTGCCTCCTTGCTCAGACAGGCTCTCCCTTCACAGCAGCAAGGTGCGTGTTCAACACTCACACCCTCAGTCTAGCTGAAGTCTAGCTGGAAGGAAGGATACATTTCTTCCTGGTACCCTTCCTCCCCTCCTAGAATTCCTTCACCCTCATTTGACCATCTGATCAGACTCTGGCTCAGACATCCAACGGGCAGCTTGGCCAAGCACATGCTCCTGTCCTGAGAATATGTGGATTAACTCTGGGAAAGAGATTGCTCCTCCAAAGGCACCGAGGTGCTATCTTTAAAAGAAGGGAGGATGAATAAATCAAGCAGAGAGAGTCAAGTATCATATGGTTTCAAGTATCATATGGTATCATATCATTTGTGGAGCATAACAAATAACATGGAGGACATGGGGAGAAGGAGAGGAGAAGGGAGTTGAGGGAAATTGGAAGGGGAGATGAACCATGAGAGACTATGGACTCTGAAAAACAACCTGAGGGTTTTGAAGGGGTGGGGTGTGGGAGGTTGGGGAACCAGGTGGTGGGTAATAGGAAGGACACGTATTGCATGGAGCACTTGGTGTGGTGCAAAAACAATGAATACTGTTATGCTGAAAAGAAATTTTAAAAAAGTGAAAAAAAAAGAAGGGAGGATGGATAATGCTGGCAATAATAATAGTAATACATGTCCACTGCACTGAGCTCTCAAAGAGGGGAACAGGTGCAATGTAGGAATGGGTTCGTGAGATCGACTGATGTCATGGCAACTCACCCGAGCTGGACCCACACTTCCCAGCACTCTCTTCCAAGCCCTGTTCCCAGTTAGCCTGAGTGGGTCCTTAGGGAACCTTGGCCCGATTTGGGAGGCAGAAGTGTGCCAGCAGTGGGTCCTTCTCAGGGTCCTGGAGGTCAGTGCAGGGTTCCAGGTGCTGATACTGCTCACATTCCACAGATCTGCTGGGTCATTGGACGGATGTGGGCAACAGCCTGGCCCACAACACCTCCAGCCCCAGCTGTGGCCTCCTTCAGCTTTTCTGGCCCTGGGCGATAAAGAAGGGCACCAGCCCCTCCTGGAGGACACCCTCATGGGTGAAATGGGAGGCTGGGAGCCGAGGAGGGGCTGATGCAGAACCAGCCTCTCAGATCCTGGCTGTCCTTGTGTCCTCCACCTCCCATCCTTCCCTCCTTATCTCCTGCCCCTCAGGCTGTGAGTTCCAGGCCCTGGCAGAGAAGCAGGGGCTGCCTCTATGCTGTTTAACCAGCTCCCACAATGGGGTAAGGTCAAGTTCCTATAATGAATCCTTTAGGACATAAAATCTCCTATTGGCTCTGCTCGTCTGATGGAAGCCTGACGGAAACAGTCCCTGAGCTGCCTGCTCTGAAACATCCTGGTGAGCACAGGCATGACACATAGACCGATGGCAGGAGCGGGCCTTGCTCCCCCTGCTGTAGGGACTCTCAGGGTCACCCCAGGCACCGTCAGGGGGTTGACATCAGTCAGGCTCCCACATGCATTTTGAAAGTCACTTTCACCCTATCAAAGCCTGGAGTAGAGTCACCCAGCTCGGGACACAGATCATGTGGGCTAAGACCATCTTCCCCACAGCTCCTTCTCTGGCTTCTTTGGACAATACCCTTACCATGTGTATCTCACTAGTGACAGGTGCACTCACAGGCTGCCGGGGCCTCCGTGTTGCCTGGCCAGCCTCCGTGCCCCATCCCAACAACTGCTCCCAGCCCAGCACAGTCATCCTGCTCGCCTGGCCAGCACTGGTATAGAGAGGGGGCATGGGACCCCAGGCCAGACCATGAGAGCAGTTGTTGTGATTGTCTGTGCTATCTGCCCAGTGTTTCCAGTTCTCCCCACTTTGGGCAGTGAAATATTTATTTCCTGGTCTCCTTGTGGTCAGGTGAGGCCATAAAACTAACCCAAGTCAATGAGTCATAAGCGAAAGCCATGTGCGTCATTCTAAGCCAGAGTGTTTGACTGTGAGTACGAGACCCTCCGGACCTTCTTCCCTGGGGCAAGAGCATTTGAGATGGCGGCCAATGCCTCAGCCTGGGTTTGGAAGGGTGAGAGGGTTTGGAAACAGAGCCCCTTACTGACCTGCTATGGCCTGTAGCGTCAATAAAAAGTAAACCTTTGATGTTTAAAGTCACCGAGATGTTGAGATTTTCTTGTTACAGCTGTGTAACCTCATTTATCCTGTTACAAAGTTTTACTGGTGGTACGGGAGCAGTTTGTTCCTAGGAATGAAGCATAGAAAGACAGCCAGTCAATCCCTTTTCCTCCTCTAGATGGTGCTGGACAGGGGAGGGAAGCCTGGAGCTCAGCTGCCACCTTGAGACCAGACCAGTCTGAGGGAAAGCCCAGACACTGGGGACACAGATACACATTCTGTCCTCCCAGTCAGAAAGTGAAACAGAAGCTTTTGATCTTGATGAAGTCCCAAAAGTTCATTTTCGCTTTTGTTTCCTTTGCCTTTGGAGACATATCTTGAAAGAAGTTGCTGTGGCTGATATCGAAGAGGTTACTGCCTATGTTCTCCTCTAGTATTCTGATGGATTCCTGTCTCATGTTGAGGTCTTTTATCCATTTCAAGTTTACCTTTGTGTACGGTGTAAGAGAGTGGTCAAGTTTCATTCTTCTACATATAACTGTCCAGTTTTCCCAGCATCATTTATTGAAGAGACTGTCTTTTTTCCATTGTATATTTTTTCCTGTTTTGTCAAAGATTATTTGACCATAGAGTTGAGGGTCCATATCTGGGCTCTCCACTCTGTTCCACTGGTCAATGTGTCTGTTTTTATGCCAGTTCCATGCTCTCTTGGTGATCACAGCTTTGTAGTAAAGCTTGAAATTGGGTAACGTGATGCTGCCAGTTTTGTTTTTGTTTTTCAACATTTCCTTAGCAATTTGGGGTCTCTTCTGATTCCATACAAATTTTAGGATTATTTGCTCCAGCTCTTTGAAAAACACCGGTGGAATTTTGATTGGAATGGCATTAAAAGTATAGATTGCTCTAGGCAGTATAGACATTTTAACAATGTTTATTCTTCTGATCCAAGAGCAAGGAATGGTCTTCCATCTTTTTGTGTCTTCTTCAATTTCTTTCATGAGTGTTCTGTAGTTCCTCGAGTACTGATCCTTTACATCTCTGGTTAGGTTTATTCCCAGGTATCTTATGATTCTTGGTGCTATAGTAAATGGAATCGATTCTATAATTTTCCTTTCTGTATTTTCATTGTTAGTGTATAGGAAAGCCACTGATTTCTGTACATTGACTTTGTATCCTGCCACGTTACTGAATTGCTGTATGAGTTCTAGTAGTTTGGGGGTGGAGTCTTTGGGGTTTTCCATATAAAGAATCATGTCATCTGGGAAGAGAGAGAGTTTGACTTCTTCTTTCAAGATATGTCTTCAAAGGCAAAGGAAACAAAAGCAAAAATGAACTTTTGGGACTTCATCAAGATCAAAAGCTTCTGCACAGCAAAGGAAACAGTCAACAAAACAAAGAGGCAACCCACAGAATGGGAGAAGATATTTGCAAATGACAGTACAGACAAAAGGTTGATATTCAGGATCTATAAAGAACTCCTCAAATTCAACACACAAAAAACAGATAATCATATCAAAAAATGGGCAGAAGATATGAACAGATACTTCTCCAATGAAGACATACAAATGGCTATCAGACACATGAAAAAATGTTCATCATCACTAGCCATCAGGGAGATTCAAATTAAAACAACATTGAGATACCACCTGACACCAGTTAGAATGGCCAAAATTAGCAAGACAGGAAACAACATGTGTTGGAGAGGATGTGGAGAAAGGGGAACCCTCTTACACTGTTGGTAGGAATGCAAGTTAGTGCAGCCACTTTGGAGAACAGTATGGAGATTCCTCAAGAAATTAAGAATAGAGCTTCTCTATGACCCTGCCATTGCACTGCTGGGTATTTACCCCAAAGATACAGATGTAGTGAAAAGAAGGGCCATCTGTACCCCAATGTTTATTGCAGCAATGGCCACGGTCGCCAAACTGTGGAAAGAACCAAGATGCCCTTCAATGGATGAATGGATAAGGAAGATGTGGTCCATATACACAATGGAGTATTATGCCTCCATCAGAAAGGATGAATACCCAACTTTTGTAGCAACATGGACGGGACTGGAAGAAATTATGCTGAGCGAAATAAGTCAAGCAGAGAGAGTCAAGTATCATATGGTCTCACTTATTTGTGGAGCATAACAAATAACACGGTGGACATGGGGAGATGGAGAGGAGAGGGAGTTGAGGGAAACTGGAAGGGGAGATGAACCATGAGAGACTATGGACTCTGAAAAACAACCAGAGGGTTTTGAAGGGGCGGAGGGTGGGAGGTTGAGGAACCAGGTGGTGGGTAATAGGGAGGGCATGTACTGCATGGAGCACTGGGTGTGGTGTAAAAACAATGAACACTGTTACGCTGAAAATAAACAAACAAAAAAAAAATAAAATTTAAAAAAAAAGAAAGTGAAACGGGGGGTGCCTGGGTGGCTCAGTGGGTTAAAGCCCCTGCCTTCGGCTCAGGTCATGATCTCAGGGTCTTGGGATCGAGCCCTGCATCTGGCTCTCTGCTCAGCAGGGAGCATGCTTCCCCCTCTCTCTCTGCCTGCCTCTCTGCCTACTTGTGATCTCTGTCTGTCAAATAAATAAATAAAATCTTAAAAAAAAAGAAAGTGAAACAGGATTGAATTATGTATGGTTCACCCTTGGTCAACATGGGTTTGACCTGCACGGGTCCACTTACATGTGATTTTTTCCCCATAAATATGGAATGGTACTATAGATGTATTTTCTCTTCCTTACGTCTTCATAATAACATTTTCTCTTCCCCTGCTTCCTTTATTACGGGGATATGGATTACTATACATATAACACACAAAATATGCGCTACTCAACTGTTTATGTTATGTAAGACTTCCGGTCAGCAGGAGGCTATTAGTAGCTGTCTGGAGGAATCAAAATTATACACAAATTTTCGGCTGCACCGGTAGCCGGAGCCCCTAGTCCCCACATTGCTCAAGGGTCAACTGCATTCGCCAGTTGAAGTGCAGAAACCGAACTCAAAATTGGCTTATGAAGAAATGGTGGTGGGGGAGGGGTGGATAATGTTTCCTCTGACTGGAAAGGGTGGGGCAATTGTAATTTCAGACTGGGCTGGTTTCAGGGACCCAAAGTTGTTGTCAGGAATCTGCCTTTCTCCTCCTCAGTTATACTTTCTTCCACGTCTGCTTACTCTCACTCAGCATCCTGCCAACGGATGGTGGAAAGTATCTGGTTCCCGTCTGAGCAGCCTGAACTTCCCAGTGCAAGGATATGTCATTCCCACTCGCAAGCCAAGGGTCTGTGTTGGGTTCTCATTGGCCTAGACTGAATCATGTGTACGTCCCAAACTACCATTAATTGAAGTGCCAAAAGAGAACGGGCTTCAGGAATGGCTTGATCCAGAAGATGAATCATCTTCAGGACCACTTCTCTCTTGCTTTATCTTTGCTCTATGGTGCTAGAGAATGTGGTGCTCTGGTCGGCCAGACTCATGTCTATCTCTGGGCTGACACTTGGGTCTGTCTTCCCTGCATCAAAGGACTGGAGAAAGAGAAAGTTGCAGCTCCCCAAAGATAACAGGAATTTCTGCCAGAAAGGAGAAAGGTTCCCAGTCTGATAAAAGTAGCAGAAAAGATGTGTAAGCATAGGCAGGCCTGGGGTGCCTGGTTTCAATGAGGAGGCTGGGCATGGGGATGGCAATATGACTGTTGTGTCAAGTCGTCACCAATCCTGGAGCTGGGAGGGGAGGGATACAACCAGGGGGGAGGAAAAGTGGAGGCAGGGATTTGGACCCCAGAAGACTGGCTCAGAGTCCCTGCTTTCTCAACCAACCCCCAGAAATCCTACAGGGTATTGTAGGCCACCTGAGGCTTTCCAGAGAAGGAAAGCAAGCAGTCACTTCGGTGACCCTCCAGCCTTTGCTGATGGTCACTCTGAGGGGTCTCCCCTGTCTTGGGTCCCTGGGGTGCCCCCTGTGATCAGCAGGCAGGTCTTCCCTTCTGAGACCTCAGATTCTTGCAGAATTTCTTCTCAGGCATGTTTTTCTGCAGATGCTAATGAATGAACCTGATGTTTCCCAGAAAGGCTCCCTCTTTCTGAAGGGGCTTAAGATCTCCGCTCCTGATTGCAATCTTCCCAGAGCTGATTTTGGCCACTTGGCTCTTATTTCTGAAGTGTCGATGGACGTGGGAGGAGAGGAGAGTGAGAAGTGGCACATTCAGGGCTCCGCGCTCCTATAGAAACCCTGATTCCAGGGGCTTGGCTCTGAGAATTGCAATAGGCAAAAGAACTCTGTTTTCTTTTCAGTTCTAAGCACAATTGATCCCTGGTTTGAACCCGATATGAGACACACTCATTCTGCATAAATCCTGAATTGTTTTGTGAAGATCAGCCCCTGTTTCTTGGTAATTTTGGTTTATCATAGGGAAAAAATTCTTCTGGAAGTCTCATCCCTAATTTTTGAAATGAAAGTCTTTGGGAAAATGTGAATTGAGTTGGAGAGATTTCTGTATACGTAATTTTTAGGAAGTCATCTATCTGCACATGCTCACAGGTGTTTGAACACTTAGGAAGCACTTGCCAGGCATATTTTGAGCATTTTGCACATATTACCCCCTTTCATCCTCGCAACAACCTGGTAAGGTCAATGCTGTCATTATTCCCATTTAGCAGGTAAGAAAATTGAGGCCCAGAGAATTTGTTACTTGCCCAAGTGGAGCTGAGATTTGAATCTCTGCAGCTTGGCCCCAGAGTATGTGGCACAGAGACCCTTGGGCCTCTGCAAACAGACACTGACACCCACCCACCCACATGCACGCCTGCCCCAGCACTCCTACAAGCATGAGTGCACACAGACCTGTTTGCTGGCTCTCCCCAAGGCTGTACACCCTGGTGCGTCCTGGTACAAAGAAACAAGAGAATACCTCCCTTCTCACAGCCTCTCCGGGGAAGCTGGGACTCTCGTCTCCTGTTTAAAACCAAAACTCCTCTGAAACGATCTTCTTCATCTCCTCCGAGTGGGAGGGAACCCCAGCTTCTCTGGTACCGCTGTCCATCTGGATCCCCCTATGACCTTGGAACGCAAGTGGGATCTGTCCCTCCTGTCCTGGGGAGGGACCCGAGACCAGAGCCACCTCAAGTGTGGTGGGCAGGTCCTCCTGGGGTGCGGATCACACCTCTGGAGGGCCCAAAGCAGGGGCCGGGCCACACCACTGGCTCCTCCAACAGCCTGAGACAGGCAGATTAAGGCCCAATTAGCTGGTGACATTTTGGAGGGTCTGGCACAGTCCAGAGCAATAATACCAACACCCTGAGGTCAGGGGCTGAGGGATGGTATCACTTAGTCACCCCAGGTGTCCCGCCCATGGGCCTGCCTCCTTGCCCTTCACTGTCTAAGACCCTGGAGGCCCAGCCTCCCAGGAAGGCTTTCTGTTTAATGGTTTAATGTCAAGCCCGAGTGAGAGCCAAGGCGGCCAACTCAGCAGCCAGAGCTGTAAATCTCAGCTTCCTCTCCCAGCTCCCGGGCTTCTCCCTCATCCTTTGTGTGGCTGGCGGCTTTATGGGAAGACAAAAATTTAAAAAATAATAAAAAAAGGAAAAATAAATTACTCAAGAATTTGTTTTTAATTAAGCAATAAGGCTCGATGGGGCCTGGCTGCTGCCTCATAAAGCCGCTCTCGGGGTGTGGGGAGGCATTTGGTCCAGATGAGTGCCTCAAATCAGCCCAGAATGTGATTAGATGATTACTCCCCGGAGTTCCCACAAGATGATCTTCCCCAGAGTTGTCTTATTGCGATTGTAAAAAGTCTGCAGGCAGGAGGGGAGCCTGGCTGCTTTGAGAAGATGTAAACGCTGTCAGGGCAGCCATGGGGCCTGAGCGCCCCACCCCCGCCACACCTGCTCCCGTTGGAACCCATGGGTGGCCTGCCAGGCTGGGTGGGTGCTGGCACCTTTCCAAATAAGTGGGTCCCGTACACGGGGAATAGGATGTCTCAACAGAGAAGCAAAGGGGACGGATGCAAGGAAATCTGACTTGGAGACATTTTCTCCTCTCTTGCGAGGAGTGACAAGCCATCAGCCTCACTCCCGGGCCAGCTCAGTACATCTCACTAGTGCCACAGAGATGAAAATATTCCACCTCCCTCAATTTCCTCCCCCCCCCCCCCGACCTCTCTCTCTGTCATAGGCATGCTTCCCAGGGGAAGGAGTCTCACTTTCTGAGTCGTACAATGACCTCCCGTTGGACATGCTGGATCTGGGCCGTAGACAAAGGAAAAGAGAAAACTGAAGACACCTGAGAGGTGAGGTGGGTCGCAGGACAAAGAGCTGAGATGGGAAAAGATGAGGAAGAACAGGAACAGCAGCATCTGGCTGAGTGTCAGGGAGAACCTGAAGGGCCAGGAGATGGGAGTGGGGGAGAAAGGGAGTCTTGGGGAGCTGTCACTGTGGTAGGAGGCACAAGGAGTTGTGATGGAGAGGGGGAGTGTTGAACCTTTGCTGGACCGTGAGATCATGTTTTCTCCTGTAACATTTCCTCCAGCATCTGAGCCTGGATTTGGAAGTTCTCTGAAGTACTTTGTGACTGTGGTTCCATGTTTCTGTGACTGCCACACACACACACAAACAGAGCCACGTGGGACCCCACTTACCTTTGAGCTACACTAACAAGATGAAGGCAAAATTGGAAGACCTAGAGACGGCAGGGTCAGACAGGAATCCCTAGGACAAGGGTTAGGATCGGCGTCCATATAAGTCATATATGAGTGGGAGATCAGAAGCAGCCAGAAAGAAGCAGAGGCCTACCCAGGGAAGGTAAGTGCTCCTTCATACATGTAAAGAGCCAGGAGCAAGAGCTCTGGGTCGGACAGCCCTGGATGAGAGCGCCCGTTCTGCCACTCTCTAGAGGATGAATTTGTGAAGTCCTGTAAAGTCTCTGAGACTTCCTTTTCCCAGTGCAAAATGAGATGAAATATGGGGCTGATCATGGGACTGTCCTCGTTGGGATGTTGCCAGGCTCAAGTGAACTACTGGCCGGAGCACTTGGCACATGGCCTAGAGCACAGAAAGGCCCAGCAGGTGCTCAGTGGTGTTACTATTGTTAAAGTAGAGCTGCCTGAGCCTTGAGATGATTCTGCTCAAACACATTTTTAAGGGGGCCCCAACTTAGACCTGCAAGTCAGAGGTCACACTTGGGGGACTTGGAAGGCCATAAGGTCTGTTTGGGACTCCCCTGAGGATGGATGGACTAGCAAGAGTCTTTGCCCCTTGGTGCTGTGCTCTGGTACCACGGTAGAGAATGGGGATGAAGAAGGTGGCTTTTCGATGAAAAATTCACTGTATCTTTTCATGCTAGAAAAAATGTAAGTTAAAACAACAGAAAAGATTGTTTGGGCATATTTGTGTGCCTAAAAGTTGTTTAGTAAACACAAGAATGTGAGGGGTGGAGTATTTAATGCTAATAGCATTAAAAACAGAATTCAAGATAAAATGTTTCTCAAAAATGGTCTTATTTTGATAAAATGAACAATTCATTAAAAAATATAATAGACCAGAACTTTTGGAGAACATCAACCAGATAATGATATGACAGGTGCTTCAAAACAGAATGCTTTGAATTTTGATGGGGTAAGAAAATTGATAAAATAATTAAATGTTGTTGCAAAACCTGACTCTTATGACCAAGAAATAAGAATCACACATTACTCAAAGGATATCACATTGAGCAATCACACATTGTGTCCAAAATGTATGCCTTCTCCAAACCAGCATGACTCAAGCTTTGATCATCTTAGAACACTCGGCAGTTGCAAGCATAACCCACGTTTTGTTAAATTGAAGATAAACACTTTGATAATTGCATTCCACTTTTGAAGTTCCTATCACGTTTTCCTTTTCTTATTTTCTCTCTGATTGTGAGTTGACTCACGTTAAGGGATCATTCTGAGAGTTATTGTCCTAGATAAGCAGGGATCTCTGCATGTACCATGAGCTGAGGTGTGGGTGTGAGGTTTCTTGCTCCAGTAGAAGACCTCGGAGGGAAATAAGTCCCATAAATAGAAGACACACGCCAGTGCTTTCAAAGAAGGTTTGAACTCTAGTTAAGAGTCAAAAGGGATTCTTCTTAGAGAAAACAGCTTCTGCATTTATGGAGTATCGTTGAGGGAGGCAGTTGGCCTCAGAACATTTCTATTGTGTTCTCTGACTCTAGCTGTACTTCTAAGGGGAAACTCAAATCAACAGAAACGATTACTGTGGGTGTGCACATGGGGACTGAGCCCCAGACCCTTGTCCTCAGGGCCTAAGTCTCCAGCGAGGCCAAGCCACAGAAAGACTCAGGACACTGAGCCACAAAGCAGGACCGGGGACCACCAGGCTGTAGGTGGAAAAGGAGAGTGTGACTAACGACAAAGAACCACTCCAAAATCCAGTATTGGGCTTTTGCGTTTCCAAGCCTCTGAGGGCTCAGGAAGGAGAAGCTTGAGGGGCTACAGGTATGTGTGGAAACCACAGCTCTCCCTGACAGCCCAACTCTGGAGATGCAAGGTGGGTTCAGGGTGAGGAGACCAGCATGAGCCTTCCTGCCACTGCCCCCCACTCTCCTTCTCCCGAGGGGCTTCACTGTCTCCTGCAGCCCTCTCTGCAGGCAATGGAAATAAGGAAGGGTCCTGGTAACCCCCTGCACTCTGACCTGAGACAGGACACAGGCTGATGCTCCAACATGGAGGTGGGTGCCCAAGAGCTGGGCAGCAGCAAATGGGAAACAAACATAAACGTAGATATGGGGACAGCTGCCATCGTGGCTGCAGCTGACAATGAGCCAGGCACTCCAAGAAAGGCAACAGGACAATCTGCTTTAGTTGATGGTTCTGTTAATGTTCATTTTGGATGGAGTTCCTCAACAGCGGCACTGATGACATTGGGGCTGTACATTTGTTGTTATGGGGCTGTCCTGTGAATTGTAAGATGTTCAGTAGCATCCCTGGCCTCTACCCACTGAAGACAGGAACACCCCAACTTGTGATCACCAAAACCGTCTCCAGACATTGGGTAATGTCCCTGGGGACCAGAGTTGTCCCCAGTCAAAATACATTGATTCTAAAGATGAATTTCATGAAGACCAAATCCAGGCTATTCTCCAAGAGACCCAGGAGACTGACCTGCCCACAGAAGCATCAAGTGTAGTTTCATGCAATGGGAGAGACTATAATAATCCCAAGGTAGTTGTATAAAAAGAATAGAAAAAGAATCTGCATCCTCTGCACATTTCCTTTCTATACTAACAACTTAAAAAGGGTGCCCCCTCCCTGGGATCGAGACCCGCATCAGGCTCTCTGCTCAGTGAGGAGCCTGTTTCTCCCTTTCTCTGCCTGCCTCTCTGCCTACTTGTGACCTCTCTATCTGTCAAATAAATAAATAAAATACATTTTAAAAAAGGGGGTGCCCTCTCTGGGCTGGTGCAGCCTATAGGACACAGCTTGTAAAGTGCAGTGAAGGTTGGATGTTGGCTCTCTCTCATCTCTGCTGAGCCTCTTCATGCAGTGAACAACCTACTCAACTGTATGCTATGACCCTGAAAGGAAAACTACCTTCTGGGTCCAGAACTGGGAAATAGTCCAAACCAAAGGCAAATAAATACATTGCAGGTTTTAGTTAGATGCAGCACTACCCATTGGGAAAGTCTGTTCTATGCTTTAAAGGATGAATTCAGAACAAAATATAAAATGAGCAAGAAGATTTGAACTCTAGATAATCAAACACCCTTTGGCCAGGTGAAGCCCTAATCCCTAATTGACCCCGACTGTAGCCAGAGCCCCATGTGACCAGTGCTCCTGTCATGGAGGGTGGAGAGAAGGGGACAGGGAGTTGAGAGCAATTTTAATACAAGAGAATGAAAACCAGAAGGGCCCCACGTTCTTAAACAGGACATAGATATTCCAAAATCACTCCTAGTCACAACCCAGAATGCTGCTGTGTGCTTACACTGCCTTTAAGGCTTCTGGTGCACTGGCCCACACACTCTGAGGGGGGGGCTGATCTCTTCTACAAAGAAGCTGCAAATTCAGTCACAGTCCCCTGGGATTGAGGGGCTCAGGAATGCCCAGGTCTGGCTAAGACTGATGACAAGAGTTTAACAAGCCTGCAAGCATACAAACCAGCAAAAGAGAGCCAAGTGGCTGGCTGGGGGAGGACAGGAGATGAGGAAGGGACTGCAAGGTAAGACTCTGGGTGCTGTATTGTTTGGTTTATTTAAACCCTGAGATCTAACATGATGAGGAATTTGGGAGTTTTTATTGCTTTTTTTTTTTTTTGGTCTGTTTGTTTTGCAGTTAAGTATTTTAAAGTTTTGTTAACACACACCCACAAACACATACACAAAAACACACACACACTCACATACACACTTTAAAGGGCCCTTATGTAATGCAAAGACCAGTCCTGACAGAAATTTGCATTACATAATTTTAAGTTCTCTGTCCTTTCTTCTCTTAATAACATAATGTCAGGACAGCCCTGTTAGTTGTTACAGCCTGGCGAGAGGGGGCTTCAGGGATGCATTAACGTCTCTCCCTTTGGTGGACACTTGGATGCTCCATAGTCCCTGCAGAGGTCTGGCCAGAGGCTCCAGGAAAAGCCCCTGAGTACCAAATAGTGAATGCCTACTCTGGATGGCAAAGCAGGTGGGATGGTGAGGTTTCCACCACCAAAACGTGGGCGGGACAAGGACACGTAGGTCCTGGGTACAGCTCAGTGCTGACTGTGTTGGGATATAGGAACAGTTTTGCCTATGGGATTGAGTTTTTTTTTTCATTATCATCAAAGGAAATCAAAGTACAGGGCAGGTCTAGGTGGGAGGACTTTCAGAGGTTTGGTCAGACCCAGAAGCAGTCATCCGTTTCCCAAGTCCCTAGGGAATGTGTGTCTGGAGAAAATTAAAGCAATGTGATGTGATTGTTCTGTCTTCCATCTCTAGCTGTGCTCCCCAGCTAGGAAAAATCAACACAAGGCCAGGTGGTCCGACTTGCCTCCATAAGTCCCTGGAGACCGTGGGGGCATGGAGGCCACTAATAATTTCTGCATCTCTTCCCTGAGGCACTCAGGGCCTCAGTCTTTCTTTGATTGGATGATATCACTGTCCCAGCAGGATCATGCTCTACTTTCTTCCCCCTTACAGCTTTGGGGGTTGGGGAGAGGGGTCAGGGCAGTGTTAAGAACTAGGCTCATTTCTGAATCTTGTTTCTTGTAACTCCAGTTCCCCCTTTAGGAGGATTTTTGGTGTGCTATTTTGCCCAGGCAGAACGCACCAACAAAACTAGAAGCTGGTTTTTTAAATGAATCAATAAGATCGATAAACCATTGCCCAAACTAATCCAAAAGAAAAGAGAGAGGACCCAAATTAATAAAATTATGAATAAAAGGGGAGAGATAATGATAAACCCCAAGGAAATAGAAACAATCATCAATAGTTATATGCCAATAAATTAAGCAACCTAGATGATATGGATGAATTCCTGGAAACCTATAAACTTCTAAAACTGAATGAGGAAGAAATTGACAACCTGGATAGACCAATATCTAGTAATGATATTGAAGCAGTGATCAAAAACCTCCCCCAAAACAAGAACCCAGGACCAGATGGATTCCCTGGGCATTCTACCAAACATTCAAAGAAGAATAATACCTATTCCCCTGAAGCTGTCTCAAAAAATTGAAGCAGAAGGAAAACTTCCAGACTCTATTTATGAAGCTAGCATTACCCTGATCCCCAAAAAGCAAATACCACACCAAAAAGGAGAATTTCAGACCAGTATCCCTGAGGAATATGGACGCCAAGATTCTCAACAAGATCCTAGCTAATAGGATCCAACAGTACATTAAAAAGATTTTCCACCATGACCAGGTTGGTCTTATCCCTGGGATGCAGGTGGTTCAACATTTGAAATCCATCAATGTGTTAGAACAAATCAATAAGAGAAGAAACACATGGTCCTCTCAATCAATGCAGAAAAAGCATTTGACAAAATCCTGCATCTGTTCCTGATTAAAACACTTCAGAGTAATAGGATAGAGGGAATATTCCTCAACTTCATAAAATCTATCTATGAAAAACTCACAGTGAATATCATCCTCAATGGGGAAAAGCTGACAGCCTTCCCTTTGAGATCAGGAACATGACAAGGATGCCCACTTCTACCACTGTTGTTCAACATAGTAATAGAAGTCCTAGCAACAACAATCAGACAATGAAGAGAAATAAAAGGTATTCAGATTGGAAATGGAGAAGTCAAACTCATTGCAAATGACTTGATACTTTATATGGAAAACCCAAAAGACTCCACCCCCAATCTACTAGAACTCATTCAGCAATTTAGTAATGTGGCAGGATACAAAATCAATGTACAGAAATAAGTTGCTTTCTTA
This sequence comes from Meles meles, assembly GCF_922984935.1. NCBI lineage: Eukaryota > Metazoa > Chordata > Mammalia > Carnivora > Mustelidae > Meles > Meles meles. Next base: position 37,576,732 of record NC_060084.1, on the reverse strand, counting down.
TACACTAACAAAGAAAATGCTGAAATGGCAGTTAGAGAAACAATTCCATTTACTATACCACCAAGAATCACAAGACACCTGGGAATAAACCTAACCAAAGAGGTAAAGGATCTGTACTCAAGGAATGACAGAACACTCATGAAAGAAATGGAAGAAAACACAAAAAGATGGAAAACTATTCCATGCTCATGGATAAGAAGAATAAACATTGTTAAAATGTCTATACTGCCTAGAAAAATCTATACTTTCAATGCCATTCCAATCAAAATTCCACCGGCATTTTTCAAAGAGCTGGAACAAACAATCCTAAAATTTGTATGGAACCAGGAGAGACCCCAAATTTCTAAGGAAATGTTGAAAAACAAAAACAGAACTGGTGGCATCACATTGCCTGATTTCAAGCTTTACTACAAAGCTGTAATTACCAAGAGAGCATGGTACAGGCACAAAAACAGACACATAGACAAGTGGAACAAAGTAGAGAGCCCAGATATGGACCCTCAACTTTACAGTCATATAATCTTCAACAAAGCAGGAAAAAATATACAGTGGAAAAAAGACAGTCTCTTCAATAAATGGTGCTCAGAAAATTTGACAGCTATGTGTAGAAGAATGAAACTTGATTATTCTCTTACACCATACACAAAGATAAACTCGAAATGGATAAAAGACCTCAATGTGAGAGAGGAATCCATCAGAATCCTAGAGGAGAACACAGGCAGTAACCTCTTTGACATCGGCCACAGCAACTTCTTTCAAGAGTGTCTCCAAAGGCATAGGAAACAAGAGAGAAAATGAACTTTTGGGACTTCATCAAGATCAAAAGCTTCTGCACAGCAAAGGAAACAGTCAACAAAACAAAGAGGCAACCTATGGAATGGGAAAAGATATTCCCAAATTACAACACAGACAAAGGGCTGATATCCAAGATCAATAAAGAACTCCTCAAACTCAACACACACAAAACAGATAATCATGTCAAAAATGGGCAGAAGACATGAACAGACACTTCTCCAATGAAGACATACAAATGGTAAGCAGACACATGAAAAAATGTTCAACATCACTAGCCATCAGGGAGATTCAAATCAAAACCACATTGAAATACCACCTTATACCAGTTATAATGGCCAAAATTAACAAGACAGGAAACAACGTGTGTTGGAGAGGATGTGGAGAAAGGGGAACCCTCTTAGACTGTTGGTGGGAATGCAAGTTGGTGCAGCCACTTTGAAAAACAGTGTGGACATTCCTTAAGAAATTAAAAATAGAATCTCCCTATGACGCTACAATTGCACTACTGGGTATTTACCCCACAGATACAGATGTAGTGAAAAGAAGGGCCATCTGAACCCCAATGTTCATAGCAACAATGGCCACAGTCACCAAACTGTGGAAAGAACCAAGATGTCCTTCAATGGATGAATGGATAAGAAAGATGTGGTCCACATATACTATGGAGTATTATGCCTCCATAAGAAAGGATGGATACCCAATTTTTGTAGCAACATGGACAGGACTGGAAGAGATTATGCTGAGTGAAATAATTCAAGCAGAGAGAGTCAATTATCGTATGGTTTTGCTTATATGTGGAGCATGAGGAATAACACAGAGGACATGGGGAGATGGAGAGAAATGAGTTGGGGGAAATTGGAGGGGGAGACAAACCATGAGCGACTGTGGACTCTGAGACACAAACTGAGGGTTTTGGAGGGGAGGGGGTTGAGCCTGGTGGTGGGTACTATGGAGAGCACATATTGCATGGGCACTGCGTGTGGTGCATAAACAATGAATTCTGAAACACTGAAAAGAAATTTAAAAAGAAAGAAAGAAAAATAGAAAAAGAAAGAAGGAAAGAAAGAAAGAAAGAAAGAAAGAAAGAAAGAAAGAAAGAAAAATATCTCCCAATAGTTAAAGAAATCGTGGGAAGGAAAACATAGTTGGGACATCACACTTCCTGATTTCAAATTGTGTTACAAAACCATAGCCATCAAAAGAATATGGTACTGGCATAAGAACAGACACATAGATTGGTGGAACAGAATTATGAGTGCAGATATAAACTAATGCATAAATGATCGCTTATTTTATGACAAAGGAGCCAAGAGCATTCAATGGGGGAAAGACAGTCTCTCTAATAGATGGTGTTGGAAAACTTGACAGGCACAGCAAAAGAAAGAAACTGGACCACTGTGTTACATTATAAACAAAAATTAACTCCAAGTGGATTAAGGACTTGATTGTAAGACCTGAAACCATGAAAGTCCTAGAAGGAAACATGGTGCTAAGCTCCCTGACATCAGCCTTGGTGATGACTTTTTGTATCTGACACCAAAAGCAACATAAACAAAAATAAAGAGGTGGGACTCAGTATATTGATCACAATATATACAAATATTGAGTCATTATGTTGTACACCTGAAAATAACAATGTTATATGTCAATGATATCTCAATTAAAAAATAAAATTAGAAACTAATTTTTTTAAATTTCTAATTAAAAAAATTAAAAGAAAGTTTCCCTGAGATGTGAAGAGAGGGTAAATTAAATCTCTTCCATTAGCTCAGTTGGAAAGGAGGAGAGAGATAAGGATTATAGGATGTAAAGGGAGGGCAGAGGAGTCGCAGGCAGATATTAAAGAGTCTGGAGGCTTGGGTCTTGGGTGGAGAGGGGACCACTGATACATCCATGTCTAGTTGGGGTCTTCCAATAAGCACACACTAACACAGGAGCAGACATGCAGCCCATGAATAGGAAGGAAGACCCATGAAGGATAAAGAAGAGGTTTCCAGGAAAGTTGGGGAGAGCCTGCAGACTACTCTGCTGCTGGGACACCCAGAAAAAGAGAGAGAAAGAAGAACTGGGTAGAAAAATCTCAAACTTCAGAACATTTCCAGGGAAGCTTCACCAGGGCAATGGGGGAATACCCAAGCCAACATAGCCTGACATGAACTAAGTGTGTCCCCTCTAAAATTCGTATGTTGAGACCGAATCCCAATGTGATAAGATTTGGTCCTCTCAGAGGTACACAGGTCATGAGGGTGCAGCCCTCATGAATGGGATTAGTGCCCCCATGAGAAGAGGCCAGAGAGCTAACTAGCCCTCTCCCCCATGTAAGGATACAAGGAAGAGATGACTGCGTACAACCCAGACGAGGGCTCTGCCAGAACCAAAGCATGATGGCACCCCTATCTCAGACTTCCAGCCTCCAGGAGGGTCAGAAATAATTTTTTACTTCTTAAGCTCCCCTGTCTATAACTTGTGACAGCAGCCCAAACTAATACATTGCCCAAGGTCCCACCTCTCACAGGAACAGACCAGTATTGGCACCCTGCATGCTCAGACATTGGCTGGGAGCAGCCTGGATGAAGTAGGGTCTTGGCATGGAAGAGCAGCTTCTGAACCATCCATCCACCATGATCCCTGCAGTAGGAGGAACAGGACATTAACATTCTGCACCCAGTTCCAAGGTATGGGTTCCCCACCCCTCCACACACAAGCAGTTCTCAGACACTAGCTGGGTGTCCTACAATTCTACTCAATTCAGACATCATCTACCTGGAGACAGCATCAGATCCTATAGGTTAAGGACTCAGTCCCAGAAGACTGACCCTGTCCCACCTCAGACACCTGTCACAAATTCAGGCTGTCACCTGTGCTGGCTGATTGGTTATAGATGAGAGGTTTCAATGAGCCCCTGCTTGGCTTTGATTAATCTACTATTATGAATAACACTCTTGCACATTTACTTTGGGGGACTCATGCCCTCTCTCCTCTTGGATACACACTTGGGAATAAACTTTCTGGGCCATAGGATAGTATATGTTGAGCTCAGTGGACTCTCCCAAATGTTTTTCCAAAGTACTTGTGTCCATTTATACTCCCTCCAGCTCCCTATGAGAATCCACTTGCTTTATGTCTTTGCCAACACTTGACATCATAAACATTATTAATTTTGGCAATTCTGGTGGGTGTGAGGTTCAGATTTTAAAATTCAGGGAGCCAGCCAAACAGAAAAGGTCTGTGGGCCTGCAGGCAGCTGGAATGAAACTTCTGCTTGTGTGCTACACACACACACACACACACGCACACCCCCCCCCCCACACCCCCCTGGAAGTCAGCCTCCTCTTACCTCTCTCTGAGCACTTACAGGGAGTCCTACTTAGGCAGGGTTCCTTGCTCTGTGCTGGTTCCCACCTCTGCACCCCACAACTATCCAGTGCTGATCGCCCTGTAGTACCACACACACAGTCGATGTGGTGTAGACGGTTAGGATTATGACCAGCATGATCTCCACCACTGTCTGGACACACACAGATGCACAAGGTACAACATCTAGAAGAAATAAATGGGTGTAGGACAAACTGATGCACAACAAGCTATCTCAAAATTTGGTGAATTGAGACAATAAGCATTGGTATGTCACATGGTTTCTCTGGGTGAGGAGTTGGGGAGGGGCTTAACTGGACGGTTCTGCCTCCAGGTCACTCAGAAGGTTTCCACTGAGATGTCAGTCTGGGCTGCATTCACCTCAGAGCTTCCCAGGGCCCAGACAATCCCTCACAGGGCTGGCCAGCTGCTGCAGAGGTTTCTCACTAGGCGGCCATCTCCCCAGGGCTGCTCAACCAGGCTCAGGTCCAACGAGCTGCCTTCCCCTGAAGCCAGTGATCCAAGACAGCAAGGCAGAAGTGTGGACTGTCACAGGCAGTCATCTCCACAATCTCCGCTGGTTACACAGGGTCACCTCTGCAGTGTGGGAAGGAATAAGCAAGGGCATAAGATGTCAGTCCCTCTACCACAGGTCCACACCGCATTTGCCCCTGCAGAGGCAACCGCTCGTACCAGTTTCTTACCAACTGTGCCGGCAATAATTTTCACACATACTCATGCAGGAAGCCACACATATACACACACTTTCGCACCTTACTTTTTCGCTCAATAGGTCTTGGAAATCCTTCCACATTGAGTCATAGGGACCTGCCTTCCTCCTTTCACTGCGCTGAGCCCTGCCACATTGTGGAGGTCCATGATTTAACTAGCTCTCTGTCCATGGATATTTATGTCCATAATATGTCCCATTATTTCCTGTAGTAAGTGGAGCTACAATGAATACATGTGAGCATATATCCTTTTGTACAAATACCATAATGTCTAAGAATAAGTTTCTAGGAGGGGACTAGTGGGACAGAAGGGCCCGTGCCTTCTCAAGGTGATAGATGTTGCCACACTGGCTGCCATTGAAGTTGGATATAATTTGCATCCTGGCAAGGAAAGGTGTGGATTTCATGAAGCTTTTAGGGGTGACGGCCAAAAACGTGGGGCATCTCAGGCAGCCCAGCAAGTAATTCAAATGGACTATCACCTGCCCCCTGTCCTTAGAAGCCTTTCTCAGCTGCCCCAGCCCCACTCCTCAGCCAGAAAGCCTCCACTGGCCCTCTCCCACACCATGCACTGGGCCTTTTTCTCTCTCTAGCTTCCATCCTCCTGGTCCCTAAAATTCCTGTCTTGTCTTAAATGCAGTGCATGAAGAGTTCTTTGCCAGCCAGGCCCCAAGGGCTGACTTTTTGGTGAGAAAATTGTGCTCCAAGACATGGTGTCCAACCCAGATGCCCTCTGGTGAGCGGTTCTGGCTTCTCATGGATGAACATATTCTCACAGCTGTGCCCCCTACTCCACTGCAAGTCTCCCAAGGGCAGAGGCCCTGCCCCGTTGATCTCTGCCGCCACCGCTTGGCCATGCACAGTGTCCAGGAACTTTTTAATGTGTCTTGGACCAGCATGAGAAGTCCCAGGGAAGACCGAGATAGAGCAGTGGCGAACTAAGGAAAACAAGAGACAGAAAGCTGGGATCGGGAGGTCTCCATGGGCTGATGACCCAGTGGAGCCCCAACATGCATGAGAGACTTTATTTTATAGTTCAATAATAAGAACGTTTATTAAAGAGCTAGAGTTTGTAGGACCTCAAGTCCCACACAACCACCTTGCTCCAAAACAAGTTTTCTCAAGCATATTTACAGAGGAGCTCAAGGACTGTGTCAGCATGACCAAGAATGCTCATGTGAGCCCAATCAGGTAGTGAGTGAACCACAGGGTTTGCAGGAGCCAACCCTTGGCAAAACTTTCTTGACTGCAAGGACCCTGTCAGCTGGCAGTTAGTTCCTCACAGTTCCCCCTTCTTTATTTTTAAATTTCAGCTCAGGGTTGTGATTAGAAGTGCTTGAGTTGTTGGAATCTGAATCATAGGCAGACTGGAAAAATATGGAACATAAATGTGAGTGAAACAAGAATACTGAGCAAATACCAAAATGAACGTTGCAAGATGAATCATTGACAAAATGGGCTGTTTGAACTCTTGGAGTGGGTGCTACCGCAGAAACCACAGCACTAGCAGTGAGAGTGACCAAGGTCACAAGGTCAGCTATAATCATGCCAATCACCCTCTGATCCCTAGACAATTGTCTGTCAATCTCCATTAAGATTTGTACACCAGCATCTTCATACCAAGGGCCACTAAGATTTACAGGGAGCATAACAAAAAAATGGTTATTGAAGGACAACCATTGTATTCCTATCGTGTTTAGACAAACAATAAGGTTACAATGCAGGCATTTCAATGCATAACCATGTTCCTCAATAACCTGGAGGTAATACATAAGGAGAAGCCACATAAGCAATAAGGTTATGGTAGTAGTTGACCCATTAAAGGTAGTTGAGACCATAATTTCCCTAAAGGCAGTAGCTAATCTCCAAAGGTCCCTTTGTACATGACCACCTTTTCTAATTAAAACATTCAAGACCCATCCCCCATGAGTTACTCATTCAGCCATCTCTCTAAAGCCCACAGATTGATGTGACCAGTTCAATATTTCTTCAGCAGTCCCTTGGATAAGATGTTTTGAAGGTGTGAAGTAACAGTTGAGCCATGGAGGGAACAAGCCAAAGACACAAAGGCAAGGGTCAGAACAGGGAAGAAGTCCATGAGGTGGTGAAGCAGAGGGTGCAGTGGAAGCAGTAGAAAGCCTCTTTTAACAATGGTTCACAGTTCAGGAACAGGCTGAGAGAATGTAGACCTCGTAACATTCTTTCACTTAGTGACTTTCGAAGACATCAATCCAATCGAAGACATCAACCTGTGAGCATGAGTGCAAATGGATAGGTGATGCCAACTGTCCTGTATAATTAAAGATTGCCCATTGAGGAGTAATATGGGCGTTACTCTCCCACACTATGAGGCTGATGTGATTAGTAAAAAACCGTAATGCTAGGATCCATCCAGGTGACCAGGCACAAGAGTGCGATCAGGAAGATAAACCCAATAAGAATGAGCATAAACTGGGCTCACCTGGCAAGAAAGAACAGCCAACATAGCGATAAACAATTTATCAGCTGTCAGGTCACCCCCATGCCTCCTTACAATCTCTTCCTCACTGACTAGCCTCTTGATCTGCCCCCAGGTGGGTGGAACCTGATGCCAGGTCTCCAGGACTCGGTGACCAATGACTACCTGTGGGGTCAGATGCAATTTCTTGAATGGGGGAATTAGCTCATTCTCTGGCCACTGGCTCATGGTGATGATGAACCAGCCACTCAGGAACCCACCGAGGTGATCAGCAGACCTAGGAAACACATGAACATAATCCTCGGCCCCAGTTAAGAATGGGATCAGGACATCCAATCCCTGGTTAAAGGATCTTTCCAGCATACTTCTGAGAGCCTTCCATGAGAAGGAGCCCATAATCATTCAGTCACAGAACATCTCTGATCATTAAGATTCAGAAAATTAGAAACAAAAAGAGGATGATTCAATGTATCAGCAGGTGTTTGGGATATAATTCCCCCTTCTTAATTTTTTGAAGTTGGCGTTTTAATGTATCATGAGCATGTTCCACAATACCTTGACCTTGAGGATTGTAGGGAATGCCTGTTTGCAATGTGACTTGAAAAGCCGCACAGAAGGACTAAAAGGCTTTACTGGCATAGGCAGGGGCATTATCAGTTTTAATAATTTTCAGAAAACCTAAAATAGAAAATGGGTAGAGGCAATGAGCAATCACATGTTTAGTTGCTTCTCCCATTTGGGCTGAAGCAACAAGGAAATGCAAGTAAATGTTGATAAAACATGGATATAAGATTGTTTACCAAATGACAGGACACGAGTGGCATCTGTCTGCCAAAGGTGACCTTAACAAACCATGATAGTTAATGCCAAAGGACAGAACAAGGAGAAATTCAGGGCAAGCAGGACAGGACTTCATGATCTGATGAGTAGCTTCTCAAGTGAGAGAGAACTGTTTGCAAAGAGTAGAAGCATTTTGATGATGAATTGCATGAGACTGAATGGCCTGATTGATCTATACAGTTGTGAGGAGAGGTGCATGCTTGGTCCTAGCAGCTACTGAGTTTCCCCACACCAAGGGACCTGGGAGAAGAGAATGAGCTTGAATGTGACTGATAAAGCAGAGGGCAGAGTGAGTTCGGTCAAGTTTTTACAAAGTTAAAAATTGTTGCAGGGGCGCCTGGGTGGCTCAGTGGTTTAAGCCGCTGCCTTCAGCTCAGGTCATGATCTCAGGGTCCTGGGATCGAGTCCTGCATCAGGCTCTCTGCTCGGCAGGGAGCTTGCTTCCCTCTCACTCTCTCTGCCTACTTGTGATCTCTCTCTGTCAAATAAATAAATAAAATTAAAAAAAAATTGTTGCAGGAGAGTAGCATGGGGGGGGGTTAGAGCCAAAAGTTACAGTTTCAAGTCATGAGGATAGTGAGCATGTATTTACTATCTGTACATAAATTGAAGGGTGAGAGGAAACATAGGTAAAGGCCATTATAACTGCATGTCATTCCACTCGTGCTGATGAGAGAGAAACCTGTTGAGTAATGGAATGGTCATTGATTACTACTGCAGCAATACCTGAAGCTGACCCATCCGTAAAGATGGTGCACATGCCAGAAATTGGCTGAGACTGAATAACCTTGGGGAATACAGATCACGTAGTCAAAGCAAAATGAATCAATTGGTCAGAAAGTTAATGGGAAGAAATTTGTCCATGAAAATCAGCCATAGTGGTTTGCCATGTGATGGAAGTTTCCCAAAGCCACTGCTGCTGATCCTGAGAAAGAGGAACAACAAGCACACGAGGGTCATGGGCTAAAAGTTGACTGGAATGTCAACGACACCTAACAACTGGAGTAGAGATTAACTTATAGTAAGGTGTAATAGAGCATCTGGGTGAGAAGTTATGCATCCATTCCAAAAATCCCTGGGGTTGCAAGAGGGGACCATTGGGATATATGCAGTTGGACAAATGAGGGAAAAAGGTTAAGTAGATTTAGCTCAAGTAACTTGTGCATCTTGTAGAGCCTGTTCCACCTGTCTTAAACCCATAGCTCTCTGATGACAAGGTGAAGAAAGATCCAGGGGATGTTTTAAAAACCTTTAAGGGGGGGGGTCAAGATGGCGGAGAAGTAGCAGGCTGAGACTACATCAGGTAGCAGGAGATCAGCTAGATAGCTTATCTAAACACTGCAAACACCTACAAATCCAACGGGAGATCGAAGAGAAGTAGAACAGCAATTCTAGAAACAGAAAATCAACCACCGTCTGAAAGGTAGGACTGGCAGAGAAGTGAATCCAAAACGACGGGAAGATAGACCGCGGGGGGAGGGGCCGGCTCCCGGCAAGCGGCAGAGAAACGGAGCACAAAATCAGGACTTTTAAAAGTCTGTTCCACTGAGGGACATTGCTCTAGAGGCTAAACCAGGGTGAAGCGCATGCGGGGTCAGTGTGGCTCCAGGTCCTGCAGGGTCACAGAAGGATCGGAGGTGTCGGATGTCACAGAGCTCGCAGGTATTACAATGGGGAATCTGGCTACAGAGACAGAGCCGAGGACTGAGCTCTCAGCTCGGGTTACCTTGAACCCGTTGCAGGCTGGGTGAGCTAGGAGCATGGCCGGAAGCCGGGGATACGGGAGTGATTGGGCGCTGTTCTCTGGGGATGCACTGAGGAGTGGGGACCCGGGCTCTCTGCTCCTCTAGGCCAGAGACTGGGAAGTTGCCATTTTTATTCCCATCCTCTGAACTCTACAGAAAGTGTTCAGGGAACAAAAGCTCCCGAAAGCGAACCTGAGTGGATTACTTAGTCCAGACCCCCAATAAGGGTGGTGCAATTCCGCCTCGGGCAAAGACACTTGAGAGTCACTACAACAGGCCCCTCCCACAGAAGATCAACAAAAAATCCAGCCAGGATGAAGTTCATCTACCAAGGAAAGCAGGTTCAATACCAAGGACAGCAGCGGAATTCCAGAGGAGGAGAAAGCAAAGCGCGGAACTCAAGGCTTTCTCCCCATGATTCTTTAGCCTTGAGGTTAATTTAATTTTTTTTTCATTTTTTTCTTCTTCTGCTAATTTTTTTAACTTTTACCCTTTTTTAAACGTTTCTTAACTAGTTTATCTAATATATATATATTCTTTCTTTCTTTTTTATATTTTTTTCTTTATTTGTTTTCCTTTTTCACATTTTTTTTCTGAACCTCTTTTTATCCCCTTTCTCCCCCCCATGATTTGGGGACTCTTCTGATTTGGTTACAGCGCATTTTTCTGGGGTATTTGCCACCCTTTTAGTATTTTATTTGATCCTTCATATCCTCTTATCTGGACAAAATGACAAGGCGAAAAAATCACCACAAAAAAAAGAACAAGAGGAAGGACTGAAGGCTAGGGACCTAATCAATACAAACATTGGTAATATGTCAGATCTACACTTCAGAATGATGATTCTCAAGGTTCTAGCTGGGCTCGAAAAAGGCATGGAATATATTAGAGAAACCCTCTCTGGATATATAAAAGCCCTTTCTGGAGAAATTAAAGAACTAGAATCTAACCAAGTTGAAATCAAAACAGCTATTAGTGAGGTGCAATAAAAAATGGAGGCTCTCACTGCTAGGATAAATGAGGCAGAAGAAAGTATTAGTGATATAGAAGACCAAATGACAGAGAATAAAGAAGCCGAGCAAAAGAGGGACAAACAGATACTGGACCATGAGGGGAGAATTCGAGAGATAAGTAACACCAGAAGATGAAACAACATTAGAATAATTGGGATTCCAGAAGAAGAAGAAAGAGAGAGAGGAGCAGAAGGTCTATTGGAGAGAATTATTGGAGAGAATTTCCCTAATATGGCAAAGGGAACAAGTATCAAAATCCAGGAGGTGCAGAGAACCCCCCTCAAAATCAACAAGAATAGGTCCACACCCCGTCACCTAATAGTAAAATTGACAAGTCTTAGTGACAAAGAGAAAATCCTGAAAGCGGCCCAGGAAAGGAAGTCTGTAACATACAATGGTAAAAATATTATATTGGCACCAGACTTATCCACAGAGACCTGGCAGGCCAGAAAGAGCTGGCATGATATATTCAGAGCACTAAACGAGAAAAACATGCAGCCAAGAATACTCTATCCAGCTAGGCTATCATTGAAAATAGAAGGAGAGATAAAAAGCTTCCAGGACAAACAAAAACTGAAAGAATTAGCAAACACCAAACCAGCTCTACAGGAAATATTGAAAGGGGTCCTCTAAGCAAAGAGAGAGCCTAAAAGTAGTAGATCAGAAAGGAACAGAGACAATATACAGTAACAGTTAGCGTATAGGCAATACAATGGCACTAAATTCATAGCTCTCAATAGTTACTCTGAACGTTAATGGACTAAATGCCCCAATCAAAAGACACAGGGTATCAGAATGGATTAAAAAAAAAAATCTATATGTTGCCTACAAGAAACTCATTTTAGACCCAAAGACACCTCCAGTTGTAAAGTGAGGGGGTGGAAAACAATTTACCACGCTAATGGATATCAGAAGAAAGCTGGGGTGGCAATCCTTATATCAGATCAATTAGATTTTAAGCCAAAGACTATAATAAGAGATGAGGAAGAACACTATATCCTACTCAAAGGGTCTGTCCAACAAGAAGATCTAACAATTTTAAATATCTATGCTCCTAACGTGGGAGCAGCCAACTATATCAACCAATTAATAACAAAATCAAAGAAAAACATCAATAATAAGACAATAATAGTAGGGGACTTGAACACTCCCCTCACTGAAATGGACAGATCATCCAAGCAAAAGATCAACAAGGAAATAAAGACCTTAAATGACACACTGGACAAATGGACATCACAGATATATTCAGAACATTTCATCCCAAAGCAACAGAATACACATTCTTCTCTAGTGCACATGGAACATTCTCCAGAATAGATCACATCCTGGGTCCTAAATCAGGTCTCAACCAGTATCAAAAGATTAGGATCATTCCCTGCATATTTTCAGACCAAAATGCTCTGAAGCTAGAACTCAATCACAAGAGGAAAGCTGGAAAGAACCCAAATACATGGAGACTAAACAGCATCCTCCTAAAGAATGAATGGGTTAACCAGGAAATTAAAGAAGAATTGAAAAAATTCATGGAAACAAATGATAATGAAAACACAACGGTTCAAAATCTGTGGGACACAGCAAAGGCAGTCCTGAGAGGAAAATATATAGCGGTACAAGCCTTTCTCAAGAAACAAGAAAGGTCTCAAGTACACAACTTAACCTTACACCTAAAGGAGCTGGAGAAAGAACAAGAAAGAAACCCTAAACCCAGCAGGAGAAGAGAAATCATAAAGATCAGAGCAGAAATCAATGAAATAGAAACCAAAAAAACAATAGAACAAATCAATGAAACTAGGAGCTGGTTCTCTGAAAGAATCAATAAGACTGATAAACCCCTGGCCAGACTTATCAAAAAGAAAAGAAAAAGGACCCAAATAAATAAAATCATGAATGAAAGAGGAGAGATCACAACTAACACCAAAGAAATACAGACAATTATAAGAACATACTATGAGCAACTCTATGCCAACAAATTTGACAATCTGGAAGAAATGGATGCCTTCCCAGAGACATATAAACTACCACAACTGAACCAGGAAGAAATAGAAAACCTGAACAGGCCCATAACCAGTAAGGAGATTGAAACAGTCATCAAAAATCTCCAAACAAACAAAAGCCCAGGGCCAGACGGCTTTCCAGGGGAACTCTACCAAACATTTAAAGAAGAACTAATTCCTATTCTCCTGAAACTGTTCCAAAAAAATAGAGATGGAAGGAAAACTTCCAAACTCATTTTATGAGGCCAGCATCACCTTGATCCCAAAACCAGACAAGGATCCCACCAAAAAAGAGAACTACAGACCAATATCCTTGATGAACACAGATGTAAAAATTCTCACCAAAATACTAGCCAATAGGATTCAACAGTACATTAAAAGGATTATTCACCACGATCAAGTGGGATTTATTCCAGGACTGCAGGGTTGGTTCAACATCCGCAAATCAATAAATGTGATAGAACACATTAATAAAAGAAAGAACAAGAACCATATGATACTCTCAATAGATGAAAAAGCATTTGACAAAGTACAGCATCCCTTCCTGATCAAAACTCTTCAAAGTGTAGGGATAGAGGGCACATACCTCAATATTATCAAAGCCATCTATGAAAAACCCACCACAAATATCATTCTCCATGGAGAAAAACTGAAAGCTTTTCCGCTAAGGTCAGGAACACGGCAGGGATGTCCATTATCACCACTGCTATTCAACATAGTACTAGAAGTCCTAGCCTCAGCAATCAGACAACAAAAATAAATTAAAGGCATCCAAATTGGCAAAGAAGAAGTCAAACTATCACTCTTCGCAGATGATATGATACTATATGTGGAAAACCCAAAAGACTCTACTCCAAAACTGCTAGAACTTGTACAGGAATTCAGTAAAGTATCAGGATATAAAATCAATGCACAGAAATCAGTTGCATTTCTCTACACCAACAACAAGACAGAAGAAAGAGAAATTAAGGAGTCAATCCCATTTACAATTGCACCCAAAACCATTAGATACCTAGGAATAAACCTAACCAAAGAGACTAAGAATCTATACGCAGAAAACTATAAAGTACTCATGAAAGAAATTGAGGAAGACACAAAGAAATGGAAAAATGTTCCACACTCCTGGATTGGAAGAATAAATATCATGAAAATGTCCATGCTACCTAAAGCAATCTACACATTTAATGCAATCCCTATCAAAATCCCACCCATTTTTTTTCAAAGAAATGGAACAAATAATCCTAAAATTTATATGGAACCAGAAAAGACCTCGAATAGTCAAAGGAATATTGAAAAAGAAAGCCAAAGTTGGTGGCATCACAATTCCGGACTTCAAGCTCTATTACAAAGCTGTCATCATCAAGACAGCATGGTACTGGCACAAAAACAGACACAAAGACCAATGGAACAGAATAGAGAGCCCAGAAATGGACCCTCAACTCTATGGTCAACTAACCTTCAACAAAGCAGGAAAGAATGTCCAATGGAAAAAGACAGCCTCTTCAATAAATGGTGCTGGGAAAATTGGACAGCCACATGCAGAAAAATGAAATTGGACCACTTCCTTGGACCACACATGAAAATAGACTCAAAATGGATGAAGGACCTCAATGTGAGAAAGGAATCCATCAAAATCCTTGAGGAGAACACAGGCAGCAACCTCCTCAACCTCAGCCAAGCAACATCTTCCTAGGAACATCACCAAAGGCAAGGGAAGCAGGGGCAAAAATGAACTATTGGGATTTCCTCAAGATCAAAAGCTTTTGTACAACAACGGAAACAGTTAACAAAACCAAAAGACAACTGACAGAATGGGAGAAGATATTTGCAAATGACGTATCAGATAAAGGGCTAGGGTCCAAAATCTATAAGGAACTTAGCAAACTCAACACCCAAAGAACAAATAATCCAATCAAGAAATGGGCAGAGGACATGAATAGACATTTCTGCAAAGAAGACATCCAGATGGCCAACAGACACATGAAAAAGTGCTCCACGTCACTCGGCATCAGGGAAATACAAATCAGAACCACAATGAGATACCACCTCACACCATTCAGAATGGCTAAAATTAACAAGTCAGGAAATGACAGATGCTGGCGAGGATGCGGAGAAAGGGGAACCCTCCTACACTGTTGGTGGGAAAGCAAACTGGTGCAACCACTCTGGAAAACAGCATGGAGGTTCCTCAAAATGTTGAAAATAGAACTACCCTATGACCCAGCAATTGCACTACTGGATATTTACGCTAAAGATACAAATGTAGTGATCCGAAGGGGGCACATGCACCCAAATGTTTATAGCAGCAATGTCTACAATAGCCAAACTATGGAAAGAACCTAGATGTCCATCAACAGATGAATGGATAAAGAAGAGGTGGTATATATACACAATGGAATACAATGCAGCCATCAAAAGAAATGAAATCTTGCCATTTGCGACGATGTGGTTGGAACTACAGGGTATCATGCTTAGTGAAATAAGTCAACCGGAGAAAGACAATTATCATATGATCTCCCTGATATGAGGAAGTGGAGATGCAACATGGGGGCTTTGGGGGTAGGAGAGAAATAAATGAAACAAGATGGGATTGGGAGGGAGACAAACCATAAGTGACTCTTAATCTCACAAAACAAACTGAGGGTTGCTGGGGGGAGAGGGGGTTGAGAGCGGCGGAGTAGGGTTATGGACATTGGGGAGGGTATGTGCTATGGTGAATGCTGTGAAGTGTGTAAACCTGGCGATTCACTGACCTGTACCCCTGGGGATAAAAATACATTATATGTTTATAAAAAATAAAAAATAAATTAAAAATGTTAAAAACAAAAAGAAAAGCTCTCTTGCCTTGGAGATGAGCTGTCTCATTATTTATTACTCCTTACTAACTCCCTCCCCACAATAAAAACTTACTTCACATACAGGGGGGATGTCTCTCACCTCTTCACTTTTGACTTTAAAGGCTTCTTCTCATTCTCGGGTCCCTGTTTGGGGGTGCCACTTGTCCTGGACCAGAGGAAGAAGTCCCAGGGAAGAGCAACAGAGATCGGTGAGGAATTAAGAAAAACAAGAGACAAAAAGCTGGGATCGGGAGGTGTCCATGGGCTGATGACCCAGTGGAGCCCCAGCATGCATGAGAGACTTATTTTATAGTTCAATAACAAGAATGTTTTTCAAGGCGCTCGAGGTCGGAGGATCACAAGTCCCATATGACCACCTTGTCTCAAAATAAGAGTTTTCTGAAGCATATTTACAGAGGAACCCGAGGACTGTGTCAGCGTGACTCAGAGCACTCATGTGAGCCCAATCAGGTAGTGAGTGAACAGCAGGGATTGGGGGAACCAGCCCTTGGCAAAACTCCCTTGACTGCATGGAGCCTGTCTGCTTGCAGTTTGTTCCCCACATGAATGCATGACCCAGATAGAACCTGACAATCCCCCACTGTCAGAGACCTCTCGGCTTTACCCTCTTCGAGAGAGTAGGCATGAATAAACCATTCTGAAGATTATCTTTAATGCAACATTTATTTCATCCATCTGGAGTGTTTCTCTTCTCCTCTTTCTGGTTTTCCCCTTTGGTCTGGTCAGAGCCTCAATGGGGACACCCACGACGGGAAACGGGTCTACAATGCCCACAAACGTGACAAGGAGGTGCAGACTTGGAACGACACGCATGGGCACACACACGCAAATATCGACACAGCAGAGGGAGGCAGGGGGAGGGGAAGCCACGGCTGTTCCGTGGTTGCACAGAGTGCAGGTTTCCTCTCAGTTTCAAATCTGATACTTCAGCAATCCAAAACCCAACAACCCTCTAAAAAAAAAAAAAAAAAAATACAGCAGTTCCAAACTTCTCAGGGGCTCCTCCTTTAAAATTAATCCCCTTAAAAAAAATTAATCCCCCTAACCATTGCATGAGAAATCTTTCCTAATGTCCACGTCTCCGCGGCTTGCGGACTCAGCCTCAGGTGTGTCGCCGATAAAGCAAGCAGCATGCAGACTCGCCGGAAGTGAACCAACTTGAAGTCGAGTTCTTGACCCGGCCGTGAGAAGTAGGACAACCACTGGTTTTTGTTTGTTTGTTTGTTTGTTTGTTTCTTTTTTTTCTTTACTTGTTTGCCCAACTTTCCGTTTTGAACATTTTCAAAGGAGAAGGGTTGTAAGGAATAATGATGGACATCTGTAAGTCAGGGGGCAGCAAACTCCTGCCTCCAGCCTGTTTTTGCACGACCCCTGAGCTAACAATGGCTTTTATATTTTTAAGTGGCTGGGAAAAAAATGAAAAGGAGTATAAAGCTTCATAACACACGAACCAGATCGGACAGTCAGACGTCAGCGTCGCTGAGTGAAGCTTGCTCACAGACTGGCGCCCATCTAGGGTTGCTCTATGCATTGTCGCCAGGGGTCTGGGCACACAGACACCAAACTGTTGACTATTTGACCCTTTTCAGAAAGTCTGCCGACCCCTGACCTAGCGCCAGCACCTGTTTCTACTTTGCCCCATGTGTTTTCTCTTCCTCTTGCAGCAACATTTGTGCTGGTCCAGATCCTTCGCCCTAAATACTTTGTGTGTGCCTCACTTTCTCAAGCCCAAGGTGGGGAATGACAGGTCTAGGCTGAGGAGACATGAGATAATGTGAAGTATTTAGCTCACAGCACTAGGCACTTAGACAAAACTTAAGAAAAAGATCCAATATAAACTTCTGGCATTGTCCACCGAGCTGATTGCCAGAACTCCTAACCTGAAAATCGTGAGCCTCGGCAGTTTCCTGAATTCATGGTTCCAGAACTCCAGAATCCAGCTTTCCCTCAGAAAGGGTTTCTTACCCCAGGAAAAAAAAAAAAAAAAAGCCTTGGGGAGCACTCATTTTTCCACAGCTTGTGGCTTGGCTAAGTCAACTTCTGCCTTTCCCTGAGTCACGAGTTTTTCCTCTTATTTAGAGGAGCAGGCCCTCCGCCCAGGTCTTCTCCACCCACAGCTGGTCCCTGCTGGGAAGGGGTGGACAGCTGGATGACCAGAGTCTCTGCTGTATCCACCCGGAGACACAGAACGTTAGCGCTCGAACCAGAGACAGAGGAGGAGACTGAGGCCCCAGTGGGTTCTGGACCAGCAGTGAGACAAGGCTAGTTGGGGTCTCATACCTCCAGACCAACAGTGTGCCTCCTCCCTCTGGTATCCCAGAACCATGGAGAGGCCTCCCTTTCCTGACACCTGCTGCATGCCAGGTGCTGTGATAGGTGGCAGGGTGCCGTCTCTAACCAGATCGCCCTGCATTCAAAGGCTTTCTGGCTCCCTTCTGTGGCCCCCTCACCCTAGGCAGGGCCTACCTTCCCCAGAAAGCCCCTCTTGCTAGGGAGGTGGGGGACCTGGTCCTGAAGCAGTCATGGAACATGGCCTTGAAGGCTCAGCACAGTGTCCCCCTCCAGGATCTACCCCCAGCAACAAGCTGTGTGTACACTTGAGGTGGCATTTCCTGATGTCTCAGTGTCCTAACTGACCTGCCTGGTTCTATGTCAGCGTGTGAGATGGTTGGGGCTGGTGTCCCTCTCCTCCGATGGTGTAGAGGCCCGCCTGTCCCATCAAAATTCCTCACTGCACCTGCTTAGTCGACTGGCTAAGCACATAAATGGGAAACGTGGGGCAAGAGGGAAGCCACAGAGTGAGGTGGGACCGTGGTGAAGGGGGCCATGTGCCCAATCTGACGGGGACAGTTCCACGACCTGATGGGGGACAGTGTCTTCAAATCCTCTGATTTACAAGAAGGTGAAAATCCTGAATTTTACATGATAGCTCGCAATATGAAGGTTGGCAATGCATTTCCCGTGTGTTCACTTCTCTGAGGCCATAAGCTCAGTAAGCACTGTCTGTGCTGCTGCGGAGCTAACAGCTGAAGGTGGTGGAGGGAGGCTCTTCAAGGCCACAACTGGTGGTCCTCCCACTGGTCTACCACCTCCACCCCTCTTCTTTCTGTGGGCCTCTCCCTCCCTTCTCCTCCCTTTTCTCATCCCCTTCCCTTCTTAGCCCATGTCCTGGGCTGGGAGAGGCCAGCCCCCAACTCACACCACACAGGAGGACAGGTCACCCCTGCTCAGCTCAGACCTCCTTGCTGCCGCCTCCAGGTGGGGTCAGCTCTTGCTCCTGCTGCTTTTCTGGTCGTGGTCCTGGCCAGCAGACCCTGCACTGGCCAGAGCCGGCTCTTCTCCAAAGTGCCCAGCGTCTGCCCTATTTGGCAAGACAAACTGCATCTGGGGGACAGACAGTGACCGCATTTCTACTAAGTGCTCAGCTTGGTTCTGGGCACTGGAGAGAAAGGAACAACGTCAATATAGTCCAGTCCATGGGGCTCGCTGCCTAGGTGAGGGAGACAAGCCAAGAACAAGTAAACAAGTCACTGAATGAGATGGCTTCCGCCTGGAGAAATACTTTACAAAATAATAAAACTGGGTGAGGTCGTTGAGGGTGGTGGGCTGGAGGCAGGGAGCTGCTTTGGGTGGTCAGGGAAGCCTGGGAGGACACGGCAGTTTGAGCTGAGGCTGGGAGAGGCCAGTGTGGCTGACAGAACAAGAGAGGGAGAGAACAGCTGGAGATGACTGAGAGGCAAGGGAGATGAAGCAGGCCTGGTTGGTTGTAGCGGTTGTTTGTTGTGATCTTTGAGTGGGGAGTGTGGGTATCAGGAGCTCCGTTTCCAGGTATAAAGTTGGAGACCAAATGAGCTGTTATGGGGGAGGGAATAGAGCCAGGAAGGAAGTCTGAGCTGACTAGCACTGTGTGAAACTAGAGCCCTACAGGAGGCAGTGGGCCAGCGAGCAGCAGGGGTGGAGAAGGAGGAACAGCCAGCCAGGCAGAGGAGGGCTGGGGCAGAGCAGCAGCAGCAGTGAGCATAAGGGAGCAGCCTGCCAGTCGCTGCCCAGGGGGTGGTCAGCTGGCAGGAAGACCAAGAACCAGCTTGTGTTCAGTAACTTGATGCCACATGCGGTGTTTACCTACAAGGTGGCCACCGTGATTGGAGACCATTTAGTGGGGTGATGGAAACAGGGACCTGCCGGAAAACACCCAGAGAATGGGAGCCAAACTGGCGAAGTCATCTGAGGAATTTCACTGCAAGGGGAAAGAGAGAAAAGGAGCAGTGGCTAGAGATGGAAAAGTTGTTTTTCTTTTTTAAAGGATTTTATTTCTTTGAGAAAGAGTGAGAGAGAGGAAGAGAAGGGGCGGGGGGAGGGCCATTCAGTGATTGCTAGTGTATTCATAAGACTGTGCACCCATCCTACTGTTAAATTCCAGGGGGTTCTCACCACCCCACAGAGAAACCCACTGCCCATTCTCTCTCCTTCCCCAGCCCCTGACTACCATCCATCTGCCATTAGTCTCTACTGGTTTGCCTATTCTGACATCTCATGTGAATGGAATCGTACGTGGTCCTTTGTGACCGGCTTCTTCCACTTAGCATCTTTCCAAGTTCGTCTTATGTTGTACCATGTATCCATATATAATTCTTTTTTTAGCTAAATAATTTCCCCTTGCATCTTATATACAATGTATAGACCATATCTTATTTATCCATTCATCAGATGATGGGCGTCTAGGTTGAAAACACTTTTTGGCTGTTAAAAAAAAATCTCCTCCTCTCTCTCTGCCTGCCTCTCTGCCTGCTTGTGATCTCTCTCTGTTGGGTAAATAAATAAAATCTTTAAAAAAAAAAAAAAAAAAGGGGGCGCCTGGGTGGCTCAGTGGATTAAGCCACTGCCTTCGGCTCAGTGGCTTCGGCTAACTCTCTCTCTGTCGGGTAAATAAATAAAATCTTTAAAAAAAAAACAAACAAACAAAAAAAATTCTGCTAATGGATATCCATATACAAGGTTTTGTGTGGACATGTTTTCAGTCCTCTGCAGCATATACCTAGGACTGGAATTATTCGATATTATGGTAACTCTATGCTTAATATTTCAAGGAACTGCCAAACTGTTTTCCAAAGTAGCTGCCCCATTTTATGTTCCCACAAGCAAAGTATAAATATTCCAATTTCTTCCCAACCTCAGCAGCACTTGTCATTGCCTTTTTTATTCTAGCCGTCAGCGTAGGGGAGAAGCAGGATCTCACTGTGGTTTTGATGACTAATGATGTTGAGGACCTTCTCATATGCTTATCGGCCATCTGAATATCATTTTTGGAGAAATATCTATGCAAATCTTTTCCCCGTTTTTGAACTGGATTGTTTGTCTCTTTATTGTTGAGCTATGAGTGTTCTTTATATAGTCTAGCTACTAGTCCTTTATCAGATACCTGATTTGTAATTTTCTCCCATCCTGCATTTTTTTTTCACTTTCTTGGCAGTGTCCTTCAAAGTGCAAAAGATTTTAATCTTGATGAAGTCCCATTTATCTATTTTCTTGGTCCTTTGTGTTTTTGTGTTATATGTCAAACTCATTGTTTCATACAAAGTCAAAAAGAGTTATCCCTGTTTTCATCTCTGAAATGATGTATTTTGAGTTAATTATTTATATGTTTTAAGATGGGAGTTGTCTAACTTCACTTTTTTGCATGTAGTTATACATCTGTCCCAGAAACATCTGTTGTAAAAACAGTTACTCCCTGTGGGATTATCCCAATAACTTGTTGAAATTTTTCTTGTTTTTTTACTGTGGGAGAAATGACCCAGGTGTGTGTGCTGCTGGACCACACCGTGCACAGAGCTGAGAATGGTGATGAAGGGAAAGGAGAAGAATAACTGGAGCAGCGGCCTACAGAGGGAGAGGGGTGCCCAGTGAGGGGCTGGCATCATCAAGATCAAGGTCAGCGTGTAGTACTAGGAAGAGAAATGGGCACTGATGTCAGCAGTGAACATTTTCTCCTTTTTGCAGTGACACAGGCACCAAGTCAGCACTGCAGAGAAGCAGAGGACGAGGGTTGGGAGCTGGAGGAAGAGGTTAGTGGGAGTGGAAGTAGACTGGGAAATGCAGGATACTTGCCAGCAACATTGCCGCCCCCTCTGAGCTTAGCGATGATGAACTGAAACAGGTGTAGAGGGAGAGAGTGGAGGGATCCAAGGCTCTGAGGGCTCTCTGTGCTGGGATGTAAGGAGAAATCTGGTTCTTAGTGGCTGCAGGTAGCAGCTCTCGCCTGACGATGGTGCAGCTCTCTCCTGACGATGGTCAGGGTCATTCCAAGGAGGAGATCTTTAGCCATGCAGAGGCCAGCTTGTCCTCTCAAACAGGAAGATGATGCCATCACCCCCAAATCTAACTAGAGAGGGTTGGAAGAGAGTTACCAGTAGTCCTCAACTCCCCCAATACCCCATCTGTCTTAGTGGACTTGGGCTGCCACAATAAATACCAAAGACTGGGTACTTAACTAACAATGGACTTGTACTTAACAATGGACATTTACTATTCCCTGTCTGGAGGCAGGGAGCCCCAGAAGAGGTTGCCAGCATGGTTGGATTCTGATGGGAGTCCTTGCTTGCAGCCAGCTGTCCTCCCTCTGTGTCCTCAGAAGGCATAGAGATAGTGAGTGAAGTCTCTGGTGTCTTTTCTCATAAGGGCTCTAATCCCATTTTGGGGTCCCCACCATGGCCTCATTGACCCTCATCACCTCCCAAAGGCCCCACTACCAGTAATGGTACCAGTAAATGCCATTACATAGGGGGGTTAGGGCTTCAGCATAGGAATCTGGCATGCACACAGTTCAGTCCACAACACCATCCAACCTACTCTTGACCTCCAAGAAGCCCAGATGCTGAACTTCATGACAGAGAAGGGACAGAAGGAGGTACCCAGCCCTTATAGGGAGATGTCCACATCACTGGCAACCAACGTGAAAAATCTTTCATCTTTACACTTTCTATCATGTATCTTACAGAGTTGTCAGACCTGATATGGTTGCCACAGGCCACACATGGATTGACACGTTGGTAGTCAGAATGGAGATGTGCTACAAGTGCAAAACATAAGCACCAGGTTTCAAAGACTTCATATATTTAAAAAAGGAAAAGATCTCAATAATCTTTTATATCATTAACATGTTGAAATGATAATATGTTGGGATATTGGGTTAAATTATTAAATGAAATTCATCTGTTTCTTCTTACTTTTAAAAATGTGGTTACTAGAAAATCTAAAATTATATATTTGGCTCACATTTGTGGCTTGTATGAGATTCTTTTTTTTTAATTAATTAATTTATTTTTTTCAGCAAAACAGTATTCATTGTTTTTGCACAACACCTAGTGCTCTATGCAATACATGCCCTCCCTACTACCCACCACCTGGTTCCCCCAACCTCCCACCCCCGCCCCTTCAAAACCCTCAGGTTGTTTTTCAGAGTCCATAGTCTCTAATGGTTCGCCTCCCCTTCCAATTTCCCTCAACTTCTTTCTCCTCTCCATCCCCCAATGTCCTCCGTGTCATTTGTTATGCTCCACAAATAAGTGAAACCATATGATACTTGACTCTCTCTACTTGACTTATTTCACTCAGCATAATCACTTCCAGTCCCATCCAGGTTGCTACAAAAGTTGGGTATTCATCATTTCTTTTTTTTTTTTTATAAACATATAATGTATTTTTATCTCCAGGGGTACAGGTCTGTGAATCACTAGGTTTATACACTTCACAGCACTCACGATAGCACATACCCTCACCAATGTCCATAACCCCCTCCCTCTCTCCCAACCCCACCTCCCCCCAGCAACCCCCAGTTTGTTTTGTGAGATTGAGTCATTTATGGTTTGTCTCCCTCGCAATCCCATCTTGTTTCATTTATTCTTGTCCTATCCCTCTAACCCCCCATGTTGCATCTCCACGTCCTCATATCAGGGAGATCATATGATAGTTGCCTATCTCCGATTGACTTATTTCACTAAGCATGATACCCTCTAGTTCCATCCACATCGTCGCAAATGGCAAGATTTCATTTCTTTTGATGGCTGCATAGTATTCCATTGTGTATATATACCACCTCTTCTTTATCCATTCATCTGTTGATGGACATCTAGGTTCTTTCCATAGTTTGGCTATTGTAGACATTGCTGCTATAAACATTCGGGTGCATGTGCCCCCTTCGGATCACTATGTTTGTATCTTTAGCGTAAATATCCAGTAGTGCAATTGCTGGGTCATAGGGTAGTTCTATTTTCAACATTTTGAGGAACCTCCATGCTGTTTTCCAGAGTGGTTGCACCAGCTTGCATTCCCACCAACAGTGTAGGAGGGTTCCCCTTTCTCCGCAACATTGCAAGCATCTCTCATTTCCTGACTTGTTAATTTAGCCATTCTGACTGGTGTGAGGTGATATCTCATTGTGGTTTTGATTTGTATTTCCCTGATGCCGAGTGACGTGGAGCACTTTTTCATGTGTCTGTTGGCCATGTGGATGTCTTCTTTGCAGAAATGTCTGTTCATGTCCTCTGCCCATTTCTTGATTGGATTATTTGTTCTTTGGGTGTTGAGTTTGCTAAGTTCCTTATAGATTTTGGACACTAGCCCTTTATCTGATATGTCATTTGCAAATATCTTCTCCCATTCTGTCAGTTGTCTTTTGGTTTTGTTAACTGTTTCCGTTGTTGTACAAAAGCTTTTGATCTTGAGGAAATCCCAATAGTTCATTTTTGCCCCTGCTTCCCTTGCCTTTGGTGATGTTCCTAGGAAGATGTTGCTTGGCTGAGGTTGAGGAGGTTGCTTCCTGTGTTCTCCTCAAGGATTTTGATGGATTCCTTTCTCACATTGAGGTCCTTCATCCATTTTGAGTCTATTTTCATGTGTGGTCCAAGGAAGTGGTCCAATTTCATTTTTCTGCATGTGGCTGTCCAATTTTCCCAGCACCATTTATTGAAGAGGCTGTCTTTTTCCATTGGACATTCTTTCCTGCTTTGTTGAAGGTTAGTTGACCATAGAGTTGAGGGTCCATTTCTGGGCTCTCTATTCTGTTCCATTGGTCTTTGTGTCTGTTTTTGTGCCAGTACCATGCTGTCTTGATGATGACAGCTTTGTAATAGAGCTTGAAGTCCGGAATTGTGATGCCACCAACTTTGGCTTTCTTTTTCAATATTCCTTTGGCTATTTGAGGTCTCTTCTGGTTCCATATAAATTTTAGGATTATTTGTTCCATTACTTTGAAAAAAAAATGGATGGTTTTTTTTTTTTTAATTTTTAATTTTTATTTGTTTATTTACAGCATAACAGTGTTCATTGTTTTGGCATCACACCCAGTGCTCCATGCAGTACGTGCCCTCCCTATTACCCACCACCTGGTTCCTCAACCTCCCACCCCACTCCCCCACCGCCCCCGCCACCCCTTCATAACCCTCTGGTTGTTTTTCAGAGTCCATAGTCTCTCATGGTTCATCTCCCCTTCCAGTTTCCCTCAACTCCCTCTCCTCTCCATCTCCCCATGTCCTCCATGTTATTTGTTATGCTCCACAAATAAGTGAAACCATATGATACTTGACTCTCTCTGCTTGACTTATTTCGCTCAGCATAATTCAAGATCAAAAGCTTCTGCCCAGCAAAGGAAACAGTCAACAAAACAAAGAGGCAACCCACGGAATGGGAAAAGATATTTGCAAATGACAGTACAGACAAAAGGTTGATATCCAGGATCTATAAATGGATGGTATTTTGATAGGGATTGCATTAAATGTGTAGATTGCTTTAGGTAGCATGGACATTTTCATGATATTTATTCTTCCAATCCAGGAGTGTGGAACATTTTTCCATTTCTTTGTGTCTTCCTCAATTTCTTTCATGAGTACTTTATAGTTTTCTGCGTATAGATTCTTAGTCTCTTTGGTTAGGTTTATTCCTAGGTATCTAATGGTTTTGGGTGCAATTGTAAATGGGATTGACTCCTTAATTTCTCTTTCTTCTGTCTTGTTGTTGGTGTAGAGAAATGCAACTGATTTCTGTGCATTGATTTTATATCCTGATACTTTACTGAATTCCTGTACAAGTTCTAGCAGTTTTGGAGTAGAGTCTTTTGGGTTTTCCACATATAGTATCATATCATCTGCGAAGAGTGATAGTTTGACTTCTTCTTTGCCAATTTGGATGCCTTTAATTTATTTTTGTTGTCTGATTGCTGAGGCTAGGACTTCTAGTACTATGTTGAATAGCAGTGGTGATAATGGACATCCCTGCCGTGTTCCTGACCTTAGCGGAAAAGCTTTCAGTTTTTCTCCATGGAGAATGATATTTGTGGTGGGTTTTTCATAGATGGCTTTGATAATATTGAGGTATGTGCCCTCTATCCCTACACTTTGAAGAGTTTTGATCAGGAAGGGATGCTGTACTTTGTCAAATGCTTTTTCATCTATTGAGAGTATCATATGGTTCTTGTTCTTTCTTTTATTAATGTGTTCTATCACATTTATTGATTTGCGGATGTTGAACCAACCCTGCAGTCCTGGAATAAATCCCACTTGATCGTGGTGAATAATCCTTTTAATGTACTGTTGAATCCTATTGGCTAGTATTTTGGTGAGAATTTTTACATCTGTGTTCATCAAGGATATTGGTCTGTAGTTCTCTTTTTTGGTGGGATCCTTGTCTGGTTTTGGGATCAAGGTGATGCTGGCCTCATAA
Source organism: Meles meles (assembly GCF_922984935.1). Taxonomy (NCBI): domain Eukaryota; kingdom Metazoa; phylum Chordata; class Mammalia; order Carnivora; family Mustelidae; genus Meles; species Meles meles. Next base: position 37,550,231 of record NC_060084.1, on the reverse strand, counting down.
AATGAGTTTGGAAGTTTTCCTTCCATCTCTATTTTTTGGAACAGTTTCAGGAGAATAGGAATTAGTTCTTCTTTAAATGTTTGGTAGAGTTCCCCTGGAAAGCCGTCTGGCCCTGGGCTTTTGTTTGTTTGGAGATTTTTGATGACTGTTTCAATCTCCTTACTGGTTATGGGCCTGTTCAGGTTTTCTATTTCTTCCTGGTTCAGTTGTGGTAGTTTATATGTCTCTGGGAAGGCATCCATTTCTTCCAGATTGTCAAATTTGTTGGCATAGAGTTGCTCATAGTATGTTCTTATAATTGTCTGTATTTCTTTGGTGTTAGTTGTGATCTCTCCTCTTTCATTCATTTTATTTATTTGGGTCCTTTTTCTTTTCTTTTTGATAAGTCTGGCCAGGGGTTTATCAGTCTTATTGATTCTTTCAGAGAACCAGCTCCTAGTTTCATTGATTTGTTCTATTGTTTTTTTGGTTTCTATTTCATTGATTTCTGCTCTGATCTTTATGATTTCTCTTCTCCTGCTGGGTTTAGGGTTTCTTTCTTGTTCTTTCTCCAGCTCCTTTAGGTGTAAGGTTAAGTTGTGTGCTTGAGACCTTTCTTGTTTCTTGAGAAAGGCTTGTACCGCTATATATTTTCCTCTCAGGACTGCCTTTGCTGTGTCCCACAGATTTTGAACCGTTGTGTTTTCATTATCATTTGTTTCCATGAATTTTTTCAATTCTTCTTTAATTTCCTGGTTAACCCATTCATTCTTTAGGAGGATGCTGTTTAGTCTCCATGTATTTGGGTTCATTCCAGCTTTCCTCTTGTGATTAAGTTCTAGCTTCAGAGAATTGTGGTCTGAAACTATGCAGGGAATGATTCCAATCTTTTGATACCGGTTGAGACCCGATTTAGGACTCAGGATGTGATCTATTCTGGAGAATGTTCCATGTGCACTAGAGAAGAATGTGTATTCTGTTGCTTTGGGATGAAATGTTCTGAATATATCTGTGATGTCCATCTGGTCCAGTGTGTCATTTAACGTCTTTATTTCCTTGTTGATCTTTTGCTTGGATGATCTGTCCATTTCAGTGAGGGGAGTGTTCAAGTCCCCTACTATTATTGTCTTATTATTGATGTTTTTCTTTGATTTTGTTATTAATTGGTTGATATAGTTGGCTGCTCCCACGTTAGGAGCATAGATATTTAAAATTGTTAGATCTTCTTGTTGGACAGACCCTTTGAGTAGGATATAGTGTCCTTCCTCATCTCTTATTATAGTCTTTGGCTTAAAATCTAATTGATCTGATATAAGGATTGCCACCCCAGCTTTCTTCTGATGTCCATTAGCGTGGTAAATTGTTTTCCACCCCCTCACTTTACAACTGGAGGTGTCTTTGGGTCTAAAATGAGTTTCTTGTAGGCAACATATAGATGGGCTTTTTTTTTTTTTTAACCATTCTGATTCCCCGGGGTCTTTTGATTGGGGCATTTAGTCCATTAACGTTCAGGGTAACTATTGAGAGCTATGAATTTAGTGCCATTGTATTGCCTATACGCTAACTGTTACTGTATATTGTCTCTGTTCCTTTCTGATCTACTACTTTTAGGCTCTCTCTTTGCTTAGAGGACCCCTTTCAATATTTCCTGTAGAGCTGGTTTGGTGTTTGCAAATTCTTTCAGTTTTTGATTGTCCTAGAAGCTTTTTATCTCTCCTTCTATTTTCAATGATAGCCTAGCTGGATAGAGTATTCTTGGCTGCATGTTTTTCTCATTTAGTGCTCTGAATATATCATGCCAGCTCTTTCTGGCCTACCAGGTCTCTGTGGATAAGTCTGGTGCCAATATAATATTTTTACCATTGTATGTTACAGACTTCTTTTCCTGGGCTGCTTTCAGGATTTTCTCTTTGTCACTAAGACTTGTCAATTTTACTATTAGGTGATGGGGTGTGGACCTATTCTTCTTGACTTTGAGGGGGTTCTCTGCACCTCCTGTATTTTGATGCTTGTTCCCTTTGCCATATTAGGGAAATTCTCTCCAATAATTCTCTCCAATAGACCTTCTGCTCCCCTCTCTGTTTCTTCTTCTTCTGGAATCCCAATTATTCTAATGTTGTTTCGTCTTATGGTGTCACTTATCTCTCGAATTCTCCCCTTGTGGTCCAGTAGCTGTTTGTCCCTCTTTTGCTCGGCTTCTTTATTCTCTGTCATTTGGTCTTCTATATCACTAATACTTTCTTCTGCCTCATTTATCCTAGCAGTGAGAGCCTCCATTTTTGATTGCAGCTCATTAATAGCTTTTTTGATTTCAACTTGGTTAGATTTTAGTTCTTTAATTTCTCCAGAAAGGGCTTTTATATCTCCAGAGAGAGTTTCTCTAATATGTTCCATGCCTTTTTTGAGCCCGCCCAGAACGTTCAGAATCGTCATTCTGAACTCTAGATCTGACATATTACCAATGTCTGTGTTGATTAGGTCCCTAGCCTTTGGTACTGCCTCTTGTTCTTTTTTTTGTGGTGATTTTTTCCGCCTTGTCACTTTGTCCAGATAAGAGGATATGAAGGATCAAATAAAATACTAAAAGGGTGGCAAAGACCTCAGAAAAATGCGCTGTAACCAAATCAGAAGAGACCCCAAATTGTGGGGAGGAGAAAGGGGATAAAAAGAGGTTCAGAAAAAAAAGAAAAAAATTTAAAAAAGAAAACAAATAAAGAAAAAATATAAAAAAGAAAGAAAAAATATATATTTTAGATAAACTAGTCAAAAAAACGTTAAAAAAGGGTAAAAGTTTAAAAAAATTTAGCAGAAGAAGAAAAAAGAAAGAAAAAAATTGAAAAAAAATTGAATTAACCGCAAGACTAAAGAATCATGGGGAGAAAGCCTTGAGTTCCACGCTTTGCTTTCTCCTCCTCTGGAATTCTGCTGTCCTTGGTATTGAAACTGCTTTCCTTGATAGATGAACTTCGTCCTGGCTGGAAATGTTGTTGATCTTCTGGGGGAGGGGCCTGTTGTAGTGACTCTCAAGTGTCTTTGCCGGAGGCGGGATTGCACCGCCCTTACCAGGGACCGGACTAAGTAATCCGCTTGGGTTCGCTTTTGGGAGCTTCTCTTCCCTGAATGCTTTCCGTAGAGTTCCTTAAGGATGGGAATGAAAATGGCGGCCTCCTAGTCTCCGGCCGGGAGGAGCCGAGAGCCCAGGGTGCCACTCCTCAGTGCGCCCCCAGAGGACAGCACCCAATCACTCCCATATCCCCAGCCTCCAGCCGTGCTCCGAGCTCACCCAGCCCACGACCAGTTCAAGGTAACCCCGAGCTGAGAGTTCAGTCCTCGGCTCTGTCTCTGTAGCTGGCTTCTCTGTTCTAATACCTGCAAGCTCTGCGACACTCCGACACCCCAATCCTTCTGTGACTCTGCGGGACCTGGGGCCACGCTGACCCCACGTGGGCTTCACCCCGTTTTAGCCTCTGGAGCAATGTCCCTCAGTGGAACAGACTTTTAAAAGTCCTGATTTTTGTGCTCCTTTGCTCTGCCGCTTGCCGGGAGCCGGCCCCTCTCCCCGTGGTCTATCTTCCTGTCGTTTTGGATTCATTTCTCCGCTAGTCCTACTTTTCAGAAAGTGGTTGATTTTCTGTTTCTAGAATTGCTGTTCTTCTTCTCTTCGCTCTCCCGTTGGATTTGTAGGTGTTTGCAATGTTTAGATAAGCTATCGAGCTGATCTTCTGCTACTTGATGTAGTCTCAGCCTGCTACTTCTCTGCCATCTTCTGTATGAGATTCTTTTGGAGAGACGCTGGAGAGAGGACCCCACACTGAAAATGGCCCCCAGCATGGCAGGCTCTCCTGCCGTTGTTGATGGCCACCTGTTCCACCAGCGGGGATGTGCCTTACAAGTGCGTTGTACAGTGGGGCCGTGCCTCCGAGGAGCTAGGGCCCCCAGTGTAAGCTTGTGAGGACACAGCCTTGTGGGGACACAGCCTGGAGCCCAGTCCAGGCAGCCTTGGACTGTCCCTCGGAGGCAGCCCTGGGGATCTGGGGACCCCGCTGGTTCTTGTTTGGCTTAGGGACAGAAAAGTAACGGCCATTTTCCAACACTGGAGTCGCCCCAGGAACAAGATTCCCAAATATGGAGATTATTGGGTTCCTGCTCTGCTTCCTCTGAGCCATGGTCCTATTGCTCGGGAAGTTGGTAGGTCCCCAGCATCTGTTACAATTGGTCTTTTTCTTTATTCCCCCCTCGCATGCACGCACATGTGAGATTGCTATAAGATAAATAATGTGTGCGGAGCAGTGTTACTGAACTTCATACACCCATCCCCGTTTACTACTTATTAAAATTGGTCATGATATTGCACAAAGGCAGCTTGACCCTGTCCCTTTTGCTCAGCCCTGGGCTGGCTCCCTTCTCTCCTGCTGCCGTAAACTTCAGTGCTATGACTATCTCTAACTTTTTCCACTTGAATTATTTTATTGTTCAGTGGTTTAAGCTGCTGCCTTCAGCTCAGGTCATGATCTCAGGGTCCTGGGATCGAGTCCCGCATCGGGCTCTCTGCTTGGCAGGGAGCCTGCTTCCTCCTCTCTCTCTCTCTCTGCCTGCCTCTCTCCCTACTTGTGATCTCTATCTGTCAAATAAATAAATAAAATCTTTAAAAAAAAAAAAAGAGCAGTCACCATCTCCATAGTCTAGAGAAACACTTTCCAGCTTCTCTTTCCCTGTGTGGTGTAGACAAATCCTGGCATTTCTTAGTTGCCATACGTTGATTGTTCAGAATTAGAGGCATTCAGGTTTATATGCAAAAAAGGCTGCAGGAGATGAGGCTGATGCCTTATTAAAACCTCAGGTAGACCCCAGGTCCCCTCCCCAGGGAAACTCATAAAAGGTCTCCTTGTGGAGCACACGCTGGCCCTGCAGGTGACCCAGGAAGGCAGGGAGGGAAAACAGAGAGGATGCCCCTACTTGCCCTCCAGAAGGCACCTCATAATAACTAATGGGAGGAGGATCACTTCCTTCCAAAACTGACAGCCTCTGCCCCGCATTGCAACACACCCTGGTCATGTTTATTTCCAAGCCCAACATCTCAAAAAACAGAGAAATTAAAAAGTTCATGTCAACACTCAGAGTAGGTTAATAACCAGCCCAGAACAGATGGTTTCTTTTTATAATTACTGGGTGCCCTCACCAAGGCTTCCTCCTCAGCTGCCTCCTTGCCCTGCTGGCAGCCCCATGCTGTTTCCTGCCTACCTTGCTGTCCCCGCTCAGCCAGCCGCAGGGGGCCAGCCCGTAGCCAGCCTCTGCTCAAGCCGGGGCCACCTCACCCTCTGCTGGGAACCAGCAATGGGGGTCTGGGGGGCTTTCAACCCCACCTGGGAAGATGGCCACCAGCAGGTGAACCCGGCCTTATCACACCCACTAGCAAAGAAAAACTAATCAAACCAAGGTGTCTATAATCACCCATCAAATCAATAATGTTCAAGAAATTATCATCCTGGGGTGACTGGGTGGCTCAGTTGGTTAAGCGTTTGCCTTCAGCTTAGTTCTTGATCTCAGGGTCTTTGGATGGAGTCCCACATCAGCCTCCCTGCTCAGCAGGGAGTCTGCTTCTCCCTCTCTGCCCTTCCCCCAGCTCGTGCTCGCTCTCTCTTGCTCTCTCTTGCAGAAATAAATAAAATATGCAACAAAAACATAAAAGACACTATCATCCCAGTTCTTGGTGAGGATGCGGTGAGATGTGTACCCCCAAACCCTGTGGCGAGGAGAGCAAGTTATCAATAGTAACAACCTTGAATGAATTTTGACAGAATTTAACAAGCTTAAAAAATATTACTTACTTTTTAATCCAGCAATTTCACTTTGAGGCAGCTATCCCAAATACTATTACAGACTACAGCACAAGCAGAAGGTTAACACAACACTGTTCATCGCAGCAATGAAAACCAAACCAGGGATAGGGCTAAATACGACAGAATATTATACACCCAGGAAGCACAGTTACAAGGAATTTAACTACATCACAAATGTTATTAAATGTTAGTTCGTGAAAGCATTCAAACAGGTCTAAACAGGGAGAATGTATATACGCCAGAAAGGTGCATACACAGCATTAAAAGGTTTGTATGAAACATAGCAAATGTGTTAAGAGTAATTTTCTGGGTGGTCAAATTTGTCATGTTGTTACTATCCTTTTCTGGATAGATTGTTCCAAACTTTCGCCAATAAACATTATTGACAAATAAAAGGAAATGAATGGTTTTCAAAGATGATGTAAAAACTGAGTTAAGCAATGCCCAAGAAATCGGTACAGGGGCTGCCTCTGGGGAGGGCCTGGGGCAGAGTTCACACCAGAGGAAGCCTTGATTTCCATTTGTACCATCTGGAGTCTTCGAAGTACCAGGCTGGTATCACCTATTCAAAATTTTTTAAAAATGAAGATTTTTGCCAAGGAAACACAGAAGAATACTAAAACCACAGAAGCCAAGAGGCAAGCCTGAGGGGAAAGCCCAGAAAGTGCTCTTACCTCCTAGGGGAGGTAAGACTTGAGGTCCAGCCTGTCCTCTCAGGCCCAGCAACCATCACGGTCACCTCAGGACCCGGCTAGTCCACACTGACTTCGCTCGGCAAGATCTGCTCCGTCTGACCCGAAACTGCCCAGAAGTTGGGTCAGGGTTTTTCCTAGGAATGAAGGCAGGCTGGCCAGGGGAGGGACTTCAGTGGGCATAGGGGCTGGAACTCTGGGTAGGACCCCGTATCCCCTGGGTCTGGGACAGTTGGGCCCAATACATGAGCAATGAGTGGGTGAGGCTTTCCCCAACCCCCCATTCACCTCTATGAGTTAGGAGAACCATCTACCATAGGGGTTTTTTGTTTTGTTTTGTTTTGTTTCGTTTCGTTTTGCCTTTTTTTAAGCTTTTATTTATTTATTGGACAAAGAGAAATCAAAAGTAGGCAAAGAGGCAGGCAGAGAGAGAGGGGGAAGCAGGCTCCCTGCCAAGCAGAGAGCCTGATGTGAGGCTCGATCCCAGGACCCTGAGATCATGACCTGAGCCAAAGGCAGAAGCTTAACCCACTGAGCCACCCAAGGAGAACTGTCTAAATGGCCCACCACCCTGTGGGTCAAAGAATCATCTAAGTGACCTCCAGTTCCCAGGTGGAGGTCTGTAGTCAATGGACAGGCCTTTGAGAAACTCTTTCACCATGGCCAGCAGCTGCTGCTTCAGGGCCTCGCAGCCCATGACCTGCATGGTCAGCTCTGCAGCGTCCGTCCACTCCAGGTGCCCGACGATGGCCATGGCTTCATTATAGAGCTTTTGCTGCTCAGCGGGCGGCAGCTCCTTTATGATCTGAGGAATCGGCTCAAACCGTCCGCTTGTCATCCATGCACTGTAGAGTCCCCCGACAGCCCCCCCTAGAAAACAAGGAAGGTTCAGTTAGTTGGTCCTTATTCATACATGGTGGCCTCAGGCTCTTCCCGGGAGCACATCCACCCCCGTGAGGAGTGAGCACATTCACACACAGGTGGTTACAGGCTCGGCTTCGTGTCCGCTCCACCCCATGGTATGGGGGGCAAGGGTTTCTGGGGTCCTCAGTCCATTTGGCTCAGATAACTGACACCCAGATGTGCCCTTCCCTAAGGTCTAGACTCAACAGATGCAGCACAAAGCATGTCCCACTGCACAGCTCTGAGAACTGAAATCTTCTCCAGGGCCTGCAGAGTTCCTGCTTAAACTCTCAACTTAAAGGACAGAGCTGAGAAGCCAGTGCATTTGCGAGGAGAATCACCTCAGTGGTGAGGCTAAGTTTTCTCCATAATATGCTCTTTGCCCCTGAACTTTGGAAATTTCCAGTGAAATCCCAGGGCTAAAGGACCCTGGGGACATAGAAGGAGACCTTTCCTCAGAAAGCAACTGTTTTTCATGCCAGCCCTCAAGAGCTATATGATGATAACTATTGAATATAACTCATTCAATTATTTCTCTTCCTGTGACCCCAAAAGGGCATAACCATTATTTTTAAAGGTACATTTATGATCAAATTTCAGACGCACAACGTTGGGACTTGAAGCCCTTATGTCAAGGGAAACTTCTATCTGATCAGGCGGGGGCAGGTCTGCTAAGGAAGGTGCCCTGGGGCAGGGGTCTCAAACTCAGGCGCCCTCTGGGGACAGACAGATAGCTGAGAGGAGTGAAGAGGGCTGAGTGAGCCTGTGGGTGATGAAGGACGTGTCTAAGGGGTGGGGGCTAGCCCTCGCCAGCCCACTGCTACCACACGGAATCCTACATGTGTATCCTGGAAAAAGTTCCATGATTATTGAATAGCGGTCACCAGGTATTAATAGATGCAACCCAGCCGGACTTAGTGACTCTCTCTGCAAGAGCAGAGCATGTCAACGGGAGACACTGACTCCACAGTGGACAAACCTGGCAAACAACAACTTAACCAGTCGATCAAGGTGGACATAGTCAGGGAGGCTGTGGGTGTCACATGGCCCTGAAATGGCGCTATGAGACAGGCACTCCGCCGCTGTCTGTGGTATGCTTTCCCAAGGTGCACAACCCCAGGCTAAGCATGAGCAACCATCAGGCTGACCCAAACGGAGAGGCATTCTACAGTACCTGCCCGGGACTCCTCAACAGTACTCAGGCCATGAACACAGCAAAGTCCGAGCAACTGTCACAGAGCTGGGGAGATGAAGTAAGGAGATACGAGGATTAAATGCTCTGTGATCTCTTGAGCTGGATTCTGGGACAGGAAAAGATTGTAATGCAAAAACGGGCAAAGTACAAAGAGTCTGGAGACCAGTTAGTAGTGACGTGTGAGTGTTGGTTTCTTACTTTTCACAAGTGCACCGTGGTGGTGACGTTACGGGAACTGGGTGAGGGGTATGTGGGCGTTCTCTGCACAGTCTCACCAACGTGTCTGTAATTCTACTACTGTTGCAGAATTAGAGGTGTATCTGAGAGAATACAGCCCAGGCCAGAGAGAACCCGGTTGTGGGCTGGACCCCGCCAGCAGGCAGTAAAACCTGCACCCTCTCAGGAAACCAAGTGTGGAGGCATCTGGAAACACACAGCTCCCCTGGGGCTGAGCCTGGGCCAGCAGCAGGCCCAGGAGACTGAGCACTGCCCCTGGTCAGCCTTCCCCTCTGCTCCAAAAGAAGGGAGGAATGGGCGAGGGGAAACCAGTCATTTACAGGTTTAACTGAACTTTAGCCTGCGACACCCATGAAGTGCTCAGAGCTGACAAACATTTCAATCATCTGCACTAAACCTTTATGAGGACATCAATATTTGATTTAGAGCAGCACTTCATGCAAAAAGTCACCAGGAATATCGACCAGCAAATTACTAACTCTTTGGACAAGAGAAAATTCCTTGGTTTTCTGGGTAAAATGATGCTCCGCCCATGACTAGTGGCTTCAAGGAGCAAATCTCCAGTTCCCCTGGCAGACATCCTGTTCTCTACCAGCTCTGACAGAATCCGAATAAGATATGTGCTCCCACAATGGCATCTGGGAACAGCTATAGGATAAATAATCCCATCAAGCCCTCCCCTGAGCACATTTGATCGGGGCACAGGAACAGAGATAAAGAAAGTCACTGAGGAAGGAGGCCATGGCCGCATCTCCTCCCCCACTGGCCGCTCCTTGGATGGTGAGAGGCTGAAGTCAGGAATCCCTAATTCACAGGTGGGAAAGGGAAATGTACAGGTGAATGGTCTGGGGTCATCCACACACTGATTTACTCCCCAGTGTGATCTCTGCATCATGAAACGTCCTTGAACGCCAATCCTGCCACAGAAAGGCAGAACAGGGCAGGAAGGCATGCCGGGAGCCGGAAACAGAAGCCAACCTGGGCAGACAGACAGTCACCTCTCCGGCCTGTGTTCGTGGGAGGACTGCAGGCAGTGCTGTGAGCTCTCCCACGTCCCCAGCACAGGCTGCCCGGCACAGAGCAGGCATTCAGTGAGGTATCTGCTGAGCCCAATGCGGCAGACCATGCCTTTGTCGCTTCCCTTTGCTGCAGGGTCCATCTGAGGCACCTCACAGGAAGTGTAATCCAGCCCCTCCTCACGTCAGACCCACACAGCAGCCCACTTTCTGGTGCCACCCTGGCCCATGGTTCGGAACACACCAGAATCCTTCCTACTCCTAAGACATAGGAAGCAACCCCATCCTAGTTCCAAGAAATGATGGGAAAATCAGTCAAACCTTCATTCATAGCCAAAAACTGTCTCTCAAGTAGAAGCAGGTGGTGAAACCGAGGGACAGGGATGACCATCCTAGGATAGTTTGCTGCTCTTCCTGCATTAGACTGTTGGCTTCAGAATGGGGTGGTCTCTCTGAATGAGCTCATGTAACATGGCCAGACAGCATCCGCTCCTAAGAGGTGCTCAGTACATCCCAGCTTCCTCCCTGGTTTCCTTTTGCAGTGACATGTAATGGTGACAGGGAAAGGACACCATCCAAGGGAGCCAGGACACCCTGATATCGTCAGAGGGCTGGGACATATCCTTGAGGGGATAGGTGCCCTCCAGGTCTGCATGACACATCCCATTTGCAAGAATGCCCTGCATTTCTGAGACCATCACACTCAGAAGCCTGTGTTTTCAATGGGATGAATTAACGCCACAAAGATCATGTCCCAGAAGCAACCTCAACTTGACAAACATCTCCCATTGGACAGGGATTTCTATGTGGTGTTGTGGTTTCTTTCTCTCTCTCTCTCTCTCTCTTTTATTTATTTATTATTTGACAGAGGGAGACACAGGGAGAGAAGGAACACAAGCAGGGGGAGTGGGAGAGGGATAAGCAGGCTTCCTGATAAGCAGAGAGCCCGAGGTGGGACCGGATCCCAGGACATTTGGATCATGACCTGAGCCGAAGGCAGATGCTTAACAACTGAGCCATCCAGGTGCCCCGTCTTTGTGGCTTCAAGGACTTTTTCACAACACTTCCTAGGCTGGCTGACCCTTCAGGAAGCTTACACGTACCAACAGCTACTCCGAGTGGGCCCCCGACCAGACCACCGATGAAGACCACACCTCCTGTGATCAGGGCGCTCTCCATAGAGTACCTGACGGCCACCTTTATCTTCTGATTCTCAGAGATGGAGCACAGCAGCTTCATGATGTCTTTCATCAAGAGGGGTTTCTTGGCGAGCCTCGAAGGAAGCATTTCAAAGGGAAACTCTTAACGAGCGTCTGATTATTTGTGCCCAAATGTCACTCTTGCTAGAGTTTGGAGGACAGCCTCACGCAGAGAACAGGAGCTCTGCTGTATGCGGAACCACAGCACCCAGCAATGTGATGGGTTCCTTGTCACAGAGGAAGTCGGGGATCCGCTAGTTAATAAGCACACAGAACCTGCAGCATGGACGAGAGGTCTTCCTTGCCCTCTGCGTAACTTCTCATTTAGGACAGATTATGGAACAGGTCCAGCCACAAGCTGCAGCGGCAGGTTACGGAACAGGTCCAGCCACAAGCTGCAGTGGTTCATCACAAGTGAGGCAAGCGTGCCCTCTCTGGTGTCTGCAGCCTTCCTGCCGGCTCAGGCACCCCCAGAGCACAGAGCCTGGCAGAGGGCAGAACGTCCCAGCCTCAAGTCCTCTGTCATGTGACAGGGCAATGGAGCTCATGCCAAGCCTGAGCAGGGGAAAGTACCGGACTCCATGCCCACCCTGGCCTGTGCCCACACCTGCCTGCCCCATGACCCTGAGCAGATTCCTCACCTGTAAAGGGAGCTAAGCCACCTACAAGCTGGATTCTGGAAAGGTCTGAGGGGAATGGATGCAAAGTACCTGGTATGAGTCTGGAACACGTGGCCCTGAGACCTGATGGCTCTAAATGAATGTTCTGTTACTGATACACACCACTGGCTTGCCTTTCTTTCTTTCTTTCTTTCTTTCCTTCTTTCTTTCTTTTTTAAGATTTACTTACTTATTTATTTGACAGACAGAGATCACAAGTAGGTAGAGAGGCAGGCAGAGGGTGGGGGAAGCAGGTTCCCTGCTGAGCAGAGAGCCCGATGTGGGGCTTGATCCCAGGACCCTGGGATCATGACCCGAGCCGAAGGCAGAGGGTTTAACCCAGTGAGCCACCCAGGTGCCCCATCCACTGGCTTTTCTGTAAGCAAATGCTCCTAACACCCTTCCAGTTCTGCATGGGGGATAGTAAAGGCAGAGACAGGACGGCACTAAGGATGCCCAGTAAGGTGAAACAACCAGAGAATAAAATAAACCAAAGTAGTTGAGGGGTTTGCATGTGTTTGGATAGACAGACAGACCTTTGGAACAATGACCTTAGAACGATTCTTGTGGTCAGGAAACTGTTGGCCCCAATGATGGGAAACTGGCAGGCACACAGGGCAAGGGCAGGGTGGGCTCTGCCCCAGCATCAGTGGGCATGGAGAGCCACAACACTGACGGGCCACCTGACAGGACCCGGAAGTAAAATCGAAGTGACCATGGGCTGGTGCTTCTACTCTTGGCTTCAGTTGGACCCAAGGCTGGAAGGTACTTCCTTTTCTTCACCGCCCTTTTCATGCAAGCAGTGCCTAAATGATCTTGACACAGTTTGGGGCAGACCCTGTTGCTCAAGAACTCTTGGTTATGCCTCCTTTTAACACAAGGAAAATCCAGAACCAGACACTCATGTAGAATCATCCTCTCAATCGTGGGAGAGAATTTTGAGCCCTTAGAACAAATTTCTGGGTCCGCTGGATCACCACAGTCAGGGTTCAGAACCTCTCTGCCATTCCAGAAGAGATAGTGTCCTGGGCTCTGGCCCCTGCCATGCTCTGAGTCAGTGATTCTCCACAAGTGCACCCCACTTCAGACAGCAAGACCGTGTAAGGTAAGAGACCATGACCCAGACATCTGACATCGGCTACTTAGTCCTCAAGTTCAGAAAGCGCAAACAAGCACCCCCCAAAGTGTCTGTTTGACCAAGTGGGGTGTAGAGGAAAGGGAGGGGCAGGCCCTGCAGGGGTGCTCAAGGGACTGGAGGAGAAGTCAGGAGTGCCTGCCCCCGCTCTGGCACCATGTGTCCTGGACCTGCCAGCACACCTCCGAGCTTCCTGCCCCTTCGCTCACTACAGCAACCCCTTGTAGACAGAGTCCATGCCGCCTCCTCCACCCTGGAAGACAGCCCACGTGAGGGTCATGACTCGCCCACACATGAAGGTCACAATAATAAAATAGCCTTATAACAGCAAAGGGACTGCACATGGCAGAAGTCACTGAGAAATGAGGGGGTGGAAGCTGTGACTTGATTTACCCAGTACCCATGGTGCTGTAAAGCTATGCAAATGAGTTTTATTTCAAATATTGATAATGAAGGGAATGAATATCATGGTAAAACCTTTCAAAAGCTAACGATCCTCCTGTAAAACAGCTAATCATCATATAGTTTATATCCAGGTTATATCCAGCTTTCTATTTGTCATTATGCTGGGAAATGGAGAGATGGAGTTCAGACCCGGGAAGGCCCCTCTGGGAGAAGGCAGTGAGCTTCCCATTTCCAGGTGGGCAAAGACCCCAGGAATGGTCTGCAAGGTTGGCTTCCTGGCCAGGGCACTCTATCCAAGCACCACTCCTAAAACAGGATTTCTGCACATTAATGGACCTGCACTCCGGAAACACTTTCTGCACAGCAAGAAAATGCATGGATAGGAGGCAGGAAACAGCCACTTCACACTCTGTGGTCCATCTAAAAACCTAGCTTCCCACCTGCTCTGAATGACTTCATACAAACCCCCACAGGGGCTAATAAAGCATCATCAGGCAAAGACTACTTACTCCCAACCACCACCCGCCCAAGGCAACAGCCCAGGGCTCTGCAGACCTGGAGGGCCAGCAGGTGTCCCGGTGTGTGGGAGGGCAAGAGAGGATGTTGGTCACCTCTGGCTGGGTTCAACAGCTTCACACCACAGCAAGATTTGGCACTGTGGCTGCCTCAATGCAAGACAGAGCTGGTTTAATTTCCGTGTGAGAATCATTTTAGACTTTAGAGCATCAATAGACTCTTGTGGAAGAAAGTTTTGTCACCTCAACTCCTGAGTCCTTGCTGGAAAGCCCAGCCTCCTGACTTCTTGAGGCTTGCCAGATTGAGGAAGGAAGCCAGTCCTGCTTCCCCTTCCACTCCAAGCTTGCCTTTGTCCATGAGCAGCAAGGAAGTCAGTAAGGAGGGAGGAGGGAGGAAGAGTACTCTGATGGGGACAGACCTCAGAGGGTGGGAATGGTCTCCCCTCCCCATATCACACCTATTTCAGAATCAGATTTTTCTACAACATGGGCTCTGGTCACAGAAAGCCCATCTACTGGCCACAGGGAAGGCAAATGCCAACTTGAAGCCCGATTTCTTGCAAGCACCAGGCTGGTCTGCTGATGACAGGAAGGTTCTGGGGAAGAGGGAGATGAGCCCATCGCTGGGACTGCAGCCCGGCTTCTTGAGATGGACCAGATTGTGAGAGAGCTGGGAAAGGAAGGCTTCAGAGCTAACAGAGACCCCCATGCACTGTGTTAAAAAAAAAAAAAAAAAAGGAAAAGCAGAGTCTCTTAAGGAGTCAGAGTGATCGTGCTCACCTGCCATCCTCTGTACTTTCTACTTCTCTGCTGAAATTTATGAAACTCCTCTGTGTGGCCTGCCTCTTGCAAGCCGTGTGTCCCCACCTCTGCAGGCCGTGGTGCAAAGGTCCCATGTGGACCCCACCAGCACTGTCAGATTAGCCCCCAGACTTTTCAATGACTGAAGTGTTGCCAGTATTTAAAAATAAGATTTCACATACATCTGCTTCCTTATTTCTCTCGAAAAATCAAAAGAGCAAGTCCCCTGGACCATCTTCCCTTAGCCACAGAGGCCCAAGCTGAGCAGGTCCTGCCTTCTGTCTACCATAGGTCCTGGCAGGGCCTTACCTGACCAGGGACCCATACCTTTCAAAGTCCCCCTGCTTCCTCTTTTAAAGGCTAACGAAGCCACCAGCACCCATGGCAGGAATTGTCCCCTCCGAGATCCCTAACATCCATTCCTGATCATCTCTCAACTTTCCCCACAGGGCGAGGCCAGGGGTGCTGACTCAGGGGGTATCCTAGGACTCTGTACCGGATTTGTAACACCTGCCGCCCCACCCACGCACCTGGGACGCAGAGGAGGGTGACGCGCACCCCGGGTTACTGAGGAAGGCAGAGACAGGCGGGTAACTGGGGAGCTCATACACGCACCGGAGTCCAGGACCCTGAGACCGGCTGCTTGGGTTGTAACCGGACCTGGGCTGCTTCAGTTTATTTCTGGTGTGAGGTCAGCCTCTCCGTGCCTCGGTGTCTTCACGTGGCAAATGAATACCTTAGCGACGTGAACCCGGCTCCCCAACCCGCAGACCCCCAGGCACCGCGCCCCAGCGCCCCGCCTCACTGGAGCCATGGGGGCACCGAGCCCTTCAGTTGCTGGGACTTGGCCCGGGCGCCAAAGAGAGCCCGCTCTTCCCGGCCCCCGCCCCGCCCAGGGTCTCCCGTCCGTGGGGCCGCCCAGCGCGCAGGCTCTGCCCTGCTGCCTCAGCTTCAACCGCGCTGGAGGCCTTCAAGTCGCCACTCACCACCTGGCTCCCGCGGCCATAGCCGGTATCCCCGCCATCGCAGCCACCACCTCCGGTGACACCCTCACAGCCACCGCTACCGCGTCCTGCTGCGCGGGCTTCCGCTGCCTGGCCCGCTCTCGCCTTGGCTGGGTCTGACCCCGAGAACTCCCGCGGAGCGTCTCCTCTAGGTCGGAGTCTAGGCCTGACGCTGGAGTCTGGACCGAAGTCTCCGTGGTGCTCAGGCAGCCCTCCTGCCCGCGCACCGCCAGCCCTCTACCGCAGCCCGCACTCGTTTTAGCGGGCCTTCCCTCGCGCCGTGCTCAGTTCCCCGGAGAGGCCTCTCTCCCTTTGCCCCTTGTTCCGGATCTCTAGCTCTTAGGCCTGCGGAAGCTCCTCCTTCCTTCAGTGGGCGTGGTAGGCAGCCCAGCAACCTGGGGAAATCCCTGCGGCAAAGTTAATGGGTCCTGAATGTATGGGCCAAATCCCATGTAAACTGGCATAAGGTGCCCGCACCAGGTGCCGCTGGGTCAGTGGTTTGAAAGGCTGTGTGCTGGCTTTACTCCTCGGGTTCCAAGGAAAGGGGAGGTCCAGCTTCCAGGACAAAGCTGCGGTTGGGAGGGGGCAGATGTGGGGATGAGGCAGGGAATATTTTAGAGGGAGTGTGAAGAAGATTCCCTCCACTCCCACCCCACCCCGACACACACGCACATACACTAACACTCAAGGGCCGGGAACCATCTCATATCTGAAAAAGGCTCTGGGGGCTTTCCATGGAGTGTCAGGGTCCAGACTCTAACCTGGGTCCAGCTGGCTCGAAGCCCTCGCTGTACCCAGCGCTCGGCCGGGCTTTCCTGGATGCCCTGCGCACCCAGAGGATGGGCCTCGTTCAACTGCCAGAGTCCTCGTTTCATTTTCTTCTTTTCCTTTTTTGGAAGGGAAAGTACTTTGAGAGTATATATATCACACACACACACACACACACACACACACACACACCCCATATATTTGTACATATATATACTATAGTATAAGCGTGCCCTAGTAATGTGTGTGTTGTTTTTTTTTTTTTTAAGATATATATTTGCTGGGACACCTGGGTGGCTCAGTGGGTTAAAGCCTCTGCCTTCGGCTCAGGTCATGATCCCAGAGTCCTGGGATCGAGCCCTGCATCGGGCTCTCTGCTCTGCGGAGAGCCTGCTTCCTCCTCTCTCTGCCTACTTGTGATCTCTGTCAAATAAATAAATAAATAAAATCTTAAAAAAAAAGATATATATTTGCTAACTTACAAAAAGCTGTACATATTTAATATAGACAACTTGATGATGATGATGTGGGAAACAAAGGCAGGTTAAAAATTAGTAAATATCATTACTACCTACAGCCCAGGCAGGCAGAGTGACTTTCCTCTAGAAAAGGAATGTCAGCTCTTTGCTAAGGGCAAAAAACACTCTTAGCTCAACCCCAGGACCCTGTAAGTCTACTTTAACATACAAAAATTCCTTGGGAAGCTTCCTTTATCTCTACCCCTCAAGATATATGTTGTCAATCATCACCCAAGCATATGGGCCCCATACCCATCTGAAGGGACTCATGACTGAGTTTTTAATAAATTATAATAGATGACATTTCCCCACAATAGCTAGCCCCCTCAGAATCATGGAAACCTTGTTTCTGTATTACTTGGGAGGCTTACACTAACTCCCTCCCAACTTGAAAGTGTATGATGAGCCACTCCTCACCACCCCAGTGCAGCTCTTTCTGCCCATGAGTCCTGTCCCCATGCTTTAATAAAACCACCTTCTCAAGAATTCTTTCTTGGCCATTAGCTTCCAACCCTAATGTCTTGTCTTACATCGATGAGTTTGGAGATACGTATACACCTGTGAAACCATCAACACAATCTATACCATAATCATCTCCATCACTCCAGAACTTTCTTCCTGCCCTCTTTATTATCATTATCATTTGTGGATATGTATGTGCGTGTGTGTGCGTGTGTGTGTGCACGCGTGGTAAGAACACTTAACATAAGAGTTACCCTCTTTAATATGCATTTAGTATACAACAGTATTAGCTTTAGCCTTATGCTGTGTAGATAAGCACTTACTTATCTTCCAGAACTGAAACTTTGTACCCTTTAACTATCAGCATTTTGTTTCTTCCCTTTCCCTCCTGTCCTCATTGTGAGAAAGGGGCTCAAGCATTAACAAGGGTTCCCTGGGCACAGTGAATCACCTCATCCATTTCCAAATAGGAGCTTTTGCTTGAGTTTGGGTGACAACCATCTCCAGCTCAGGCCTGCGAGAGATTTTCCTATTTCTCTGCGGGCAGCTCCCTCTGGAGGCTCATTAAAGAATTAGGATGCTGACTCCCCCAGAGGTGGGAAGGGGAGCACTGGTAGACAGGAAGATGCTAGAAGGGAGAGAAACTGCAAAGTTAGGGCCCTCCAGAGAAGGTGAGCTGTAAGAAGTCCAGCAAACGTTGCACCTGTCGACAACCTGGGACCTTCATTCTGATATGAATGAAGTCATAAAATGGATGTAGACACCAAAGCCCATGGATGTAACACATGATACCACAGTCTCCTAGTGACAGCCAGGCCTCCTGCAGCGTGGACCTGTGAGTGACAGGTGCATGGTGGGGTCCCCATCATAGTGACTGCACACTGACCCAGCATCCACAGATAGTGCTCTCATGATGCTCACCGTGGTGAGGTCTGACTGAGTGACCCCAGGAGTGTCATTCAGCTTCTCTGTGCCTCAGTTTGCTCATTTAGGAAATGACGACCACAATCGTGCCTTCCACAGGGTTATTCTGAAGATTAAAGGAGGTAATATGTAGGGATCTAGATTATTTTTGTTTCTATCATAGTGTGTGAAAATGAAAAACATTTAGAGTCCCAAAAGTGAGCCTCGTGTCCAGAGAGGCAGGGAATCAGATCCCACCCCCACTGCCACAACCCACCATCCACAGTCCACCATTCTGGGGGTCCAAGAATCCCCCAGCTTGCGAGGCTGCATTCACAGAGCCAGCGGGGACTTGGGCCCGTAAATTCACCAACATTAACTTAGTACCTTGAGCTTCCCAAGGTCCCTGGGCTCTCTCCTGGGCCTGCTGAGGGGAGGGAGGAGCAGCCCTAGGCCTAAGGGTCAGAGATCCTGAATCAAAGGCCAAAGGGAGACAGGGTCCCCAGGAAACATCTGCAGGCTTGAGGAAGACACGAGGTGAAATGTCCATCTAGAATGTGTGCGGGCTGGGGTAGAGGGCAGAAGCTGGGTGCAAAGAGTGTAGCCTGGAGGCCATGGGGCCCTCCAAGGCCAGAGCCTGGTTCCCCCTCACCTTTTCCAGAGTTCCTAACTTATATGGCTTTTTCAGGATAATCCCACTCGCCCCAGGGCTGGATAATGCCACACATGGGTCACACACACAGAAACCCCTGTGACCTCTTAATTAAGCATATGAGTAAACGATATCACTTTGAAACATATCACTATGTTCTTTTTACTTTAAATTACCTCCAAGAAGTCACCATAGTCTGGCGCTCAGGGGCCCCAGGAATCTGGATCCAGACTTGCAGCAGGTCATTTTTCCCCAAGGCAGACAGAGAGCCAGGGTTTGGGGTCAGGAGAGGTTCCAGACCCATACGGTGGGCCCAGGACCCGTTACCTTCCTTGGTCCCGGGGTGGAGGAGGTCTCCGCAGCCCCCAGTCTCTTCCCCAGGATGCATGCCATTTTTTTGGTATGTGAAGTGTTCAGTGCAGTGGGAGGCACCTATCAGGGGGATTCAGTAGTTTGCTAGGGCCCTATAACCAAGGACCACAACGTGGGGGGCCTAAAAGAGGACTTTATTCTCTCTGTTTTGGAGATGAGTCCAATGAGTCTGCA
Source organism: Meles meles (assembly GCF_922984935.1). Lineage (NCBI taxonomy): Eukaryota > Metazoa > Chordata > Mammalia > Carnivora > Mustelidae > Meles > Meles meles. The sequence continues at coordinate 37,530,802 of NC_060084.1, read as the reverse complement.
GGCCCCAGCTCCCTCTGAAATCTGTGGGGGAGAATCATTCCTTGCCTCTTCCTAGCTTCTGGGAGTGGCCGGCAGTCCTTGGCAATCCCTTGGCTTGAATCTGTGTCTCTGTGTCTGTCATCACACGCCATCCCCCCGTGTATCTGTGTCTGCGCCCCAGGTTCCCTCTGCTTATAAGGACACCAGTCATACGGGATTGAACACCTACCCTGGAGACCTCATCATAACTCGATCACACCTGCAGACTCTATTGTCAAATAAGGTGATGTTTACAAGTACCAGGAGTTAGGACTACAAATATCCATTTGGGGTCACCCAATTCAACGCCAAACACCAGGAAGTCAACAAATGCCAGCCGTGATGACAAGCACGTGTGTATGCACATGGTCCGTGCTGGCACAAGGAAACTAGCACGCTCAGCCCAGGCCTTGTGTCAAAGTCGCTGTGCACAGAGGGACCCTCGGGACGGCTGCCTTTGGTCTTGGAGGAGCTTCGTTCTGCGAGGACTGTTGCCAGACAAGCTGGCTCTGGGAGTGGTAATGAGCCTGTTCCGGCCTCATCATTGTCCTTCTGAATGGTTAAGTTTTTCTCTTCCTTGGTGTTTACATCCTTCAGATATTTGTAGACGGCTATCCTGCCCCTTGGTCATCGCTTAGCACCTGTCTGCATATTTGCCGTGGTGTGTTGTTATTATTATTGTTGTTGTTCCTATGTCCTCCCTGCATGCTCACTTGGTCCCTCGGCAACCATCACTGCTGCCTGAATTTCCTGCAGGTTCCCAGCCCTGCAAGCGCCAAGTTACCGCCGAGCATCAGAAGTCAGAGTCAGGTGACAGGGGACAGCTCACAGGCACTCTGGCCCCCTTCTCCTCTGTCATTTTTGTCAGTTTCCTTTTTGAGCTAAGTGAAAAACAGCGTGCTTACTGTGGAAATGCAGTTTCCAGACAAATCCCTGCCCCTGAGTCTCCAGTTTCCTCAGCTATGAAATGAGGATAAGAACCCTTGCTCTCAAAACCCTGGGATTGCTGTGAGAATGGATGAGATCAGAGTGGAAAGTGACTTGTACACTACAAAGTGGGGAGAGTTGTGGTACCAGCAATGCCTTCAATACATGAGAGGATCTCTGTAGAATGTTCCAGGGGTCTGCTGCTCTAAAAGCTAGAGACTCCAAATTAGAATTTACAAAATGAACTTGATAGAACTGAGATTCACTCTAAAATCTGTTTGTTGAAAGAAAAGAGAGGTGCCCTACTTCAAAATTTACTGTCAGATTTTAGTATTCTGAAACAGTGTGGAACTCACAGCCGGATGGGCCCTTGGAGATGAGCTGGAGATGCCCTGAGAGGGTTCTGGAAGGTTATGCTGCTATAAAGACCTGAAAAAAAAAAACAAAAACAACACCTTGTCTTCCATCTGAGATCTCGCTGAAGAGTTCTCTGTATGTAGAAGACTTATGTCCAGTCTGACAAGAATGATTTTCAATGATTCGGTTGAACACACAATTCTCATGCAGGTATTTCTATAATTATCCTGTTTCAGTTAGAATACAGTTTCTGGAACAATGCGACTCTTATTGTATTGTCCTATCTGATATAATAGATGTTTTATTACAGAAAATGATGCTAGAGTCACTATTATGATTCTGTTTTTTTCATTTCAAACTACTCACAAGATGGAATTTCTTTCTCCCCAGTAGTTTTCACTTTAATACTGCTTTTTTGGTTGTTTTTGTTTTCTGTGTTAAACTTTGGTGGGTCTTGAATTTTGTTCAATGGAAGAATATGGGGTGTTGGTTGTTTTTCTGTTTTTTTGCTCAGTACAGACTGTGGCCGAGTCCCCCTGGTGTGTGTTTGTGTCCGTGTTGCTAGCATGTGGTGCACACGGGTTCTTTAACCTGCCAGCTGCGTCGTTGTACACGTGTGTGTGCTTCAGTCTGCTCAAGTTGCATAGACTGGGGGCCTTAAACAACACTGATTCCACGTGGTTCAGGAGCCTGGAAGCCCAAGATCGAGGTGCTGGCAAGGCAGGATTCATTCAGAGACCTTCTGGCTCGCAGACCTGCCATCCTGCGGTGGGCTCGCAGGACTCTTCTTTGTGTCTGTGGCGGGGAGGGAGGATCTAAGCCTCTGGTGTCTCTTCTGAGAACATGAATTCTATCACATTGGGCCCCACCTTAGAACCTTTTCGAACTTTTATTACCCCCTTATCGGCTCCATCCCCAAAGACAGTCACACTGGATCTAGGGCCTCCACGTGAATTTGGGGACACACAATTTAGTGGACAGCACTGAATTTGTCTTTTTATTGCTGAAGAAACACCCAGAGATATTGTATTGAATGAACCTGATAAATAATATTTCAGGAAGGAGTAAATAGTGTTAGTGAATATAGGATAGAGACCTTGAAACTTGGGGCATAGTTCAATTAAGTAATATCCTATTTGGGATGGTAGTCCACTGTGGGGGAGAAGAGTGGAAGGGGGAGGGGGCAGGAGTCCCCGCCTTAATTCACTGGTCTCAGACCCCCAGCTGTTGGAAGCTCAGCCTGGATCTGGAAGCACGTTCCTTGACTGCAGCACGATGGTCTTAGCTGCCAGGAACTCACCACCTCCAGGAAGGCTTACGAATCTTGGACATCAAACCTAACTGAAGTTAGGCCCAGGGGACCTCTCCACAATGAAAAGATTTAAGGACCATAAAAATCCCCAAATACCTGCCCATACACTCCCACACTATCAGACCACCTCTGGACCAGCCACCATTTCCACACGTCTCTGGTGAAGCACACTCTCAGCTTAGAGCCCCGAACTGCTGGTGGAGACACCGGTCCTGGGCCTTTGGAAGAGCCGTGGATCCCCAATCACAGTCTTTCACTAGACAGAGCTCAAATCTTCTAGTGGCTTGGTTCCCAGATGATTTCTTGGGCTCCCCACGAAATAGAGAGAGGAGAGGACTCTCCATGGTTAGTTACACTGTTAGTAACAGAAGCAGAGCAAAACCCCAAACCTCTTGTCTTCCCGGCCTCTGTTCCCCCCATAACACACTCTCCAGGAGGGAAGATGGAGGCCACTGTCATGGGGCTGCTGGGAGGGACGGAGCAGGGAAGCCGAGGGGGTAACACACAGGCACACATCATGAATATGGGCACAAGCAGACGGGAGAATGTTCCAGGAATTCTCCAACATGGAAACAATCCTGTATTTGGAGCTTCTAGAAGAGAGGCACCCTGGAATTCACAGAGCATTCCTTTGAGGTTCAGCGGTGTTAGGAGGTACCCGGGGTCTCACCTTCTCTTCCATATCCTTTCCCATCTCACAGCTGACTGTCAATCCCAAAAGTTCAATTGTCTTGGGGGAGCACGTGCCTGACGTCAGGATAGAAACCAGAGGGGACAGGGGTCCTCCGGGCACACATCCCTTTCCTGCTGTGAGAACGCAGACTCACCCTAATACCATGGGTGTCCACCCACTGGGGAAATGATGCCCCACTCTCCTCAGTGCTCAGGCCCTAATGATGGGGAGTTTGGGGTGAAGGTCTGGGAAGATTAACAACTACCATCTCTGGCAGTTTCTGTGGGCCAGGAATTCAGTGATGCAGCGAGGTTGTCCAGCACCCCCAATCCCCATTTCTACCATTTCTTCTAACCACAATCGAGCTTCCCACCTATACTGGGCCTCAAGCACTCGTTCCCCCTTCCTTAGTTGAAGTTCTCACCCCAGGATTTTCTTTTTCATTTGCCCTCAGGCTTTGCTATTGTGGAGTCCAAGGTGGGAGCCTGCCCAGGTCAGTGGACAGCAGGATCCACAGAGTCCCGCCCTGGTAATCAGAGGCCCATGCCTTGGTAGCCTTGTTGGTGGCCCTGTCAGAGCCTGGGGTGCATGGAGTGTGATCTGAGGAGCCAAGGGATTTCTCTCAGGTGAGCTCTTCAAAGCATCCCCAGGAACCTCAAAGACTACAGCACCCACACAATGGGAGCCAAGCAGCTTCCAATAAGGAAGCAGACAATCTGTGGAAGGTGCAGGAAGGGACCTCAGCTCCTGCACTCCCATGGTCCAAGGTTGGGGGACCCACATTGCTTCATCCTAAAAACAAAGGCCTTGAGCCCATCTGCTCTGGGCTGGGGAGGGAGCTGTATTGGTTCCCACTTCATCAAAGCAAGCAAGACAAAGTGTCCAGCCTGGCCAGTGTGCACCTGACAAGCAATGAAGACCCAGTGGAACGTTGTGTGTGGAATTTAAAGGAATGTAACCTCACTCTCAAGGCCCCTCCTTTTCAAATAATTTGCATGCCATTTCACTAAAAATGAATTGTGGATGAATTTTTATTTTATTTAGATGACATACAGACTTCCTTCCCTTTATTACTGAAATAATTCAGCCTGGAGCAGTATGCACAGTGGGCAAAGGGATCGTCTCCTCCCAGCCAGATCCCAGCTTTGGTTCTCTGAGCCAGACAGCCAACTCCTGCTGTCTACCTCAGCTGTGGGAATAAATTAGACCACCAGTGCTCTCATTTTGTTCACCCTACTTTTCTTGCAGGGAAAACTCCAGAATCTGTGTAGGAGGCTCAGGGGCAGCCATGTCCTGGGAAGGAGCTGGAGGCTGAGGAGCTTCTCTGAAGTGTATTTGCAAAGTGAGCACACTGCCAAGGTTTGATGTAACAACTTTTAAAAAATGTAACACTTTCTAAAGTTCCTTTTCTAAATTATATACCAGACCAAGGAAATGTCAATAGTTGGATCAAGAATCAAAACCAACATCACCTTATCTGTGACTATTGCTGCATGATGGGTTAATGCAAAACTTAGTGGCTTAAGACAACAATAAAGGGCTCATTCATTTCACAGTTTCCGTGGCTCAACTAATTGGAAATGCCTTTCCTGGGCCGTTCTAGCTGGCATTCTGTCATGAGGCTGCTGTCATTCGAAGGCTCAACTGGGGCTGGAGGAGGGGCTTCCCCCATAGCACACTTACATGGCTGTTGGAGGCATCTGCTTCTCCACACGTGGGCCACTCCGATGGCTGCCTGAGCATCCTCATGATGAAGCAGGGGGCTTCCTCCAGAGCAGATGATCCAAGACGCAGAGCAGAAGCCACATCTCTTTATGATCTAGCTTCGAAAGTTTCACACCGTCACTTCCTCAACATCATGGTCATGCAACCCAACATTTGTCAATATGGTAGCCTGCATTCCCATCACAAATGTATGAATCCAGTATGTGAGGATCACTGAGAGCTCTCTTGTACACCGGTCTCCACAAGTGATTATCGTTAATATGATTTTGCAGGGGTGTTTGGAGGCTCTGGAAAATAGTACTACATAACTAAATCCATCATTCTTTTTGTTTTTAAAATTTAAATTCAGTTAATTAACATAGTGTGTATTATTAGTTTCAGAGGTAGAGTTCAGTGATTCATCAGTTGTATATAACACCCAGTACTCCTTACATTACATGCCCTCCTTAATGCCTAGTGCCAAGTTATCCCATCCCTTCACCCCCCTCACCTCCAGCAACCCTGTTGGTTCTCTACAATTAAGAGTCTTTTATGATTTGTCTTCCTTTATGATTTCATCTTTTATTTTTCCCTCCCTTCCTCTATGGTCCTCTGTTTTGTTTCTTAAGTCTCAGATATGGGTGAAATCATATAATGGTTTTCCTCTGATTGACTTATGTTGCTTGGCATAATACTCTTTTTTCTTTCTTTCTTTCTTTTTTTTTTTTAGGAAGTGTTGGGTTTACTTTATTTTATTTTTTAACTTTATTTTCTTTTTTCAGTGTTCCAAGATTCATTGTTTATGCATCACACCCAGTGCTCCATGCAATACATGTCCTCCTTAATACTCACCACCAAGCTCACCCAACACCCCACCACCCTCCCCTTCAAAAACCTCAGTTTGTTTCTCAGAGTCCACAGTCTCTCATGGTTCATCTCCCCCTCTGATTTCCCCCAACTTCCTTCTCCTCTCCTTCTCCTGATGTCCTCCATGTTATTCCTTATGCTCCACAAGTAAGTGAAACTATATGATAATTGACTCTCTTTGCTTGACTTATTTCACTCAGCATAATCTCTTACAGTCCCATTCATAATCCATAATACTCTTTAGTTTCATCCAGGTCATTACAAATGGCAAGATCTCTTTTCTTTTTGATGGCTGAGTAATATTCGATTATATATATCACATCTTCTATATACATTCATCTGTCAGTGGACATCTGTGCTCTTTCCACAGTTTGGTTATTGTGGACATGGCTGCTATAAACATTGGGGTGCAGTTGCCCCTTCCCATCACTACATTTGTTATCTTTGGGGTAAATATTTATTAGTGCAAGGGCTGGGTTGTAGGGTAGCTCTATTTTTAACTTTTTGAGGAACCTCCATGCTGTTTTCCAGAGTGGCTGTAGTAGCCAGCATTCCCATCAACAGTGTAAGAAATTTCCACTTTGTCTGCTTTCTCACCAACATTTATTGTTTCCTTTCTTAATTTTGACCATTCTAACTGGTGTAAGGTGGTATTTCATTGTGGCTTTGAATGGCATTTCCATGATGGCAAGTGATGTTGGGCATATTTTCATGTGTCTGTTGGACACTTGTATGTCTTCCTTGGAGAAGTGTCTGTTCATGTCTTCTGCCCATTTCTTGACTGGATTATTTCTTTTTTCCATGTTGAGTTTGATAAGTTCTTTATAGATTTTGGATACTAGCCCTTTATCTGATATGTCATTTGCAAATATCTTCTCCCATTCTGTCCCTTGTCTTGTGGTTTTGTTGACTATTTCCTTTGCTGTGCAAATCGTTTTATCTTGATAAAGTCCCAATAGTTCATTTTTGCCTTTGTTTCCCTTGCCTTTAGAGACATGCATAGCAAGAAGTCACTGAGGCTGAGATCAGAGAGGTTGCTGCCTGTGTTCTCCTCTAGGATTTTGATGAATTCCTATCTCACATTTAGCTCTTTCATCCATTTTGAGTTTGTAGCTGTCCAAATTTCCCACCACCATTTATTGAAGAGATTTTTTTCAATTGGATAATCTTTCCTGCTTTGTCGAGATTGGTTGCCATAGAGTTCAGGGTCCATTTCTGGGCTTTTTATTCTGTTCCTTTGATCTATGTGTTTGTTTTTGTGCCAGTGCCATGCTGTCTTGATGATTACAGCTTTGTATCCTTACACCTTTTATAGCCTAAACTCAGGCTTTGTGATTCCCCCAGATTTGATATTCTTTTTCAACATTCCTCTGGCTATTCAGGTTCCACACAAATTTTAAGATCAGTTTGTTCCAGCTCTGTGAAAAATGAAAAATGTCGATGGTATTTTGATAGGGATTGCACTGAATATGTAGATTGCTTTGGGTAGCATAGACATTTTAACAATATTTATTCTTCCAATCCATAAGCATCAAATGTTTTTCCATTTCTTTGTATCTTCCTCAATTTCTTTCATAAGTTTTCTATAGTTTTTACAGTACAGATCCTTTACCTATTTGGTTGGGTTTATTCCTAGGGATCTTAAAGGTTTTGATTCTATTGTAAATTAGATCGATTCCTTCATTTCTCTTTCTTCAGTCACATTGTTAGTGTATAGAAATGCAACTGATTTCTGTGCCTTGATTTTGTATCATGCCACATTGCTGAATTGCTGATGAGTTCTAACAATTTTAGACCGGAGTCTTTGGGTTTTCTTTGTAGAGAATCATGACATCTGGGAAGAGTGAGTGTTTGATTTCTTCTCTACCAATTTGAATGCATTTTATTTCTTCTTGGTGTCTGATTGCTGATGCTAAGACTTCTAGTACCACGTTGAACAGCCATGGTGACAATGGGCATCCCTGTTGAAAAGCTCTCAATTTTTCCCCATTGAGAATGATATTCACTGTGGGCTTTTCATAGATGGCTTTTATATTGAGGTATTTACCCTCTATTCCTACCCTATGGAGAGTTTTCACTAAGAAAGAATGCTGTATTCTGTCAAATGATTTTCCCACATCAATCAAGAGCATCATATGATTATTTTCCTTTCTTTGATTAATGTAGTGCATCACATTGATTTATTTGCAATTGTTGAACCACCCTTGGAGCCCAGGAATAAATCCCACTTGGTCATGGTGAATAATCTGTTTAATGTACCATTGGATCCTATTAGCTAGTATCTTGATGAGAATTTTTGCATCCATGTTCATCATGGATATTGTAATGTGTAATTCTCCTTTTTAGTGAGGTCTTTGGTTTGGGGATCAAGGTAATCCTGGCCTCATAGAACGAGTTTGGAAATTTTCCTTCCATTTCTATTTTTTGAAACAGCTTCAGAAGAATAGGTATTAATTCTTTAAATATTTCATAGAATTCCCCTGGAAAGCCATCTGGCCTTGGACCTTTATTTTTGGGAGATTTTTAATTACTCCTTCAATTTTCTATTTCTTCCTGTTTCAGTTTTGGATGTTTATAAGTTTCTAGGAATGCATCCATTTCTTCTAGATTGCCCAATTTGTTGGCATATAGTGGCTCATAATATGTTCTAATAATTCTTTGTATTTCCTTGGTGTTGGTTGTGATCTCTCCTCTTTCATTCATGATTTTATTAATTTGGATCCTTTCTCTTTTCCTTTTGCTATGTCTGGTTAGGGGTTTATCGATCTTATTAATTCTTTCAAAGAACCACCTTCTGGTTTTGTTGATCTGTTCTACTCTTCTCTTGGTTTCTATTTCATTGATTTCTGCTCTAATCTTTACTAATTCTCTTCTCCTGCTGGATTTAGGCTTTACTTCTGTTCTTTCTCTAGCTCCTTTAGATGTAAGGTTATGTTGTGTATTTTAGACTTTTATTGTTTCTTGAGAAAGGCTTGTATTGCTATGTACTTCCTCTTAGGACTACCTTTGCTGATCCCAAAGATGTTGAATAGTTGTGTTTTCATGTTTATTAGTTTCCATAGATTTTTAAAAACTTTTTTAATTTCCTGGTTAAACCATTGAGTCTTCAGTAAGATGTTCTTTAACCTCCATGTATTTTTGTTCTTTCCAACTTTCCTCTTGTGATTGAGTTCCAGTTTCAAAGCTTCATGGTCTGTAAATATGCAGGATTAATCCCAAATTTTTGGTATCAGTTGAGACCTGATTTGTGACCCAGATCTAATTTGGAGACTGTTCCATGTGCATTGAAGAAGGTGTATTCTTTTGCTTTAGAATGAAATGCTTGAATGCATCTGTGACATCCTTCTTGTCCAATGTGTCATCCCAAGCCCTTGTTTCCTTGTTAATATTCTGCTTAGATGATCTGCCCATTGATGTGAGTGGACTGGTAAAGACCTTTACTTTTATTGTATTATTATCAATGTGCTTCTTTATTTTTTTGTTAACTCATTTTTATATTTATAATTGTTAGATCTTCTTGTTGGTTAGATCCTTTACCTTTCATCTCTTATTGTTGTCTCTGCTTTGAAATCTAATTTGTCTGATGTAAGGATTGATACTTCAGCTTTCTTTTGATGTCCATTAGCACTATAAATGGTTTCCACCCCCTCATTTTCATTCGAGAAGGGTCTTTGGGTCTAAAATGAGTCTGTAGTAGACAGCATATCAATAAGCCTTGTTTTTTTTTAATCCACTCTGACACACTGTGTCTTTTGATTGGATCATTTACCTCATTTACATTCAGAGCAATTATTGAAAGATATTAATTTAGTGCCATTGTATTACGTGTAAAATCACTGATCTGTACATGTTCTCTATTCCTTTCTGGTCTGTTACTTTTGGGCTTTCTCTTCACTTACAGGATCCTCTTTAATATTTCCTGCGGGGCTGGTTTAGTGATCACAAATTCTTTTAGTTTCTGTTTGTCTTGGAAGCTCTTTGTCTCTCCTCCATTCTATTCTGAATGACAGCCTTGCTGGATGAAGTGTTCTTGGCTCCCTATTTTTCCCATTTTTCACCCTGAATATATCATGCCAATCCTTTCTGGCCTGCCAGGTCACTGTGGATAGGGCTGCTGCCAGCCTTATGTTTCTATCCTTGTAGGTTAAAACCCCCTTGTTCTGAGCTTCTTTTAGGATTTTTGTCTCCAAAATTTGCAAGTTGCACTCTTACATGTTGAGGTGTTGACCTATTCTTATTGACTTTGTGGGTGTTCTCTGTGCCTCCTGGACTTGAATGCCTAAATCCTTACCAAGACCAAGAAAGTTATTACCTTTAATTTACTCAAATAAACCTTCTGCTGCCCCTTCCTCTGGGACCCCAAGTATTCTAATACTGTTTGTTTTATGGTATCACTTACCTCTCAAATTCTTCCCTCATAATCCAGTACTTGTTTATCTCTCCTTTTCCCAGTTTATTCTCCATCATTTTTTCTTCTATATCACACACTCTCTTCTGCCTCTTTTATCCTAACGGATAGAACCTCAATTTTTTAAAAGATTTTTACTTATTTATTTGACAGAGATCACAAGTAGGCAGAGAGGCGGTCAGAGAGAGAGGTGAGGAAGCAGGCTCCCTGCTGAGCAGAGAGCCCAATGCGGGGCTCAATCCCAGGACCCTGGGATCATGACCTAAGCTGAAGGCAAAGGCTTTAACCCACTGAGCCACCCAGGCGCCCCTAGAACCTCCATTTTTTATTGCAACTCAGTACTAGACTTTTTTTTAATTTTGACCTTATTAGATTTTAATTCTTTTATTTCTCCAGAAAGGAATACTCTAGTGTCTTCTATTTTTGTTTCAAGTCAAGCTAGTATCTTTATAATAATTGTTTTGAATTCTAGTTCTGACATCTTACTTATGATCATATTGATTAAATCCCTGGAAGTCATTATTTCCTCTTGTTCTTTTTATTGGGGTGGGTGAGTTCTCCCATCTTGTCTTTATGTCCAGAGGAGAATAGATGAGAGAACAAAATGCAAAAATAGCAACAATGACTCTAGAAATACATACACTGAACAAGAGACCAGAAACCAAAAAAAAAAAAAAAAAGGAGGGGGGTTGGAGAATAAAATCAAACAGAAGATGTTCAGAACAGAACAGTAAACTAGATCCTTGGTGTATTTTAGTCTGTTTGTTAGAACATAGATCCCAAAATTGTAAGGAAAGAAAAACTTACACATATACAAAAATAAAATTGAATATTAAAGAAACCTAAATAAAAAGAGTTTATATGATAAGAAATTAGTTAAAAAGAAAAAAAACTAAAACTGAAAGACCAAAGCATCATGAGAGAAAAACAGGAATGCTATATACTATTTTCCTCTAGTGTTGGAGTTTTGTACTTCTGTGTCATTGGTAAACTTGGTCTTATCTGGATATTCCTGCTGGTCTTCTGGGCAAGGGACCTGTTCACCCATTCTCAGCTGTCTTTGCTGAGTTGCCCCACCCATGTCAGGGGGCTGGGCTCAGTGTAAATGGCTCTGGATTCCTCTATGTAGCTTCTGCTCCCTAAAGGCTTTCAGCATGAATTTGGAGGATGAAAATGGCAGCGCCCTGATCTCCAGACCCAGCGCTGAACATTCCTGCCCTCCACTCTTCAGTGAGCCCCCATAGAAAAGCAGTCAATCATTCTTTTCTCCCTGTATTCCTTTCACACTCTTCACCCAGCCTGAGACTGAGCGTTATTATGTCAGGCATGCCCCCTGTCTTGAGTCTCCAAACTTTACAGGCCCCTGGGTCATGGACTCCTACCATTCTCCCCAAGGAAGGTGAAAGGGTTCCCACTGGGGTTCTGCCACTTGGTAGGCTCCTGCTTGGAGAGCAGTTGTCCAGCTATGTAGCTAATCATGGTTTATGGTAACAACAGCAGAAAGCTCAAACCTGGGGTCTCTGTGTGCATCCAGCATCACTGATCTGATGCTTGGGGACACTGCTGCACTCAGGCACCCACGTTCTTTTTGTGACCTGGGGGATCCTGAGACCAAACTGTCCCACCTGGGATTCCACCCAGCTTTGCCACCTGAGTGCATTTCAGGCAGGGACATTCCCCACTGGAACAGACTTCTAGAAGTTCCAATTCTCCTTTCTGCTGTTGATATCAGTTTCTGGTGTGAGGGTTACAGAAGCTCCCTCTCCCTGTGGGTTATCTTCCAATATATAGCCTTAGATTCATGTCTCCACACCTCCTCTTTGCAAAAAGTAGTCACTTTTCTATTTGTAGAATTGCAGCAATTCTTTTCTTAGATCTCTGTTTGAGTTCACAGGTGTAAAAATCATTTAGAATGATTTGATAGCTATCTAGCTCAGTTCCAGGGACTGGAAGAAATTAGGGTCCCTTACTCCTCTGCCATCTTAGCTCTCTCAAGAAAGTAGCTTTTTAAAGCAAATAAACAATAAGGCACTGCAGAACTGTCCAGCTGGTAGTTTGCTATTTCTTACCCAGAACATCCCCTTTAAATCCTCAGCAGGACAGGGCAGGACTCTGGGAGTCTTGTCAATTCTCTGACTTTACAAGAGAATCTAACCATCCCAGGCCCAAAAGCAGTTCTTGCTCAGGCCCTGGGAGGAATAGGGACCAAGACACGTCTTCTTTTCCATTACTGGTAATTGTAACCCGTCTGGTGTTTGGATGCACACCTTTACAGAACAGAACCTGCTGAAAGCTTTAATGCCCAGCACACTGAGGGCCCTCACAGCATGGACAGGAAACCAACTGCTCTGTGGCCTAAGCAGTCATCAGGCACAGGACTCCAAGGCTCCAGTACATTTGGCAGCAATGGCTGTGGGAAGGTAGAAGCAGCACAGGGAGGCACAGCAGCAGGTCACCAAGCCTTGTCCTGGGCCACCTGGAAGCAGAATGGAGGCTGGCCCCACCCATAGTGGCTGGGGTCCTTGGGCTGAGGCTGGGCCCATGCTGCAGGTGGTCCTCCTATGTGGCTCTCAGCATGTCCCTTTTGCACATTTGTGTCACAGGGATGCCCCCCTGCACCCTGCCCGCCTCGCTGAGTCTGCCTGCCACTCAGCTTTCAACAAAACATTAGAAACACCTACTGTGCGCCCAGCTTCAGGGTCCCAGGAGAAGAGTTTGGATGAAGGTTTCAAAGAAGTGCTCTGGCTTCCCCAGCACTTGACAGCAGCTGACTTGTGTCATGGATATTCCCACCTTGTCACCATCAGTCTGTTCATCTACCCCAGACACAGAGCCCACTTAGGGGGAGGGACGGAGCACGGTTTGATCAAGGTGTGTCGCTGCAAAGCCAGCAGAGGCTTACAGAGATCTTTCTCTTGTACGGGATGGTCAGTGTCACCAGACGCAAAGGTGTTTGAGGATCAGGTCTGCTGCTTTTGCCCAGTGTCTGGAGAAGCGCTGCATTCCTAGGGGAGACCTGGGAGTTGGGGGAGAGAATGGAGGCTCTGATATGCCTCTTGGTTCTGCATGACCAGACGGTCTGAATCAGTATGCGGGCCCAGCAAATGGGTCACCTCTGATCACCAGCCTCAGGGCCTCTGCTGGCAGGACTTAGGACCTCAGATTCTTCTCAGATTCCAAAGATTCTCTGAGACTCACCCCTCTTCCCTGTCCAGAGAGACTCATTCCTGATGGTGTAGCCTTGTCTGCTCCCTCTCAGGCAAGCTCTAGATCACAGTCACTCATGCAGCTCTCAGCCCCATCCTCCTGGACCAGGCTCCCAGTTCCAGAGGGTCACTGTTCCTGGCCTCCAGTCCCGGCTCACCAGAAATTATTAATTTTAATTTCATGATTTTAAAGATATCAAAAACCTATTTTTAAAAAAGTACTTTTATGAGTCTCCTTGAAGATGTAACACATTTATCAAGAGAATAAGAACAATATCTATAAACACAGAAAGACTCAAAAATGGATATGGTTAAAGATCTGATGAGAGGCTGTAATACAGCTGGCAAGGAAATTCCGTTATTTCTGTGGCACACAACACTTCAACAATCACCACATCAAGTGAGGACCTTCCACCAGAAGATGTTAAAACTTTAGGAATTGTATATAATCTCTAGCTTACAGCATTTACCTCAAAATAACCTAAAGTTTGTTATTTGTTTGACAGCGCTCTCCAAGTAACCTAAGATACCCAATAAATAAGCCCAGCTGGTCAAAAAGACTTTATTTACAATTTAAATCTGAGAAGTGCTTTTAAAAAATGCTTAGAAAGTTTTTAAAGCACAAGCCTAAATAGGATTACAGATCATTATAACACTTAAAACTGACCTATTTACTTAACTAAGGCGACAGTAAGAGAGTCCAAAGGTAAATAGGTAGGGTTCTATAGTTGTTAGCAAAGCTTAGCTCCTTTAATAGGGAGAAGTTTTAACTAAGTAATCCAAACCTGACAAAGACAAAACATAGAATCTGGTTTTCCTGAGCAGATAGAGAAAAATCCCTTGTTTGCATTTTATTAAGAGCATACCAATAATCCACGAAGCTTGACTTCTGAACAGAGAGAAAAGCAGAATTTTAATCTTATACCAGCGTACTTTTAAAATCCATCAATTTCAACTTTAGTCCATCCTCAGGGCACATGAAGTTCCTTTCCAGATATTTCCCTTCACAAAACCTTCTATCACTTTCCTTGCATTCAGATTTTATCCCAAGCCATTTCTCTCTGAACAACCAGTCTCATTTTACGACAAAATTACTTCCTTTTTCCTTTAATAACAATATATTCCCATTCCTTACATCTTTCTTACACACACTGAGTTGCTTCCCTTATTACATTTAGCAGAATCTTAACTCTTAGAAACCTTTTTCTCCAGGGAAAACTAAGTAGGAACCAACTGTGAACAGTTACACCAGAATCTTTAGATGGCAAACTCATGAATCAATTAAGCACAAATCATGTTTTCCAACAGACTTAAATATCCTTAGTTTCTCTATAATAATCAGCCAAAAATACAAACCTACTTTCAGTAATCAGTGCTGTAGCACTCCATTCCATTTGGAAAAGACCTAGATGTCCAAGAATTCAATCCCATTTATCATCCAGTCAAAACTTTAAGTTTAGGTTACCAAAGACATTGAAAGCTAGTCTAACAATTATCCACGAAAACTTTCAGACAAAATTAACCATCGTTGTAAGTCATCTTTCTTATTAACCAATTGCAACAGAGATAACACAAGCTTATTTGACCTTCAGCAAACCCAGGTAGAATGTTCCATATTTAATGCTGAAAATATATCTAACTTAATTAAACCAAAAAAAAAAACTTAAATTAGTTTAAATGCTGCATGTTTCACCTAGGTCCACTTAAAAGATAAACAATGATCTTGGAACTCTATACCAAAAACTAATGACATACTGCGTGGTGACTAACATAATAAAAAATAATTTAAAAAAAGATAATCAATTTGCTCCCCATTGTTAGTTTTTACCTGGGACGTGTCAGAAATCGGAAGTGAGTGGTGTGAAGTCCAGGGGGTGGTCTGCTCTCCTAGACAGCAAGGGGAGGAGGAAGAGCCAATGGTGCCAGAGACACTGAGGATGGTGCAGCAGCCAGGTAGGCAGGCCGCAGGGAAGGTGGTGCAGAATCAGGAGGTGGGGGAGGGGAAGGCAGGAGAAGTGAGGTGGCCCATGGAAGGCTGGAGGCAGATAAAAATCGGGACAGCAGAGAAATCGGTCTCCCAGTTCTAAAGCATGTCAGCTCGGCAGAGGAGCAGATGCAGGTTTTGGGTTTTTATCTTTCCCCTGGTGAGTGGAATTAGGACATCCATGTCAGTCCAGAGAAAACAGAATTTTCCTGAAACAAAGGAAGTTTCGGCAGCTGCTTGGGAATATTCTTTAAAGTCTCTGTCCTGAGGTGAACTAAGCACAGTTATTCCCATTAACCTGGGAAGTGAGAGAGAAGCCTCCACATCTACTAGGAGGAGCAGTGAGAGGGACAGCCATTCTGACAGGGAGGCCAGTGTTTCCTTCGGCAACCTGGGTTTATTCGGAGGAGGCCTGTTTACATAAATACCAGTATGTCAGAGCAGAGTTGTCTGCTCTGGTTACTAACCAAGCATATTCTGCAAAAGGCCCTTATGTCCAGTTCCTGATTTAGAACCCTGAAGGCTTGGATGGACCTTGGGTAACTCCATCCATTTGCCCTGAAGCCTTACTCCCAGGAGACCTCAGAATGTGACTGTGTGTGGACACAAGGCCTTTAATAAAGAGATGATTAAGTTAAACTGAAGCCATTGGGGGTCTTAATCCAATCCGACTGGTGTCCTTATGACATTAGGTCACAGAGTGAGACAGACACCAGGGATGTGTGTGCTCTGAGGAGCGACCATGTGCCTGATCTCAGAGTTCCAGCCTTGAAAACTACGGGGACATAAATGTCTGGTGTTTAAGCCACTCATTCTGTGCGCACTGGCCTGGTGGCCTGAGGTAATACAGTGACCACGTGTACACACACCAAGCCCCAACAACGACCCCCTTACACACACACACATTGAGACCCCAAACTCCCACTGGCCCTTCCATGCACATACACGCACACACACACACACACTCACCCCTTACACACGCTCGGGCCCCTCTCCATTCTAACTGGACGCTGGGATTAGGCCAGTTTCAGGCCATCTCTTGATTCTTATTCATGGTTGGATCATGAACTCATTGCCACATAATCAGTGTGTCTTCATTTATCCAACAGGACCCTGAGGTCCCTTCAGGGAAGCAGCCACGACTCACAATCCTAGAGTGTCAGGAGTACAAGAGTACACGTCTCCCCGAAGGAGCGGCTCTGGGCACCCACGGCTGCTGCTTTAGCACAACTCTAGCGGGTCTGGATTGTGCAACCGGTTTCAAAAACCAACTGACCAGGGATAAAAGCAGTAGCTTACTGAACATATGTGGAACTACTAAAATGTTTTGTTGGTAATTCAGCAGAAGCTCCATGAGCCTGCAGATCCCTGGGGTCCCGAGGCCGTTGGCAGCATGGACACTGAGAAGTGCTGGATAACTGGGAGTTCTGCTTACGGGCTTGTCAGATGAGCTCCTTTCCCAGGGTTTCATGCAACCAGATTAAACTAGGTATTAGCCAGAGGGAATCCAAAGACGAGGCATTCTTGATTCATACATCCACACCCATCTTTTTTCCAGTAGCTGGGAAGTTAAAGTGTCGAAGTCATCAAAACTTGTGTTGACATGTTTGATCATCTCCAAATATTCCTTCAGGATCAGGCTGGGCACTTCCTCACAGCAGCCACCCCAAGCAGGCCAGGTCCCACCCATGTTGGCCATCCCACTCTCTGTAGATGACAAAATGTTCTGGAGCAGTGGCCTATATGGCTATAGACTCTGGGAGCTCCGAAACCAGGAGGCGTAGACCTCCTTTCCCAAACCAAGCTTAGGTCTTTTTTTTTTTTTTTTTTTTTTAATTTAATTTTATTTTTTTGACAGATAGAGATCACAAGTAGGGAGAGAGGTAGGCAGAGAGAGAGAGAGGAGGAAGCAGGCTCCCCGCCAAGCAGAGAGCCCGATGCGGGGCTCGATCCCAGGACCCTGGGATCATGACCTGAGCGAAAGGCAGAGGCTTTAACCCACTGAGCCACCCAGGCGCCCCCCAAGCTTAGGTCTTGACCTTTCTGCCCCTCAGAGTTGGGTGGGGGGTGGTGTGCTCTATTCAGGAGCTGGAACCTGACCCACGTGAGAAAAATGGGGCCCAACCTCCAGGCCAGATCTGTGGCTATGCCATGTCTGCCTGGGCCCTCTTACCAACCCTTCTCACCAAACTCCTCCTCCATCCATCTGGGCCCCAAGACTCCATGGTGGGGTGGCCTGGACCTCAGGGCTATTTCAGGACTCCCAGCATACAGGGGATAAAAGAAGGAAGCGGCCCTAACTGGGAGTCATCTGTGACTAGTGGATCAAATTATTTGTAAAGACAAATTCCAGGCAGGGGCGCCTGGGTGGCTCAGTGTGTTAAGCCGCTGCCTTCGGCTCAGGTCATGATCTCAGGGTCCTGGGATCGAGTCCCACATCGGGCTCTCTGCTCAGCAGGGAGGCTGCTTCCCTCTCACTCTCTCTGCCTGCCTCTCTATCTACTTGTGATCTCTCTCTGTCAAATAAATAAATAAAATCTTTAAAAAAAAAAAAAGACATATTCCAGGCAAAACAAAAATGTCATAGCCAAGGAGAGTTCTCCCTGCCCATTATCCTGATGCTGACATCTTTGGGGACGTATGTGCCCACCTACATATGAGCCTGAGAAACAGGATCACACGAACACTGCACCTCGTCCCCTGCTTTCCAGACCAGGAGGAGAGTCCCTGCTCCTTCCTACCCTGCAGGCAGGGGCCTGGAGTGTCTCTGGCTGGTTTTTCACTGCTCACGGGGGTGAGCCTGCTGCAGTGTCCATCCTTGGAACCTCATCGTACACGGGAGGCAGTTCTTCCACACACGCACCAAGAGGTGGTGAGGCCCTGGGCAAACGAGCACTGAGGCTGAGTCCCTTATAACAAATGCAGGGCTCAGTGGCTAGGCCAGCTGCCCTGTCCCCAGCGGGGCTGAGCCCTGAGCCCTGCATCACAGGCAGTGATAGCGGCAGTGGGAGAGCATCTGAGTCGACCCCGGACCATCCTGACGAGCCACAGACCCCACAAGGATGGATGCAGGTGCACTGAGTGAGGGCTTCCTGCTCTCCCATCAGAGTCGGAGCCTACATTCTCCTCCCAAAGCCTTTCTTCTGCAGTGCAGGGGCCCAGCAGGACATACGGACAAAGCCAAGTGTCCAGCACCACTGTTTCACCTGCAGTGAATGAAAAAGCTCATGGCTTTGCTGCCGGTTTGTTCCCAGCAACGTTTCTGCCCTCGCCTGGTTGGTCGGCAAATGTTGACTTCTCAAAGGAACGGCCTGTCTGTCCTTCCGAGCCACGTGGCTTCCCGACAGCTACACTGTGGAAGCCGGAGATGCCCTGTCTCCCCTCAAGCCTGCCTAGGAGCGCCTCACCTAGTTACTGGTAGGCATACAGCACACAGGCCGAGTCAGACTGAAGAGCCAAGGCTTCCACAGCAGCAGACACCGAGGGCCCTGTTGGGGGCTCGGACTCTCCTAGAACGCGAGAGCTTGGGAAGAGCTGCGGTCTTGATCCCCTTCGGCCGATCCTGAAGCCTAAGAGCCATGGCGACGAGAAGGCGCTGCAGGTCGGAGCTCCCTGTACTGAACGACCACTGCAAGCACCAGCTTACCTGGCATCCTGCATCCTGGCCCTAGTCCCGTGCTACTTCCCAGAGCCAGTGAGCCCAAAGGCCTCTGCGACTTCACCGCTCAGTCTCCAGCTTTCCGGAAACAGCAGTTAGGTCCAAGAGTGCCACAGGGGACATGACGTAAACCAACATGTCAGATGCTCCAAGCCTCTGCCCATAGGAAGCAGGCACCTGAGGGCAGAAGTGGGCCCACCTCCCTTTCAGCCAGGCTGGGCCACAGGTCTCGGTCCTTCACCAGGACCCTCTTATCGTCGACACATGTATTTTATTATTACATAAACAATGGATTTATCACAGAACACTCAGGAAACAGAGAAAAGGATAAAAGAGAAATAAAAACCTAATAATGCCACCAGTCAGGTCAACCTGTGCCGATCCTGCCAGGATTTTCTCTCACGGGAGCAATGCACACCCGTCGTCACCCAGAAACAGATACCCCTCCGTTCCCTGACTTTGCTCAATAAGGCGCATTTCTTCCCAGATGATGAACTGTTCTTAACTCCGGTGTTAACGGACTGAGGGTGATCTAGAAGCAGAACCAGCCCAGCCGTGTCTCCGCTGAAAGGCGGGCACGCAGGTGTCCCCGGTCCTTGGGGTCCCAAACAGCCGTCTCTGCAGCAGAGAGCTACAAGTCAGCTGTTCCCTTTGCTTTGAATTTCTTGGCAGATCGCTCACTTGACCGAAGCTGGAATTTGCTCCCATAAATGTAAGAAATGAAGCCATCAATTTCCACTGCGAACACACAGTTTAGCTTGGGGATAAGTGAAAAAAAAAAACCACAAAAACAGGAGAAAAAGTACAAGGCCAAAAAAAAAAAATCCTGATGGTTAAGCCCACGCTGAAGCACAAGAACTTCCTTAAATGTCTGTATTAGAACATAAGCTAGTAAAGAGCAGAGAGTCCGCAAAGGTCAGCAGCACCAGGACGACAGGGTGTTTTTCTGCCCTAAGACCAATTTATTCAGATTTTAAATAAAACTCAACACTAATTTTCACAGTCAAAGGCTTTCAGCCAAACTCCCAGGAAAAGTGTGAGAAACCGGTCTCCCCACGTAGTTTTCAGACTGACTCATGGCTTTATACCCTGAGTGAGGGCACCCAGACACCACTTTCTGAGGTCTAAAATGAGACAAGAAAACAGAAGGAAGCAGCAAGAGAAGACAAACTCCAAAATAAAGGAACAAAAACCTCCCGCTGTGGTTTTGCAATCTCAGATCTGCTGGTAAGGGGTGTGGAAATGTCTATGTGGAAATGTGGACAGCCCAAGTGCTTATGCTCCTCTCTGCCAGAACAAGGAGCTTTGGCACACCCAGCGGGTAAGGCTGCACTTGCTTTCCTGGAATCCAAAGGATTACCGGAAAGGGCCAGAGCCTGGAACCCCAGGGATAAGCACTAAGCTAGCTCCCTTCAGGGTCTGCGTAGTTCCATTCTTTGGGGGGGGGGGGGGGCAGCATGTTGGGGCAGGAGAGGGTCTCAGTCATGGAAACGGACCCTCGTATCTGGAAGCGCAGCCCAGCAGCCCTCCCTCCAGTCCTATCTGGCTGCAGCTGCTGGCTGGGCTCCAGATGCCCTGGGGAAAGCCATGGGGGCAGGGACGCTCTCGGCAGGCGTGGGATGCAGGGCCAGCAGGGATCTGCAATCTGTGCTGATCTAAGAGGCCAAACCGACCCACTGAAGCTATGAGGAAAGGGCCGACGAAGCCAGGGAGGCCACAGGCCACACACCCTGAGACGGTTCCGTACCTTTCAGGCGGTCATCTTTGGTGAGGATTTTGAAAACATGCTTTGTTTCCTGTAGAAGGATTCCTGTAACACCTACATAGGACAGGCATTTGGACTTTGTAACTGCAAAGGAAAAGGGCATTCAAGGCCACAGCCTCGGGGGTGCGGGGCAGCCACAACCAGCTAGGTGGGGGCAGTGCAGAGTGGGGGGCTCCTCAGCTGGACAGGGACCAAGATGGATGAGAGTCTGGGGTCCCAGTCCCTTGCCTATGGCTCTGGAGCCTCTGGGCTGTTCCAACAAGATGTCCTTTGGAGGGCCTGCAGCCATGGGGGTCTTGGGAAGGACTCTGGAGCCAAGAGGTCACGTGTGTATCCAGAACCACCAAGATCCACAGTTGCTGGGATGGGGCCAAGTCTCAGTGATGGGATCTGAAGGAACACTTGTGCATCACATCCTTCCCACGACCCACCAAACTCTGGCCAATCTTGCTACCGGCGGTGGAGCGGTACTGAGGCGAACTACCACCACAGGCAGTCGCCCCTCAGCTCTCCCGACCCATGTCCCCTTGTAGCCTGTAGACAATTCACTGAGCACCTGCCACGTGCCTGGCATCATCGGAGGTCGGTGCTGGGCGCGAGGGTTAACAAGACTGTTCTCAGTTCTGCTCTCAAGGAGCTGATGTTCTAAAGGTAGGAGGGGAATGTGTACCACATCAGACGACTGCATTTTCTGATCGTGGTAGCTGTTATGAAGAAATACACAAGGTCATGGGGAGAAGGTTCACTGTTAGTGATGGTAGGCCCTCGGGGGAAGTGATGTGTGAGTAGGGACCTGAATACTGAGAAGCAGTCAGTCTGGGACACACAGAACTCTGGGCAGAGGGAAGGAACAATGGCAAAGGCCCGATGTGGGGCCAAGCCTGGTGTGTGAGAAGCAGAAAGCTGGTTGATGTGGTTAGACCTGGTGCTCAGTAGAGCCAGAGGGAGCCAGAGGGGCCTTTTAGACCACAGTAAGGAAGCAGAAGACGAACATGGCCCAAGTTCTGGCCTAAAACCTTCCCTCGGGTTGCCTGGTTGGGGAGAAGCAGTGTGTCCGCACGGAGAGGGCGAGGCAGCTTCTACCGGAATCCAGGGGCGATGGTGGTGGCTTGGATTCGGGTGCTAGGACGTGCTGATGGGTGGTGCTGAGGGAGCAGGGAAGAAGAAAGGTGTTACTGCCCATGTTTTGGGTGAACAACCAGGGTAAACACTGGTACCGTGAACGGAGCTGGGAACACCAGGGCAGGGGCTGATGTGAGGAGGCTGGAGTTGTTCTGGGTATGGAAAGGTTGTGACGCCTGCTGGACAGGGGGACAGCTGTGTGCAGGGCGGCTGGATGAATGACGATGCTCGGGGGAAGGTCTGCCCTGGACACGACACTGGGACTGGGAGTCCGTAGCTGAGACTGAAAACTGTGGGGAAATGGGTGAAAGGGACTCTCTGCTCAGGGCTGGGGACATGTGCCAGCAGCTGCTGTGCCCCCTGGGAGAGCAGCAGGGGTCCCTGTGTGGAAAGGCACACGAAGACCATTGAGAGTGTATCCAAAAAGTGGCCAAAACTGGCTCGGGTAGCTAGTCATCTCCCACCCTCAACGCTGGTGATCTGGAAACGCCCACGTGACAAGACTGTGTCTAGCCCTGTGGCACAGAGCCACGCTGCCACTGAGTGATGCTGTGGGTGTTCAGGGGACTGTGGGCTCGTAGGCGAGGTACCTGAAATGAGAGCCCCGTGAAGATCTGCCTTCAACAGCTTGGTCTGAATCATGTGTGGCTGCCCAGAAGGTAAGCAGAAGCCTTCAGTGTTGACCATGAGCGAGAGTTCTGAAGGGGCACATAGATCTACGAACTTCTGCAGCCAGCTGGCTCCGAAGGCTGCATTCACAGTCATCATAAGCCTTGGGTTCTGCCCCAAAGGGCAGGACTGCAGACATGCAACTCATGTGTCTGGCTTGAGACCACCGCACAGGTCCCGGATGTACTGCTTCCAGAGTTCATGTAGAGGGAGAGAAAGACTGTATCTGTGGCAAAGGTAGAAAGAAGTAAAGAATTAGGCAACATGAGTTTCAGATTGTGACATCAACAGGGCATATAGAACAGCCTCATGCCAAGGTCCCTGACCCGGGTCATGGGGAACTGCATGCGGATCCTACCTCCACAGCAGATAACCTGGCAGACAACTTCGTCCCCCTCCTGAACCTGTTTCCGCTGCTAGAACCTTCCTGGAGCCCCTCCATCCTTCCTGCTGGCTACATGTAGCCTGGATGCCGGCGCTCCAGCAGACCCCTCAGACCACGAGGCACCCTACACAGATGGCGGAGCAGCTGGGTCCTCCAGGGCAGCACCGCCCGAGTCTCTGCCACACCAGTCCGGGGGGCAGGGTGTGCTCATCTGGATGGCTTTTCATCAACTAAACTTAAGCCTTGCTTCACCATTGCTCTCTGAGGTCTTCTGCTACAGGAGCCAAACCTGAGGGGAGCAGACAGGAGCTGCAGGCGGCCATACATATCCCCACTTAAGGGACCAGAAGGTGGGCCAGTGGTGGGACGCAGGGGATGGACTGGGTGAGAGGACCTCAGAGGCTTTCCTCTGGGGTCATTATTGCGGGTCCTGGTGCCTCATGGGGAACCTGTGACAGGAAACTGTTGGTCAGATCAAGGAGAACCTCAGGCTCAAACTCCAAGTGGGTTCTACCTGTGTAGACACCAGCGAGGGAAACCTGGGCAGGCAGCAGCCCCTTCCTCCACCCAAAGCGCAGCTCTCTTTGCAAGCGGGGTCCCGGACACAGTGACTGACCGTGTCTGTGGGAGGCTATCTGGCTGCAGCTCTTGGAGCGAGATCTACAAACCGTCCGATGATGAGCATGTGCAGAAGCGTGACCAAGGAGGGATGCAGTGTCAGCTGGAGGGAGAAGCACATCCTCCCAGAGTGTTGTGTCCCTTTCAGAAACTTCTGAAACTTGTGGGCAGCATGCTCTTTGGCAATTAACCCAGGGGATGATTCTGTCTAGTGCCTGTAAAAGCTATAAAGAGTATATACTAAGATCTATCAGTTCCTCTCTCTCTGGGAAAGCCGAAAGACGAACAACCTGTTGCCATGGGTAACAGACTCACTTTCGGTGAGGGTCTCATTAGTTAAGGCTAGGACAGGAGCCAGACAGTCAAACAGCAAGAGCCTGGCTGTGCCTTGCTGTGAAAGCCAAGTGCAAACCCAGCTTGAGTTGGTAAAGGGAGGCTGCCCCCTTGTGGCGGAAGTCGGAGAAGCTCCCTTAGCTTCAGGGGAACTGGGTCTCCCAAAGCCACACCCACTCCAGGAGGAGGAAGCTGCCTTAGGGAGAAAGGCAGGGAAGCCCTTGCATACCTCTGCTGCTCTGGCTTAATGTCGAAGAGGTACAGCTCCCTCCTCTGCCTGGAAGAGAGGCCCTTGGATTTCTTTCTCTTCTCCTTGCGCTTCCGGCGAGTGGCGTACTCCAGGACCACAGCGTTGCGTTGCAGCTGGTCCTCGCGGGCTTGCTGGCTCATGTGGGGCGTGCTGTACTTCAGGAAGGCCCTGAAGAAGGTCTCAGCCTGCTGGTATCCCGGAAGCTCATGGGGACAGGGTCGGACGGTGCCCACTCTTCTGGTGGGGGCAGCCCCAGACCCCAAGCCCTCCTAGACACCGCAGGTGGGATGCCTTCCCTGACCCATCCCGACTGAGCCCCACACAGCCTCTCATCTGCTGAAGGTGAGCTCCCCACAGCTGTCCAGATGTGAAAGTCACCCTCAAATGCCAATTCGGACACCAACTTGCACAAAACAACCACATCAAAATTCAACTTCCTACTATATATCTCTGAGGTTATTGTGAAGGGATTACAAAGAAAAAAGCCCCAAACCCTTCACATTAGGAAGAACAGGCTTCTCTGATCCTTGGCAGGGTGGAAAGCTCGAGAAATGTATGCCAACAATATTTATTCAGTCACGACCAGATGAAGGCAAGCTATGGCCTCGAAAGAATAATCCGAACACTTGGGAAAACAGTACCACCTGGTGCCCCCAGGGTGGGCCATGCCTCGGGGGGCAGGAATCTGACACGGTGCCCAAGTGGCAATCCCCTTTACTTGGGTTTGACCCCAAGGATGTGTCATGGCTACTGGCTAAGTCTGTTCCCGCAGCACGTGGGGAAAGGAAATACCAGTGCATCTCAGCCTCCCGGGCTCACTCTCTCCCAAGAGCACAACAGCACTTGACCGTGACTCAACACAGACTCCTAGGACATGTGGGCAAAAGCACTGTCCTAATGATGTGAAATTCTTGAGAGAACTCCAAATGTCACTGCCTCTCACGTGGGGAGTTCCACTGGTCTACTCCTCATTCAGCTGCCTGAGTCCTAGGTCAGCCACAGCCCAGGCAGCAGGGTCTAAGCAAGTCCTGCCTTTTGGCTGGGATTTCCTGACCCCCTGCTGAGGTAAGCAGGCTGTAAACCCCGTGAAGCTCATGTGTCAATAATCACACTCTCCCTTATGGAGAAGCGGGGCTGGTGAAGGGATGATGTGATACACACGATCTTCAAGGCAGCTCACAGTCAGGAGGGCAGTCAGTTTCGACTTTGCACTTTAGATACTAATTAAAGATTCATTATCGTCAGTATTATTACCATGGCAGGACAATTACTTACTTTTTAAAAATACCTAAGTGGCCCTGTTCATGAAGAAACCAAATAAAAGTGTATCAGTCTTTCAAAATCTTGATTTCCTGTGAACTCCCTCATTAGGAGTCCCCAGTGGAGCGTCTGCCAAACTGATAAAGCATGTTGGCAGCATCCAGATATAATCCAGGAATTCCACTTAGGAAATGTGATCGCCTGCCCTCTTCAAGAGCAAAAGGGGCACAGTGACAAAGTCAAATAACAGTGCCCACCAGGGCAGGTTTCAGATAAGCATAACCAGTGTCCCCTACATAGTGGAAGAGGACACAGGATCAAGAGGTCCCAGTTAACCAAACAAGGGAAAAAGAGGCCAGCATCGGGAAACAGGTCATCAGAACAGCAGATCTCCATGGAGCCTAACACATCTACTGGAAGGATGAGGAGTAAGACATGGGAAGGACATCTAAAGCAGTGCGAGGGGATCGAGCCATCCTTGTCATCATGTCAGCTGCTCCCAGACTTCCTGACATGCACTGTACCTGAATGTCAAACTCTTTGGCCTCTTTCTGAGAAAAGGCATGGTAGATCACACCTGGGGAATTCAAACAAACAAGAAATGGCCAATTCAGGTTGGACATGACTATAAGACTCATGACTTTTCTAACGATAAAACTACTTATTTAGAGTTAGGAGAAGACAGGGATGCTGCAGAGAGTACAGACTTCTAAGCTTTCTTGGATGCCTCTTATTGTACCCTCTGGCCACCCATCTTAAGGAGTTCCAAGAGTGTGCTTTCAAACAGTGCTTCTTGGGATGCCTGGTTGATTCAGTCAGTTGAGTGCCCAACTCTTGATTTCAACTCAGGTCATGATCTCAGGGTCCTGGGATTGAGCTCTGTGTCTGGTTCTGCATTCAAGGCGAGTCTGCTTAAGAATCTCTCTCTCCTTCTGCCCCACCCCTCTAAGTGCTCTCTCTCTGTCAATTAAATAAAGAAATCCTTAGAAAGAAATACAAATAAATCAATGCTTCTCATATATTAATTAATGTAGGCAACTGGGTTCTTATTAAAATGTAGATACCTAGGCCCCACACCCAGGTCTGGCATTTCTTTTTCTTTTTCTTTTTTAAGATTTTTTAAGAAGATTTATTCATTTGAGAGAAAGAGAGAAGAGAAAGTGTACACAAGCAGGGTCAGATAGAGAAGGAGAAGCAGACCCCCCACAGAGTAGGGCTTCTGAAAAGGAGACTCCCCACTGAGCAGGGCATATGATGCGGGGTTCCATTGCAGTAACCTGGGACCATGACCTAAGCCGAAGGTGGAGGGTTAACCCACTGAGCTACCCAGGTGCCCCCAGACCCTACATCTCTAACAAGTTTCAGATGCTCCTGCAGTAGACCACACGAGGAGTTGACTGGTTTAATCTGCCACAGGTTAGGAGCTTGAATAGTCGCTCTGTAGGTCTAACTGAGTAACTCATATAAATGTTGTATCACAGAGCTTCCCAGGATGTAGATGGTTGCAAATATTACATTTTGTTGACTGTTAGATGTTAAAAAAAAAAAAAAGGACTTTGCACATTTCAATATCTATGAAATGGGAGTGTCCATACAATAGATAGTGTCCTACACTGATAAAACACAGTAGGTCTTTCTTCAAGCTCAAAATATATATACGATCAATGTGGTTTCAACCTCTAAAAACTCCACACGCCTGTTTCTTACTTCATGTGTGTGAAGAAGAAAAACATGGTTCTGGGGATAGAGTACGGGTGTAAATGTAGTAAGTATAAGACAAAGGCCTGGTTTAAAGGTCAAAGGACTAAAAAATTTGGTTCACGTGACACTCTGTAAATTCCATCTCAGCTCGCTTGTGCTTCCTTGAGTACATCTGAACAAGCAAACCAAAGTGTTTATATTATATAATATACACAGTATATTATATTACATACATATCATATCATATTATTATATTATATACAGAGTCCGGTTCTCCTTCAAATGCAAGAGTGGCATTAAAATCTGTTTCTAAAGAGCAACCCCAGGAATGACTTTGCTTCACCTGTCACGGGTGCTCCAATTAGACTTGGAAGTCTTTTCTGGAACAATCCACATCTAACAGTTACTGAGCACTCATTACTTGCCATGCACTTGGCTAAAAGCTACACGTTTTATCTCATTATATTTTCTGAACAATCTTTTAAAGTAGACATTATTCCTATAAGCACATGAGAAAATTGAAGCTCGGATATGCTGAGACCCATGACTTGATTACAGAGAGAGGAAATGCAGAGGTGGAGACGAACATACTGGTCCAAAGACCAATTTTAACAGTGTCTACACTCCCCTGCTTATAACTGCCCTGGGCGCTTGCTCACCCCTAGGCATAGCTCTTCTCCACTCAACTCCCAAAGTCCTGGGAGGAATACCATTCCTCAGCAGGCTCCCAGCGCTTTCCACCAGACAAGGGTCCTTCACATAACAGCTGGCAGGGCAGGAACCACCATCAGTACCTCACAGAAGGGGAAACAAGGTCGCAGAGAATATCGGGGACTTAACACTGTCAGCAGGTGGCAGGCAGTGGCCAAGTTGGCCAAAGGCCCTCGGCCCTCCTTTAGCACACTGAGCGGGCCCATGGGGACCCACCACCAGTTCTGACATCAATCTTCAGTGCAGAGACTGCGCCAGGCCAACCGGGACTCTGGGCCTCGGTTTCCCTTATGTAAGGCGGGACAATTCCCCTAGCAGTTTCAGTCGGTCTCCGCTGCGAACCGGTCCACCGACCAGCACCAACTTCCGGACCCTTTACATCCCACCCTCCTTGCGCACAGGCCTTCAAACTCGCTTCCACTTCATCCTCCAGCCGCTTCCGGTGCGTTCCGATGACGTTTCCTGCAGGCAACCCTCACTCTTTACCTCTCTCCACTTTTCTCAGCAGCCCTCGGCCATCAAAACTTCTCTTGGTAAAGTTTGGGCTGGAGGTATTGCTCCTGAGCTCGTGTGCCACGCTAAGTCACCAGACTGAGACGCTGCAACTCTCACCTGGAGTCACAGGCGCGCGGGCTCTCAGGTGGCATCGTCCGTGACGTCACTGACGCACGCTGACCTACGGTGGCGCATGCGCTGGGTGGCGGCTCAGATACATCAGAGGGTCTACTCGTCTTGATGGTGTCTCTGCTTCGTGGGTGTGGAGGCCGAGAAAATTAAGGCCATCCCTCCTCAAGTTTAGCTGATGTGGGAAACAGAGGCAGAAGAAAATCATTAAAATTCCTCACCTACTGACAAGCCCTTGAAACAGACAGAGTGGCTTTCCCTGGGGACTCAACGGCCCTCACCTTGAGATTTTGCTAAGGACAATCCTAACCTGACCAACCCCCTACCCCGACAGGTCCGACCAGGATCTTGTAAGTCTACTTTAACAATTCCTTTATCTCTAAACCTCCAAGATAGTGTGGAGAATCATTCCCAAGTATATGGCCCACTGATATACATCTAAAGAGTCTCACGAGAAGATTTTTATTACTGGTAATAAATAACTTCTCTCCCAACAATAGCTAGCCCCTCAAGGTCCTGGAGACCTTGCTTCCGAAAGTCCTTAGAGACTTACACCATCCCTAATCCCCTTTGTCCTCACCTACTGCCGAGTCCACCCCTACTCTGCCTTTAAAAACTGACTGTAATCTGGTTTGGGGTCCAAGTCCCTACTCTGCTGCGCTGGGTATACTTGGGCCCAGGCTTAAGCTTGTCAAAGAAACCCTCGTGTGATTGCATCGGTAATTGGCTCCTTGGTGGTCTCTCAGACGCGAAAACTCAGGCGTAACAGTGGGGCTTTCTCAGCTCCCGTGTACTGTAGGCGGGGAAGGCCAGAAACCTCAGGGTTGTGGTTAGGGCGTGTGGACTGCTTGTGAAGAGCTGGAGTAGAGCGGGGCCAGTCAACCCAAAGAGGACTCCAGGGACTTTGGGTATCAGGGAAGTATGGAAATGGGACAAGGATGGTGGGGATGAGGTCCATGGGGTCACTCATCAGCCTTCTCTACAGAGTAGCCGAGGCACTGAAGTTGGGATGGACGGCTTAGGCTCTAGTTTTGTCCTGTTGCTAAACTAGCTGTGTGACCTCGCTTCAGGCACTTGCCCTCTCCAGCTTCCCTTTTCCCATCACTGTGAGTGGGTTGGGCCTGATAGTCTGAACGTTTTCTTGAGACCCAGAATGTTAGTTTCTGTCAGGAAGTCAAAAGGCAAGGAACGGATGCCCGTTGTTCTGGGGAAGGGTCAAGAATTGTGGCTGGAAGGCCAGTGCAGACGTCTTGGAGAAGTGGCCTGGTGTGCAGCACTGTGCAGCCTTCATTTCTGTGGAGGGCGGGTCAGGAGAGCAGTAGGGCCCCTCCACTCTAAGTCAGTGGGTCAAACTTCCAGTAAGGTATCAAGTCCTTTTAAGGGAGCAGAAATTGTCTAGGAACACTGAAGTTTTATGTCCACAGATCCTAATTTGGGAATCATTGATTTAATTGTTTTGGGGTGGTGACCTTGAGCCATTTTGATCTGCAGGCCCTGGAATTCAGTGACTATCATGTGGCTTGTCCTGGTGAACGTGAACCTCGTATGTATATTAACATCGAAGTGGAATTACACACTGAACATTTAAATGATTGCGTTTGGAGATGCCAGAGAATAGTTAGGAGTCTATGGGACTAAGCTTGAGAAACTGCTGTTGGGGGTCCATGCCATGTGAACTACCAAATGTGAACTTTAAAAGAGCAGCATGAGACAGCAGAAGATAGTGAGAGCCAACTTCAGTGCTATAGTCTCAAGGGGGCGCTTTTGAGAGGACCTTTGTGATTATGGTGACAAGGGAGAAGGCAGACTTCTCCCTTCTTGAGAGCTTCTTTTTTTAAGGACTCTTTATGTCCTAGCTGACCTTTCTGAAGTCGTCCAAGTCAGTTTGGAGGACTGCCAATCTTCCATGGAGTTCCCTGCTTGTGGTGGGGTGAGCACTGAGAACTACAGTTACTTTGTAACTCCTTGATCACTAAATTGTTTTTTTAAAAAGCAAACAAACCACTTTATTGTCCTCAGGAAACAGATGTTTGTGTATGCGGATTGGTACCCATCCTTACCAATATTGGCATTGTGACTTTTATGATAGCAAAAACTTGGAAACCCACCCGATATTAAACAGTAGTGGATTAAATAAATGAACTATGTGCTAATTAATTAAGTAGTTTAATTAAATGCATTGCAATCACAGGATGAATTTCAAAAATTCAGATTCCTCAGCATCCCTGGAGATTCTTTTTTTTTTTAAAGATTTTATTTATTTATTTGACAGACAGAGATCACAAGTAGGCAGAGAGGCAGGCAGAAAGAGAGGAGGAGGCCGACTCCCCATTGAGTAGAGAGCCCGATGTGAGTCTCGATCCCAGGACCATGAAGTCATGACCTGAGCCAAAGGCAGAGTCTTTAACCCACTGAGCCACCCAGGCGCCCCGTCCCTGGAGATTCTTACTTAGTACGTGCGTCCTAAAAATCTGTATTAACAAAAAGAAAAATGTTCCTAGGTTATTTTGTGAGTAATTAGGTTTCAGAACTATATTATACATTCATAGAACTTACTATAATAGAACACCACACACAATTAAACAGACTATAATTTTTTAAAGATTACAAAATATTAACACAAAACTAAATGTATACAGAAAAAGGATTGGAAAGACATACTACTTACTATATAGGAAGTTTTTAGTGTCTGTATAAGTGAGAGATTCTTTTTTTCTTCTTGTCTGTTTTCTAAATTGTATTTAGAGAAAATAAGACTTTCTTAATTTTGTTTTCTTTTTACATTTACAAATGATAAATTTTCAAATATGGCTACTCATGTGTTTTCCCACTTTGTGAAAGGTCCATAGGAAGTCAAAGGTCAAGACCATCATTGGAAATGATCAGCTTCCTCCCTTTGAACAACTTGTGAAAGACTTCACATGTGCAGAAAAATGGAAAGAATTCTGTAGTGAACACCCATATACTTTTAAGTTCTGCAGTTCATATTTTGCTCTCTTTGGACAGGTTTCTTTTGATTGCTGCTTTAAGACAGTCAGGCTGTTAGATTGAGTACTCAAAAGTCTCATATTCAACCTCAAAAGATTAAGCCTCAACTACTACTAAATAAGTGGATGCATGGAGGGCCCCAGCCTATCACCCCCCCAGCTCTAGCCATAATGCCAGGGTGGTAACCAACCTGGAGCATCCCAGGACCACCTTGGCCATGCTTGCTCCACTTTCAACTATTCTTCCAAGGTGGCCCCAGTATGGAGTACCTTGGAACTCATATAGTGCCCATACTAGCTCCAGGTGTTCTGTCAGCATGGCCCCATGGAGCATCACAAGAGTACCTGGCCTATGCTGACTCCCATCTCCAGGTGTCCTGCCTAGTTGGCTGTGGTATAGAGTCCCTGGAACTTTTTGGCTCATACCTACTTCAGCTCCAGCCATCTCACCAGGATGACCCTGGAAAAAGTGCCGTGAGACCTCCGCCTGTTCTAAATCCAGCCAGACGGTGTTGTCAGGGACATGCAATTTACACAGGAAACATCCCTATACAAGGCTATTCCTTCAAAATGGCAGAGTAAGCTGTTCTGCTTAATTCACAGAAACAAACATAAACAGTCAAACAAAACAAGGCAGAAGAATATGCTCCAAATGAAAGAATAAGATAAAACTTCAGTAAAAGAACTAAATGACACAGAGATAAGCAATCTACCTGATACAGAGTTGAAAGCAATGGTACTCACCAGACTTGAGAAAGAGAGGATGAACTCAGTGAGGACTTCAACAAAGAGATAGACGATGTAAAATAAAATCAATCACAGTCGAAGCATAGAATAACTGAAGTGAAAAATACACTAGAGGGAAGGCACCTGGGTGGCTCAGTCAGGTTGAGTGTCTGCCTTCAGCTCAGGTCACGATCCCAGGGTCCTGGAATTGAGCTCCTCCTGTGGCTTTGTTCTTAGCAGGGAGTCTGCTTCTTCCTCTGCCTTTCTCCTGCTCATGTGTGCGCGCGCTCTCTCTCTTTCTCTCAAATATATAAATAAATAATCTTAAAATAATGAAAATTAAACTAGAGGGAATCAATAGTAGAATAGAGGATGAAAAGAATGGATCAGTGACCTGGAAGACAAGGTAGAGCATCTAAGTGGAACAACCTGAGGGTTTTGAAGGGTCAGGGGTGGGAGGTTGGGGGAACAGGTGGTGGGTAGTAGGGAGGGCACGTATTGCATGGAGCACTGGGTGTTGTGCAAAAACAATGAATACTGTTACACTGAAAAAATAAATAAAATGAAAAAAAAAAAAAAAGGAACAGCAAAAGAAAAAGGAATTTTAAAAGTGAGGATAGGTTAAGGTACCCCTGCTGGGACAACAGCAGGCTTACTAACATTCACATTAGAGGGGTCCCAGAAGAAGAAAGAGACAAAAATTAAAGGAGCTTTAACCACTAAACCAGTCTTATAAGAAATGTTGAAGGGACTTCTTTATACAGAAGAAGAAAAGCCATACGTGGAAATTAGAAAATTATGAAAGGAAATAAACTTCATTGATAAAAGCAAACATATACTAAAGGTCATAGATCCATCACTTATAAAACTGGTATGAAGGTTAAAAGACAAAAGAATAAAATGAGGAGCACCTGGATGGCTCAGTGGGTTGAGCCTCTGCCTTTGGCTCAGGTCATGATCTCGGGGTCCCGGGACCAAGCCCCACATTGGGCTCTCTGCTCAGCAGGGAACCTGATTCCCCTCTCTCTGCCTGCCTCTCTATATACTTGTGATCTCTTCTCTGTCAAATAAATAAATAAAATCTTTTAAAAAAAGAATGAAATGAATTATTTCTTAAAAAATTAGCTAAGGAATTTGCAAAATAAAAAGATGTAAAATATATTATAACCCAAACAGTGGAATGGTGAGGGGTAAAAGCATAGTGCTTTTAGAATATGTTTGAACTTAAGCAATTAGCTTAATATAGGGTGATATATACTTAGCATGTTCTATACGAACTCCATGGTAAAAACCAAACCTATAATAGACAAGCAAAAAAGGAAAGGGATCCCAACATAATACGAAAGAAAGTTATCAAACCACAAAGGAAAGAGTAAGAAGAGAAGAACAAAGAACTCAAAAGCAACTATAAGACAATTAACAAAATGGTAATAAGTACATGCCAATCGATACTCAAATGGACTAGCTGCTCCAATCTAAAGACATGGGGTGACTGAGTGGATAGAAATACAAGGGAGGGGGTGCAGGATGGCAGATGAGTACGTGACCTCATTTTATCTGGTCCCTTGAATTTAGCTGGATATCTGTGAAGCTATTCTGAATACCCCCAAATTCAGCCTGATATGTATGAAAACATATCTGGAAAGCTATGAGCAGTAAAATGACTGCTTTTTGCAAGGTAGGAGGTGCAGAGTCATGAGTATGTGGAGAGATATCAAAGATAAAGAGAGCGATGAGGGAATCTCCATCAGCTGGCTACCAGAAATTGATATAACACGAGTGCAAAATCTGAGCCCTTAGAAATCTGCTCCAGTGAGAGACATTCCTTTCTGAAAGGGACTCAGGGGATGAAAATGGCAGAATTCTAGGTGGGTCATTGTGGTCTCAGGATTCCAGGAAACACAGAAAGAAGAGAGGTGTCTGAGCTGGTAGAGTGCCCAAGCAGTGGAGTGGGGAAACTGGTTATGGTGAGCAAGTCCAGGAAGGATTCTCAGCTCTGTTCACAATAAACTGCAAGCCAGGCCAGTAAGGGGATTGCTCTTTGCCTGAGCACCCTGAGAGGGATTGGAACATGCGGGCCATATACCACCCCAAGGGAGGGACGAAATGGCTGTGCCCTCAACTGGGTAAGAGTGTTCAGGGTGGTGGCGCCCCCACAAAGGACAACAGGGTGGCACCCAGCTGTGACCTGGGAGCAGCAGAGCAGGGTGTGTACACAACCTCACTCGCAGTTGCAAAGACACAAAGCAACTAATGCTCACGGGTCCCTGGGAAGATCACAGTGGGCATGAACTGTGGGAGTCTGCAGAGTATAGTGCTCTCAGAAGTGGAGATGGTTTGACCCGGAGGGTTTATTGAAGTGGAGGGGAGATCATGATCTTGTGGTTCTGGGCTGGTGATCTGGGCATGGCCATTTTTGCTTTGACCCTCTGAACAGGGGCATGGAAAGTTGCCAAGGAAGCAAAAGCCACACATACAACCAGGTCACATTGATCCCATCCCCCCTGAGAAGGAGTGGGGCAATTCACCCAGGCAAAGACTCCTGAGAGCAGAACAGCAGGCCCCTCCCCCAGAGACAGACTGGAAGAATGGGCAAATGACAAGCTTATGGATCCCAAAAGAGTGTAAAACTCAAGCAGCAGGGATGAAGAATATATTGAGCTCCAGGTGTTTCCTCACAACTCATTTATCCTTCAGTCTAAACTTTTCCATTTATATATATATATATACATATATATATATATTTTTAGATTATTTATTTATTTATTTGACAGAGATCACAAGTAGGCAGAGAGGCAGGCAGAGAGAGAGGAGGAAGCAGGCTCCCTGCCATGCAGAAAGCCCGATGCAGGGCTCAATTCCAGGACCCTGGCTGGGATCATGACCTGAGCTGAAGGCAGAGGCTTTAATCCACTGAGTCACCCAGGCGCCCTCCATTTATTTATTTTTTTAACCTTTGCCCCATTTCAACTAGATTCTTATTTTATCAACTTATGTTTTTAAGTCACTTTCTAACGTTCATTTTTTCACATCTACATTTTATAGATTTATACCTCATTCCAGTCCTTTTTTCACTTTATTATTTTTATACATATATTTTACATTATACATATACATATATTTTACATTTACACATACATTTTACATATATTTACACATATTTTACAAATACATTTGTATCTGTACATTTTATATTTATACATATATTTTACATATATATGGACATAAGTTTGGGTTTCTTTGCAATTTTGGGATGTAGTGTGTTCTGGCACACAGAACAAAATTCAATCAGGACCAAGAGTGAGATTATAGTGTCCCAGTCCCCACTGCTTTTTATTGTTTTGTTTCATTTTCACTTTGTTCACTTTTCTGTGATGGCTTCCAACCACTTCAGATTTTTTCTAGGGTACATTTGTATAAGTCATAGTTATTATTTTGGACTCTCTTCATTTGCTCACCCATCCTTCCCCAGTCAGAATGACTAGAAGGAGGAATTCACAACAAAGGATAGAACCAGAGGCAATGTTCTCTGACACAGAGCTAATCAATATAAGTATAAGTAATATGTCAGAGACGGAATTCAGGATAACAATTATAAAGTTAATAGCTTGCCTTAAAAAGAGTACAAATGACAATACAGAAACTCTAAGGGTGGAAATGAGATCTAATCAGGCTGAATTTAAAATGTTATGAAAGAGACGCAGTCTAAATTGGATGCTCTAACAGCTAGAGAAAAATGAGGCAGAAGAGAGAATCTAGAGGACAGGTTGATGGAAAGGAATGAAGTTAAAGAAAAGAGAGAAAGACAACTATTAGCCCATGAAGGAAGGCTTTGAGAGTTTGATGATGCCTTGAAATGAAACAATGTCAGAATTAGCAGCATCCCAGAGGGAGTGGAAAGAGAGAGGGCTAGAAGACATATTTGAGCAAATCATGGCTGAGAACTTCCCTACCCTGGGGAAGGGAACAAGCATTCATGTCCAAGAGGCAGAGAGGACCCCTCCCAAAATCAATAAAAATAGATCAACACTGGACATATAATAGTGAAGCTTGCAAATCTTAGAGCCAAAGAAGCTATCCTGAGAGCAGCTAGGGAGAGGAGATTTCACCATATACAGAGGGAGGAACATCAGAATAACATCATACCTATCTACAGAAACCTGACTGGCCAGAAAGGGCTGGCAAGACATATTCAGAAGTACATGCAGCTAAGAATACTTTATCCAGCAAGGTTGTCATTCAGAATGGAAGGAGAGATAAAGGGCTTCAAGGATGGAGAGAAACTGAAAGCATATGTGAGCATCAAGCCATTCCTGCAAGAAATATTAAGGGGGATTCTGTAAGCAAAGAGAGACACCAAAAGTAACATAGACCAGAGAGTAACAGTGACAATCTATAGAAACAGGGACTTTACAGGCAATACAATGGCACCAAATTCGTCTTTCAAAAGTGAATGTAAAGGGTCTGAATGCTTAACCAAAAGACACAAGGTATCAAACTGGATAAAAAAGCAAGAGCCATCCATATGCTGTCTATGGGAGATGATTTTAGACCTGAAGACACCTCCAGACTGAAAGTGAAGGGGTGGAGAATTGTTTACCATACTAATGTACCTCAAAAGAAAGCTGGGGTAGCAATCCACCTATTAGACAAATTAGATTTTAAACCAAAGACTGTAGCAAGAGATGTAGAGGGACACTATACTTCAAGGGTCTATCCAACAAGAAGATCTAACAATTATAAATATCTATGCCTCCAATGTGGGAGCAGCTAATTATATAAACCAATTAATAACCACAGTAAAGAAACATATTTATAATAATACAATGGTAGCAGGAGATTTTAATACCCCACTCACAGCAATGGGTAGATCATCTAAGTAGAAGATCAACAAAGAAACAAGGGCTTTGAATGACACATTGGACCAGGTGGACTTCACAGATATAATTAGAACATTCCATCTTAAATCAACAGAATACTCATTTTTCTTTAGTGCAAATGGAACTTTCCCCAGAAA
This sequence comes from Meles meles, assembly GCF_922984935.1. NCBI lineage: Eukaryota > Metazoa > Chordata > Mammalia > Carnivora > Mustelidae > Meles > Meles meles. The sequence continues at coordinate 37,493,520 of NC_060084.1, read as the reverse complement.
AGATCACATACTGGTTCAAAAATCCAGTCTCAACCAATACCAAAGACTGAGATTATTCCCTGCATATTTTCATACCACAGTGCTTTGAAACTAGAACTCAATCACAAATTTATTCAATTTGGAAGGAACTTGAACACTTGGAGATTACAGAGCATCCTAATAAAGAATGAATGGGTCAACCAGGAAATTAATGAAAAACTTAAATAATTCATGCAGATTAATAGAATGAAAACACATCAGTCCAAAACATATGGGATACAGCAAAGGCAGTCCTAAGAGGGAAGTACATAGCATTCCAAACCTCTCTCAAAAAATTAGAAAAAAACACAAACACACAAACTAACTTTACACCTAAAGGACCTAGAGAGAGAATAGCAAAAAAAAAAGCCTAAACCAACAGGAGAAAAGAAATAATAATGACATAGCAGAAATCAATGAAATAGAAACCAAAACAAACAAATAGTAGAACAGATCAATGAAACTAGAAGCTGTTTCTTTAAAAAAATAAGATCAATAAACCTCTGCCCAGACTTATCCATGAGAAAAGAGAAAGAACCCAAATTAATAAAATTATGAACAAAAAAGGAGAGACCACGACCAATAAATACCAAAATAATACAGACAAGTATTAGAACATATAATGAGGGGCACCTGGGTGGCTCAGTGGGTTAAGCCACTGCCTTTGGCTCGGGTCATGATCCCAGGGTCCTGGGATAGAGCTCCATATGGGACTCTCTGCTCAGCAGGGAGCCTGCTTCCCCTCTGTCCCTGCCTGCCTCTCTGCCTACTTGTGATCTCTCTCTGTCAAATAAATAAGTAAAATCTTAAAAAAAAAAGAACATATAATGAATAACTATACGCTAACAAATTAGGCAATCTGGAAGAAATGGAGGAGTTGCTGGAAATTTATAAATTACCAAGATTGAAACAGGAAGAGATAGAAAATCTGAACAGATAAATAAATGACAAGGAAATTGAAGCAATAATAAAAAACCTCCCAAAAAACAAGAGTCCAGGACCAGATGGTTTCCCAGGGGAATTCTACCAAACATTTAAAGGAGAAATAATAGCTGTTTTACTGAAGATGTTTCAAAAAATAGAAATGGAAGGGAAATGTCCAAACTCACTCTATGAGTCCAGAATTACCTTGATCCCAACACCAGACAAAGATCCTATCAAAAAGGAGAATTACACACCAATATCCCTGATGACATGGATGCCAAAATACTCACCAAGATCTTATCCAATAGGAGCATACAGTACATTAAAAGGATTATTCACTATGATCGGGTGGGATTTATTCCTGGGATGCAAAGGTGGTTCACCACTCACAATCAATCAATCAATGTGATAGAGCATATTAATAAAAATAAGACAATAGGGCGCCTGGGTGGCTCAGTGGGTTAAGCCGCTGCCTTCGGCTCGGGTCATGATCTCAGGGTCCTGGGATCGAGTCCCGCATCGGGCTCTCTGCTCAGCAGCGAGCCTGCTTCCCTCTCTCTCTCTCTCTGCCTGCCTCTCTGTCTACTTGTGATCTCTCTCTGTCAAATGAATAAAAAAAAAAGACAATAACCATATGATCCTCTCAATTGATACAGAAAAAGCATTTGAAAAAATACAGTATCCTTTCTTGTTGAAAACTCTTCAAAGTATAAGGATAGACGGAACATTTCTCAATATCTAAAAGCCATTCATGAAAAGCCCACAGTGAATAACATTCTCAATGGGGAAGCACTTAAAGCTTTTTCCTTAAGGTCAGGAACACAACAGAATGCCCATGGTCACTATTCAACATAGTCCTAGAAGTCCTAGCAACAGCGATAAGACAACAAAAAGAAATAAAAGGCATTCAAATTAGCAAAGAAGAAGTCAAACACTTTCTCCTCACACATGACATGATATTTTATGTGGAAAGTCCAAATGCCTCCACCCCAAAACTACAAGAACTCATACAGCAATTCAGTAACATGGTAGGATACAAAATCAATGCAGAGAAATCAATGGAATTTCTATACACAAACAATGTGACTGAAGAAAGAGAAATTAAGGAATTGATTCCATTTACAATTGCACCAAAACCCATAAGATACAGGAATAAACTCTAAGTGGTAAAGGATCTGTACTGTAAAGCCTACAGAACACTTAGGAAAGAAATTGAGGAAGACACAAAGAGATGGAAAAATATTACATGCTCATGCACTGGAAGAATAAACATTGTTAAAATATCTATGCTTCCCAGAGCAATCTACACATTCAAGGCAATCCTTATCAAAATACCACCAACATTTTTCACAGAGTTGGAACAAATAATCCTAAAATTTGTAGGGAGCCAGAAAAGACCCCAAATCACCAGGGGAATGTTGAAAAAGAAAACAAAAGTTGGTGGCATCACATTACCTGATTTCAAGCTATATTACAAAGCTATGATCATCAAGACAGTATGGTACTTGCACAAAAACAGACACGTAGATCAATGGAACAGAATAGAGAACCCAGAAATGGACCCTCAATTCTATAGTCAACTGGTCTTCAGCAAAGCAGGGAAGAATATCAGCTGGAAAAAAGACAGTCTCTTCAATAATTGGTGCTGGGAAAAGTGGACAGCCTCATACAGAAGAATGAAACTGGACCATTCTTTTACACCATAAGTAAAGATAAACTCAAAAATGGATGAAAGCGCCAAATGTGTGACTGGAATCCACCAAATTCCTCGAGAAGAACACAGAGAGCAACTTCTTACACCTCTGCCACAGCAACTTCTTGCAAGACACATCTCTAAAGGCAGGGGAGACAAAAACAAAAACAACAATGAACTATTGGGACTTCAGCAAGATAAAAACTTCTGCACAACAAAAGATACAATCAACAAATCTAAAGGTAACCCATGGAATAGGAGAAGATATTTGCAAGTGACACTACAGATAAAGGGCTGGTATCCAGATCTATAAAGAACTTCTTAAACTCAACACGCAAAAAACAAATAATCCAGTCAAGAAATGGGCAGAAGACATGAACAGACACATCTCTAAAGAAGACATCTGAATGGCCAACAGATACATGAAAAATGCTCCACATCACTTGCCATCAGGGAAATGCAAATCAAAACCACAATGAGATACCACCTCACACCAGTTAGAATGGCTAAACTTAAGACACGGGACAACATGTGGAGGAAGGGGATCCCTCCGACACTGTTGGTGGGAATGCAAGCTGGTACAGTCACTCTGGAAAACACTATGGAGATTCCTCAAGATATTAAAAATAGAGCGACCCTACAACCCAGCAATTGCACTACTAAGTATTTATCCCAATGATATAGTGAAAAGATGAGGCACATGCACCCCGATATTCATAGTATCAATGTCCACAATAGCCACACCGTGGAAGCAGTGGAGCTCCTTCAACAGATGAATGGAGAAAGAAGACGTGGTTCATACATACAGTGGAATATTACTCAGCCATCAGAAAGGATGAATACCACCATTGCATCAATATGGATGGGACTGGAGAGAATTATGCTAAGTAATATATAAGCCAAGCAGAGAAAGACAATTATCATATGGTTTCACTCATATAGGGGAACATAAAGAATAGCATAGAGGACCATACAGGAAGGGAAGGAAAACTGAATGGGAGGAAATCAGAGAGGGAGGCAAACCATGAGAGACTCTGGACTCCAGGAAAAAAATTGAGGGTTACAGAAGGGATAATAAAAATTAAGGAGTAGATGGGGCACCTGGGTGGCTCAGTGTGTTAAAGCCTCTGCCTTTGACTCAGGTCATGATCTCAGGGTCTTGGGATCAAGCCCCGTATCAGGCTCTCTGCTCAGCTGGGAGCCTGTTTCCTCCTCTCTCTGTCTCTGCCTGCCTCTCTGCCTACTTGTGATCTCTGTCTGTCAAATAAATAAATAAAATCTTTTTTTTTTCTTTTTTTAAATTTATTTATTTTTCAGCGTAACAGTATTCATTGTTTTTGCACAACACCAAGTGCTCCATGCAAAACGTGCCCTCCCTATTACCCACCACCTGTTCCCCAACCTCCCACCCCTGACACTTCAAAACCCTCAGGGGAGTAGGAAATACATTTACTGTATTCTATTGTATTTATTGAAAAAAATCCATGGATAAATGAACTCATGAAGTTCAAATTTGTGTTGTTCAAGGATGTATTGTGTGTACAATAGAATATTACTCAGCTATAAAACATATAAAACATGATGAAATCTCATCATTCTGAACATATATGCATCAAGAGGGGCAAGGATAAGTGAAAAAAATCAAACAGAAAAAGACAAATACCATATGATTTCAATTACACGTGGAATGTAAAAAACAAACAAAAAACAAACAAAGGAAAAAAAAGCTGAATTAGACTGTTAAATACAGAAAACAAACTGGTGGTTCCCAGAGGGGAGAGGATTTGGGCAGGGGGCAAAATAGGTGAAGGAATTAAGAGTTACAGACTTCCAGTTATAGGATGGAAAGTGCAGAGTAGGAAATATAGCCAATAATGTAACAATTTTATATGGTTACAGATGGTGACCACACTTCCCATGGTGAGCATTTTGTACTGCACAGAGTTGTTGAATCACCATGTTGCACACCTGAAACTAGGATGTTGTAGGTCAACTCTACTTCAGTAAAAAATACGATTGTAAGTACATTGAATGACTTAGAGGAACAGAGGGAAAAAGTGGGTAAAAAGAGGAGGAATTTCAGCAGAGGAATTCCATAGCTGAAAAGTATCTTCAACGTTTCCTGCGACAGCATTGGTCTGCTTGTGCAAACTTAACCTTATTATAACTACTGAGGCTGTATCCCCAGACCACACACACTTTCCTTTTTAATCATCTGATAAACAGATATTTGTCTGTCAAGTGCTTGCTCTCTGGGCCCCTGTGTCTTGCTTGTTAAATGAAAGGTGTCCTGGGGACTCTTACCCACCCCCCTGAAGTCCCTACTGCGCTACTGGAGAGGAGTCATCGCCCAGGAACTGGTCTCTGTGAGCTCTGGGCCCTGAGAACTGTGTCCCAGAGCCTCAGGAATCTGTACAGCTGGGACGTGGAGCATGCCAGCTGGAGAATAGCTGCAGGGCCAGGCTGGACTCTGCGTCATTTTCCAATTTTCTCAGTAGCCAAGTCAGACCTCATTACTGAAAGTTGTTCGTGTTTGTCCGTGAAGTAATAGGGACGACCAGCTTCACTTTATCCCCGGTGCTGGCCTGCAGAGCAGTCAGGACCTGAAGGGACAGCAGCCTTCTTTGTGAGCTTGAAGGGTTTCCTCTATTTGTCACAGTCCTCTGGACCCAGTAGAGACACCGGGGAGCTGTGAGGATATTGATGGTAGATCCATCTCTAGCACACTCCTGGAGGCCTGCTGGTCTCTGCTTTTGGTGCACTGAAGACTGTGAGGGAGATCCCCACACCTGGCTCATGGCCAAGAGCAGGGCCCAGCCCATCTGACACAGGCTTGGGTGGTGGGAGAACATGAGGAGGTAGGTGGTCTGAGGTGCCAGTGACACGGCACTGTGGAGGCAAAAGGGTGAAATGAGCCAAGATTTCTGACAAACATTGAGTCAGCTGTGAAATCTCTTTTCCTATATAATGAGGTTCTTTGATGCCTGAAGAAGAACTGGCTTTGATATTAAATCAGCCTAAGATAGGTTATAGTGGTATCTGTTATTTTCTGGTTTACATTTTTGGTGGGGCAGGGGTGGAGGGGAGGTTTTAGATTAGGTGTAAATGCTGCCTTGGGTCCTCAGCTGCATACCCCAGTATGTCACGAGATGGCAGCCTAACACAAGGTTTGAGTCAGTGGCTGGCAGCTTCCTCTAGAGTCTTGGGAGTCATTCTCCTCCACGCCTGTCAAACACCGGGTTTACCATCCACTTCAAAGAATTGCAGCCTGGGTACTAAAAACCACGACCATCCAGGAGATGGGGTTATTTCTCTCTAAACAATGTAACTTGATTTTGATCAACACTTTCCCTGCCAGAATGGATGGTGACCGAGATAAGTGGTTTAAACAAGATAGAGATTAAAAGGAGAGAAGAATGATGAGACCCTGGAGAAGAGGCGTGATTGTGGCTGACATTCAGAAATTGATGGCGTATCAGCCAGGTTGAGGGAGAGCAGTGAGGAGGGGTTCTACTGGCTCGATTGTGGGTAGATTGCAGCAGGTTATGAATGGGGCTGCTTAGAGGAAGATGAGAGAATTTCCACAGCAGTGGGATTTGTTTGTTTTTGGAAGTGCCTTTTTTTCTTTTACTTGAAATGATTTTCTGCCCAGTGACCTTGTTATTACCATGGAGAGAGACACTGCTACCTGCAGAGTATATAATACAACATGGGGCAGTGATGTATAGACATGAGCTCATGAATTTCGTGTGACAAGTGTCCTTTTCTGTGTTCATGGAGGTAGAAATTAAAACAAAGGGAGCTGAAGTTACTTAGCAAAATTGCTGCCAATTAAGCTTTGTATTATTATTATTATTTCGACATTAGACATGGTGACACTTATTTGTGACATCTGGGTTAAGAAGCACTTGATTGTCGTTTTTACCTCCTCCTTATCAAGGGACAGCAAGTGCTTATGGAGGGGAGATGGAAGGTCCTGAGGGCAGTGGAATGGGATGCTACCCCTTGTTATTCCAGGCTGCCTGTGGGAATTGTGGGATCCACAGTGTGGGAACCCCAAGGACATGCAGAGAGTGTCCTTGAAGGGATGCATGAATGACTGCATGTCTGCAATCCACTGAGAGGCACTGAGAGGGGCTGCCTCATGCTTAGGCAGAAGAGGTTATTTCCTGAGCAGTGTGAATCCAGGGGCACCATAAATGCCCGTTCCCCACCCCACCCATACAGTAACAGGCATGCTCCTGCTCCAGGAACCAGGGTGCTTGGAATTCCAATGGGGAGTCATTCCTTCAGGGGAGCATTCCTCTCTCCAGAGCTTTATTTTGAAATATAAACACTAACTGAGGGTAGTAAAGAAACTGCCATGTGACAAGTGAACCCTTTACTTGGCAGTTGAACCTTGTCTAAGAAGTCAGGATGGGGGGTGGGGACAAGGGAGGAGTTAAAATGTGACTTGGCTCATTTCACCCTTTTGCCTCCACATTGAAAACCTGGACTTAGAATTTCATCTGACGGAGCACAGTCCTGAAAGCTTGACTTATCTTTAGTTGGCTGTAACTGGGGAGAAGTAAAATGTTTTCCTTCTTTATTATTTCCTGGCCTTCCTTCCACTGAGGAACTTGATAAAATACCACTAGAGGTGCATGTGTGGGGAGCCCTCCTGTGCCTGCCTCTTCTTGGAAAATGAGCCTCCTTGCTTCACCTATCTATGCCAGGGACTAGGTGCTGTGTGCCCCAAGGCTGATTGTTTTAGGAGGTGATTTCCCCTCCCTCTTGGAGACACACATGATTTCCTTGAAAGCACAGAGCACGAATTTCTCATTGTGCATGAAAGTTATCTGTTATTAATGCAGAGTCCTGAACAGAGAACCAGTCCTGAGGTATAGGTGTGCTGCACTGGAGGTATATAAGTTCATTCCAATGCCAAGGAAGCCCTTCCTTTATTTTTCTTTCATTAGGTAATTGATCAGTAGCATTGATCAGAAAAAATTATGCCTTGTTAACCATATTCTCAGATGGAGATCACTTAAGTTGATTTTTAGCATATCAATTCCCGCATTAGGCACTAATTGGAAAGGATAAAGCTGTGCAATGTGTTACTGGATGAGACTGGGAGAGCTACACCTTCAAAAGGTTACCAGAAAATTTGATTCCACCACCCTATAATAAAATGGGAAATTGCACCTGATAGATGGAGGTTTAAAACTTTTCCAGTCCTCTACATGAATTCTATTTGATGTTCCCTAGGCATCCTTTCTGAGAAGGAAAAATGACAGAGCTGGGAGCAGCCCCTGCTCCTTGTACTGTAGATATGAGCCTCCCCCACCTTCCCTTCCAGCATACATTTTTTTTCTAAACCCCATATTTTGTCATCTTTGGGGGAGAACTTAATGTTGAGAGATGACAACTGACTGGGTCAAATGCAGAGAAAGCCAGAAATCGTCTCCTAGCGAGGGCTTCTAGGGTTCGAGATTAACATTTGCCTTTTTAAAATGACTTCTTTGTGTGTTTTGGTCTTCTGAAGGTGGGCCTGAGTAATTGTCACCTTCACGAGAAATGCATGTGGTTTGAGAGGAGCTGCAGAGCTTTTGGACTGCTGGCCAGGAAGTGGATGAGGGAAGCACTGGCTCCTGGGTTCTGGGAATCTGGAATGTCAGAGCCTCTGCTGCGGAGTTGCTGCCTTGGCCTGTGATGGACGAGGCGATGCAGAAGAAGACGAGCCACCAGAGGTGGAAAACCCTGTTGAATCATAGACTCTACTCTGGTCTGGATTCTCAGGCACTGAGCAGGAGAGATTCCTCACTGGTGATATCTCTTTACCTGTGACCTGTTTACAGCACTTGCCTGTTATTGAAATGTAATGGCAGAAGGTTTTATGACTCTTGGGCTTGGGTCACATTAACATTTCCTTTTCCCAACTGCCTATTTGACTTTAAAATAATTCAGGTTGTTTTCAGAACAAATTATTGTTAGAATAACCAAGTGCCAGTTTAAGTGGAACCAAAAGATCAAGAAATCAGGTTTAAATGAAATCCAAAGCCAATATTGTTAGATAATTTGAGCATTTGACCATCAAGGTACATTGCATTGTTGAGAGAAGTAAGGGTGATACCTGCTTCCTTGAGATTTTAAAAAATGAAATAACCAGCTACCTACTCTAGATGATGTTGCTGTTCCCCACGCAGGGGCAAGAGTCTGAACTAGCTGGTGTTCAAGGTTCTCTCACCTTGAGAACTTGAGTGGTCCATGAATGAGTGTTGTGTGATAAAATAGTAGGTGCATGACTGTAGCTTTTGGGGGTCAAGACCCCAGACAGTCTGCTATGGGCTAAATTATGTCCCCACCCAAGATTCATATGTTGAAGCTGTAATCCCCAGTGTCGTGGTATTTAGAAATGGCACTTTTGGGAAGTAATCAGGTTTGGGTGAGGTCATAAACATGGGGCTCTCATGATGGGATTAGTGCCTCATAAGAAGAGACACCAGAGAGCTTGCTCCTTCTCTTTCTACCATGTGATGACACACTGCAAAGGCAGCCATCTTCAAGCCTGAAGGAGGGTTCTCGCCAGAAACCTCAACGCTGGCCCCTTGAACTTGGACTTAGCCTTCAGACTGGGATGAGATAAATTTCAGTTGTGTAAGTCACCTAGTCTGGGGGATTTTTGTTGTTATGATAGCCTGGGCAGACTAAGACAATGCCCAAGAAGGTTTAGACTGCTGTGTCTGTAGAGGGGACTGATGATCTGTGTCAGCAGGTTCTTCGTTACAGGTGGTGGGCAAGGTTGGTTAACCCCTCCAGGCAGCAGTCCTGGAGCCTTCAGTGGACTCCCAGTCTCGGGAACTTCTCTAATTTTGGTGGAACACTCCAGGTTTCCTCCCCCTTCTATTCCATAGATGCTTATTTAACCCCTGCTAAGAAAAAAAAAAGATTAAAGGAATTTAACTTTTTCCTTCAGAGATTTCTATCTTGAAAAAAATACAAAACAACCCAATAAATGACCTTATATCAGAACACCCTCCTATGCTCCCATTAACATTCTTCTATGGTTAAGGACATGTGTAATTTTACTGCTCAAGAACCAGCAGGATAAAATCTGGAATTCAGGGGCTCCCTGTCAAGAATTATACCACATTTGCCCGTTCACTAGTTGGTTTGCCAGTTTCATGGATGCTGGTAGAACGCATATGAGTCCTGGGTCAGAAGGCAAGGACGCCATTCTCACAGCAGTAACGGTAACCCATAATCAGCGTTTTCCTGTACTGGTTCAACCCAGTGGGTTGTGTCACAGGAGTGGAATCCATAAGGTCTATGAATTTTTGTAATGGAAGTTAGCATACCTGCCTTTCACTCCAGAGAGAGAGCAAATCTATCTCTGTCTTTCAAGGTTGTTCACTGCGCAAATATCCTTGAAAAGATAGTCCAGAACAAAGGCCACCAGTGCCTCTGCTCACGAGATATGCAGAAATGTGACAGACCCATGAAGATCTGTCTCCCAACATTTCCATAACCCATGTCCCATCTTATCTGTCCTCACCCCTGCCTAACAACACATGCTCAGTCATAACAAGCTGCTTGTCTCCCTGCCTCATGAGGCTGCTTGTTCGTGATTGTTTCTTCCTCCCCGGATGCTTCTTGCTCATCTTTTAAGGATCACCATTAGTTGCTGTCTCTGTGATGGATTAGAGGACCTTCCCTGGCAAGCTGTCTATGGAAGACCACAAATTCCTTGACAAGGAGTCCAGGGTGTGACAACTTTTCCGGAGTGAGGAGCATCTTCTTTGTTTCCGAGGTCACCTACCATCATTGCCACTCTAATGGATCCTAGGCTAATTCAGATGGGAGTGTGGCTCATCCTTCCATGGGAATCTTTCCTGCCCTAGCCAACTGCAAGCCCCTGAGGATGGAGCTCTGTGTTGGGCACCTTGGCAGAGTGGCCAGCAGGTATTGGACACATGTTAAGTCCTCCCTGATGCGTGGGCTGTTTGAAGCTGTGACTCGGCAGAGACGGTACTGGCCAAGCAGACACATGTTGCTGATCTGTGCTGCAGTGAGGTCCTTTCTCAGACGTTCAGATTGCTTGCTGAACACAGTTCTCTGGAATTGTATTGACCTGCGGACTCTTTCAAGTAGCTATAATCTCTGCAAGAAGCAGCCCCTACAATATACTAAATTTGTTAAGATCTGGATTTGGATGTTTTCTGATAATTAAAAAGCTGCATTTTCTCATTTGGAATTATGGAAGGTAGTTTCTGGGAGAAGGAAACACTTCTGTGTTCACAAGTTTTCCACCTACAGAAGACAGAAATTCAAGTTAATCTGGCAAATGTTTATCGAGCATTTATAGTATGTGGGGAAATTAGGAGCATAAGAAGTGGGTGTTAATGACAGCCTGGTCCCTGACCTCTGGAAGTTTCTATCCAGCAGGATGGGATTATGGCACCGAGTGAGAGCAAGTTCTGCAAATATTAGACAGATAACCAGGAAACAAGTCTCCTTTGCCTGCATCTGGAAGTAGAGCTATATTATTTATTTTACTACATAACAGATGACCCCAACACTGACTGTCTTAAGAAAATATTTATTATCTCAGCTTCTGTGGGTCAGGAATTTGGAAATGGGTTAACTGAGGAGTTCTGGCTCTGTGTTCCTCTTCAGTATTACAGACACCAGCCACAGCTTGTCAACTGAAAGACTGACTTTGGCAGGAACGTGTGCTCCTGAGAATGGCTTGTCCACATGGATGTGGTCAGGGGACCTTGGTCCTTGCTATTTATGTCTTTCCATTGGGATGTTTGAGTATCTATTCAAAGTATTACCTGGCTTCTCCCAGAGTCAACGAGAAAGCAAATGAGAAGCTACAGTATCTTTCATGATCTACCCTCCAGAGACATCACCATGTCTGCAATATGCTATTGGTTGCACAGGTCAGTCCTCCTCAATGTGGGAGAGGCGATACCAGAAGACAGGCATCACTGGGGACCATTTTGGAGGCTGAATACCGGGGTTGTCTCCTGCTAGCAAAGGGACCCAGGAGTCCCAAATATCCCTGTGTCTGTTCTTACTCCTGAACAAACTGTCAGTCTCTGTGGAGACTACTGGAACCTCTGCCTCAGGCTGAAGGCAGCAGTGGGAGCTCTGAGTCTGCTCTGGAGATATTGCTCATGTCTGCTTGTGATCACAGAGATGCCTCTGTTTCAAAGAATTTTCCTGGCTGGGCAGTGAGAGAAGCAGCAGGTGGCTGTGCACTCTGCTCACCCTCTGAACTGGCTCCTATGCGATGGCTCTCTTTTCTCCACTTTGCACCTTCAGTACAAAAGCTTCCTCAGCCCTTCATCCAAGGGATGGTGGTTCACCTCTCTCAAAAGGAAGCTTTTGCACTGCTGACCTGGATTGGTCTCAGCAAAAGTAAGGTGTGTTTTCTTCACGACACAAAGCAGTCAGCCCTTAAATGAAGTTTATTTAATAAAGGAGTTAGTTCCAGTCAAGTTCTTGAGATGGAATTTTGGGTTCATTTGAAGCAAAACTGAAGAGGCAGCAAGATCAAAGGTCAAGCAGAAGCGAATGAACCCTGTTTTCTAAGCAGATGTTGCACCATCTGAAAGACGCAGTGCTTCTAGAATGACAGTTTCATTTTCCAAGCTTGTGGATCACTGTCTCTCTCCTTCTCACACATACTGTGTAGGACTGCCTTCCATCACAGATGCACACGCAGGCCATGGCTCTTTGTGTCTGTGTTCCATTCCTGGAGCAGACCCCCCAGAGCTGATGCCTTGGAGAGATTCCTGTAGGGAACACTAATTGTTGGTGCCTCCCAGAATGCATTTCTCTCCCCCCTCCCTCTCAGGAATAAGGTGACTGTTCTTCACTTCTAGCCCATGTGCTTTCTGTGAAGGTGAGGCCATCCTGGCTCACACAGTCAGCATATTGAGTCCCTGTGGCCCTGGAAATTGGTTCTAAATGAGCTTATGATTCAGGCCAGGTCAGTTAGAACCAGGAGTCAACTCCAGAACTTTTGTTCACCTGGGAACTTACTGCCATTAGCTTACCACAGGTAACTACCTGTCCATCAGGTAACCTGGGAGGGCTCTGGACTGAGATGCAGCCACATCCAGCCTATAAATTCTCTTGTGGTTTTAACCAGTTTGGATTGCCATGTTCTATCAATATGATACACTTCTGAATTGTAGAAATCAGGTGGTTGTACCTCTCCTATGTGGAACTTAGTGCTTCAGTACAAATACTATGGAGAATGGATTTCTTTAATGTCTTGTCTATGTCACACCATTTGGGTGACCCAAGGCAGTCCTAAACTGTGGCTTTGAGCACCATGTTCTGATGCCCACTATCTCTGCGTTGATGGGACTTATGGTCATTGCAACAGGAGATAGGTTTCAGAGTTGTAGGCTTGAGCAGCTAGAAACAAATCTGAAGTTTATTTTCAGGCTGTCATAGGTTGACATGTAACCTGCCCATGTGCTGCCAACCTCTCTTAGTAAAGAGGGAGAACAGTACATGGATAACCTGCGATTTTCCTGCTTTGGCACTCATTCTTGCCTCCTACGCAGGGACAACACTTCCCACTTTCCATCTCTTGGGATCTTGCTCCATCAATCATCCTTCTTCTTTCAAATCTCAGGTTCTACCTGTCCACTGCCTTTTGTTCCTCAGACCATGCACAGATTGAAGATTTGATACTGAGCAGAAAGTGTCCTCTCCACTCCCAACACCTTGGTCCTGCCTTCCCCTAGCTACTAATCTCTCCTTCTCAGCCAACTTTCTTGTAAGTTTGGCCTGTGCCACTTCTGCCCATCTTATTCACTCACCCACACTTTAGTCTTCTCTGGTAAAGGGGACCAGTCTTCCATATTGGCAAAACCTGTGAGACAAGCATATGCAAAGTCACAGCACAAGATGTACTCATCACATGGGTGGCATTGTGCCTGTGTAAGCCCTTCTGACATTGATGTTCTGTGCCTCTGGGACAAACTTGGAGCCCGTAAATTTTTGAAACTCTCCAAGCCCCGACTTCCACAACATCATCTTTGATGAACTTCTTTCCACTTATGTCTTTCTTCGACTCCTACATATCATAGTCTCTTTTGTGCCTACCCTGCCCCTGTGGGTTTTATGTTTAAGATACTGTCCTTCCGGGAGGCGAACTATAAGAGACTATGGACTCTGAAAAACAACCTGAGGGTTTTGAAGGGGCGGGGGGGGGGGGTGGGAGGTTGGGGGAACAAGGTGGTGGGTAATAGGGAGGGCATGTATTGCATGGAGCACTGGGTGTGGTGCAAAAACAATGAATACTGTTATGCTGAAAAAATAAATAAATAAAAATAAAAAAAAAGATACTCTCCTTCCTCCACTACAGTTGCCCTTATGGTCTTATTTGCTAGCTCTATGTACTTGATCCCAAATACTTATCTTTGGTCCCAACCTGTCCCATGAGGTAAGTGAGTTTCCAGGGAAGGGGAAATCCACACAAGGCCCAGTGATGAGGAAACTGGAAGATTCAGGGAGGCCAAGGTAGCTAGCATTTGCAGGCAGACTACCAGAATGGGGTGGAGAAAGATCAGAAGGGAGAGAGGAGAGAGGGTGGGGGAAGAAAGAGATAGGATGGGAGGGAGAAGAGAAAGAGAAAGAGAGAACACTCTGGACTCCTTCAGTTTCCACTCAAGTCTTCAGCTCATTACTAGTCAATTCATGAATGTGAGGAAACTACTTGAGGCAACTGAAAGATCCACTGGAAATAAGCAGGTAGAACAATGTCCAGAACTCATACAGGGCTGGAATAAGTCATGTTCCCAACAGCAAAAGTGGAAAAATCTTGTAATACACAGAGTATCAGGAAAAATAATTATTACTCCACAATTTAGATAAAATGTACAAGTTTCTTGAAAGACACAAATTACTAAAGCTTACTAATGAAAAAAGTAGATAACACAAATAGTCCAATATCTATTAAAGAAATTAAATGTATAGTTAAAAACTTTCCCACAAAACACCTAGCTGGTTCTCTCAGTAGAGTATGTGACTCTTGATCCTGGGGTCATTAGTTGGGTGTGGAGCCTACTAAAATAAAAACAACAAACAAATAAACAAACAAAACAAAACAAAACTTCCCATTAAAACAAAAAACAAACAAACAAAACAACAACAAAAAAATAAAAACCACCTCCATGTCCTGGTGGCTTTAGTATAGAATTCTACCAATCATTTAAAGAAAAAAAAAATGTCAATTCAATCCAAACTCTTCTAGAAACTTGAAGATGAAGGAATAGTTCCTAATTAATTCTATGAATCCAGCATTATCTGTGATTTCAAAACCAGAAAATAATTACAAGAGGACTGCAAATTAAGATTCCTCATGAACATAGATGTGAATATTCTTTTATTATTATTATTTATTTGACAGAGAGAGATCACAAGTAGGCAGAGAGGCAGGCAGAGAGAGAGAGGGAGAAGCAGGCTCCCTGCTGAGCAGAGAGCCCAATGCAGGGCTCGATCCCAGGACCCTGAGATCATGACCTGAGCCGAAGGCAGAGGCTTAACCCACTGAGCCACCCAGGCACCCCAATATTCTTTTTTTATTGTGTTATGTTAGTCACTGCAAAATACATCATTAGTTTTTGATGCAGTATTCCAAGGTTCATTGTTTATGTACAACACCCAATGCTCCGTGTAATACATGCCTTCCTTAATACCCACAACCAGGTGCACCCATCCCCCCCCAAAACCCTCAGTTTGTTTCTCTGAATCTATAGTCTCTTATGCTTCATCTCCTCTTCCAACTTCCCCCAATTCACTTTTCTTTTCCTTCTCCAAAATAGAGTTACCCTATGACCCGGCAATTGCACTACTGGGTATTTACCCCAAAGATACGGATGTAGTGAAAAGAAGGGCCGTATGTAACCCAATGTTCATAGAAGCAATGGCCACAATATCCAAACTGTGCAAAGAGCCGAGAGGCCCTTCAACAAACAAATGGATAAGAAGATGTGGTTCATATATACAATAGAATATTACTCAGCCATCAGAAAGTATGAATACCCGCTTTGGATCAACATGGATGGGACTGGAGATTATGCTGAGTGAAATAAGTCAAGCAGAGAAAGTCAATTATCATATGGTTTCACTTACTTGTGGAACATAAGGAATAACATGGAGGACATTAGGAGACGTGAACATTCTTAACAAGATTTTTGCAAATTGGATACAACAAAACACAAAGAATACATCACAACCAAGTGGTGTTTATTCTAGGAACATAAGGACAGTTTAACATTTGAAAATAAATCAGTGTAGTCATTTTTAACAGACTAAGAAGGAAAATAATATCATCATCTCAATTAATGTAGAAAATAATTTGACAAAAATCATACATCCAAACATGATAAAGATTGGTAAAAAAAAAATAGTAAAATAGTAAAAATACGTGGTGAACTAGGAATAGAACACAATTTTGTCAACTTGATAGAGTTTCTGTGAAAAACCTACTAACATCATACTTAATGGTGAAAGAGAAAATACTATTTCATAAAATCAATAATAAGACAGGTATGTCCATTCTTACCACTTCTATTCACTTTTATGCTGGAGGTGGTAGTTGGTGCAATAAGGCATGAAAACAAAAGAAAACAAAACAAGCCATCATACAATTAGTAAAGGAAGAAACTAAACCCTATTCATTTGCTGACAGCATCTACCTTTGTAGAAAATTATAAGGAATCTACAAACAAAACCCAGCTATGGAACTTATAAGTGAGTTTAGTAAGGTTCCAAGAAAAAGATCAATATGAGCAACCACTTTACATTTCCTTATACTAGCAATAATGAGAAATTTAAATTCAAAATAATGCAATTTATGATAGCATCAAAAGTTTGAACTACCTACAGGTAAGTTTGGTAAAAGATGTGCAAGTCTTATAGATTTAAACCTACATAACACTGCTGAGAGAAATTAGACTCACATAAACGAGGAGCCATATACTGTGTTCATAGATCAGAAGATTCAATATTGGTCTGTTAGCCAAAAGCCCATAGATGCTTGGTGTGAGGTGTGCATGGTGGATGAAAATGACCCAAGAGGATCAGGGTTGGCCAACACCCAGTCTGTAACCCAGACTGACTCACCCTTGGCAATGAGATATGGGTGGAATGATATGCAGATGTCAGTTCTCTTCAATTTGATCTATAGATTTAACAAAAACTCAATCAAAATCCTAGATGTTTTTTGTAGAAACTGACATGCTAATTAAAAAATTTATATGTAAGTGCAAGGGTCCTAGGGTCGCTAAAATAATTTGAAAAGGAAAAACAAAGTTGGAGGACTTGGCACTAACTGGAAAGGGATCAGGTAAGTGGTCAGCTGGGCTTGGTGTATTATGGCCAGGCATGGTTTGGCAAATCTAAATGCATATCATTCCACCCATATCTCATTGCCAAGGGTGAGTCAGTCTAGGTTACAGACTGGGTGTTGGCCACCACTGATCCTCTTGGGTCATTTTCATCCACCATGCACACCTCACACCAAGAATCTATGGGCTTTTGGCTAACAGACCATACCTGATACATTCTGTGGGATGCTTTGAACACTAGAGCCTCCTCCTTTGTAGGTAGAGAATATCTTTTCACTTGGAGCATCCCATAAACACGATTGCCTGTGCTGGGGGAAGAAAAGACCAACATCTTTGCCTTGAGGTAGGTCAAACTCTGAGGTGTAACTTATGCTTCAGAGCTTCTCAAGGGATCAAGCTGAATCTGGAATTTCACCAAGAATCACACCCTTGCTTGCCTTCTCCCTTCTCTGTCCTGCTCCCCCATTACTTCCCTACTGCCTTCTTCAGGAGATCTTTTTCAACAGATCAGTTGCATCCGAGAGAAGCAAGTGCCAGTGAGCATCTAGCTAGTCTTACTGCTCCTTTTTTAAAAATCTAACCTTGTCTTTTTAGAGACTTGGGTCTAGACTTCCTTTTTTTTTTTTTTTTCAAAGAAACTTCTTCCATGTGTCTCCATCAGTGAGCTCTGTTTATATGTCTGCTTCCCTCCACTAGGCCAGCTCTCCTGCAGCCAGAAACGAGCCACATTCATCTGGGTATCCCTGGTGCTCATGCAGCCTGGCAACAAGCATACAGTAACAGCTGGATGATGTACCAGTCCTGAAATTTACATCTCTTCATGAGTTTCTGCTGCAAGCGTAGAAGGAGGCACTATCTGAGAGAGTTTTGTTCTCTGCTACCTCCCTGACATGAAGAATTAAGATATCCAAGAAGCCAGCTAGGAAGAGAAGTTGGACACTTGCTGCTGTTCTCACTCCAGTTTTCTGAACTCTGGGATTTGCATAAAAAGTTTAAACCATCCCTGCCCCCTCCCAGGCATTATAGCTCCCAAATTATACACTCTATCATGCAATTAAGCAATAATGCAATTAGTATGCATGCAGCAAAGATGATTTGTGGGGGTCTGTTCATAAAAATGCTTTATTTAAATATTAAGCTCAGTGCACAGAAAGAATAAACAGGCATATTTCTTCTTTCCTTTCTTCTTTTTTACATAAAAAGGAACTGGTCTCGAAACAGTTGTGGGTTTTATGAGTCATCACGTCTCTTCAGCCTGTAGCTTTCTGCCTGGAGATGGATCAGAGGAGACTCTCCCTGGTGGTATCCACTTTGCTCATCTCTGCCATGCAGTGGGGGTGGCTCTGCAGGCAGATCACGTCCTTGCAACTTGTGCAACCCCTTGGCTGCTTTGTCAAGACGTTTCCTGGAGACCCAATGACAGGCGCCTCATGCCTTCTACCCTTCCCTCTCTTGGGTCTGTGTGTGGGTGGAGAGACAGTGCAGTGGAGAAGGGACCGTCAAAGCAGAGCTCTATCTTTGGAGCACAGGATTTCTGTGACAGTGGCCCAGGTTGGGCTTCCCTGGCATTCTTTGTCAGATGGGGACTCCAGACAGACATGGCTCCTTGGCTTTCAAAGCAGGTCTAGCGAACATAATACAAATAGCACAGCTAGTGCTTCACAAAGCCCAATGTCTCACATTGTGATACAGTTACCTTCCCACCTTTTTGATTAAAGTAGTCTTCCTATTTGAGATGGTGGTAATAATGTTTTTTTTTCTGATAGTCTTGCTCACTAGAATCAGATTCCCAAATAATTTTGTATTAGGTTGGACCATATGAAACTCATGATATTCAGTTTTGACCTCTTTGACCTATGAGATTGGCAAATTTGATGTAATTTGATCGTTTGACCAATAAAAATGGCATTTCAGATGGCTTGATCTAATAATTTTACAAATGCTTGAGAAGCCAACCATCTGGGTCCTAGTGGTGTGGTGGAAAGATCTTCATGCAATAACAAATGACATGGAGGACATTGGGAGATGGAGAGGAGAAGGAAGTTGAGGGAAATTGGAAGGGGGGGGCGAACCATGGGAGACTATGGACTCTGAAAAACAACCTGAGGGTTTTCAAGGGACGGGGGTGGGAGGTTGGGGGAACCAGGTGGTGGGTAATAGGGAGGGCACGTATTGCACGGAGCACTGGGTGTTGTACAAAAACAATGAATACTGTTACGCTGAAAAAATAAATAAATAAATCAGTTGTATTAAAAAAAAAAAAGATCTTCATGCAAGAGTTTAGAATCAAGCCTGTTTTCCACATTTTCTAGCAACCTTGAACCTCATCTCACCTGGATGAAATTCAGCCCATCTGTGGAGTGGATCTGTTCTCCTGGTTTCTCCTGGTCTCCCAGGGTCACATGAGATGATGGGCATTATATTACCTCTTAAAGGGGTAAAGCGTCGGGGGCGCCTGGGTGGCTCAGTAGGTTAAGCCTCTGCCTTAGGCTCAGGTCATGATCTCAGGGTCGTGGGATCGAGCCACGCATCGGGCTCTCTGTTCAGCAGGGAGCCTGCTTCCTCCTCTCTCTGCCTGCCTCTCTGCCTTGTGATCTCTGTCAAATAAATAAATAAAATCTTAAAAAAAAAAAAAAGGGGTAAAGCGTCCAGTGAATGTGGGGTTAATGGCCTGAAGTTGGAATGATTCTTACAGCTAATGATAAAACCTTTGGCTTGGGCTCTCTGGGAACAAAGAGTTCCTTCTGGGGACCAGCTCTGGGGACTAGACAAGGTAGATTTGAGATGCTAAATCCCATATGTGCCAGAATGGCATCTCATCAACAGTCAGAACAATTGGGTTGAAAGTGCAAAAATCAACCCATCAGTTACTTTGTTTCCAGGAGGTTATGCAACCAGTTTGGATCTTTTAAAAAAGAAATTGATTTTAAGAAAAAAAAAAACCTTGAAATTCAGTTTTCTTTTCTCAGGGTGGCTTAGAGACCATGTTATTTATAAAATGTTTTGAAATTCTGAGTAACAGTAATATCAAAGAGGAAAAAAGGATCATTCTTCAAGAAGACATTTCTAACTTTTAAACCTCATAAAGTTACTTAATGTTCTACCTACCAAAAATCTCTACTAACGATATTTTTGTACAGGGCTTGATATAGTTGTAAATGATCTTCCTATTATAGAGCTTGAGGGATCACAAGATTCTCAAATGACTCTAGGACCTCCAAGACCATATAGTTCAGTCTATTCAGTCTAGTCTGTCTTCGGACATGGTGAATGTCCCACCTTAGTTGTTGCCAGCCCCACTTCCGACAGCCAGCACCTGAATCTCTCACCTCAGGGCCCCTTTTTCACTGGGTACAGCAAGCCAGAAGGTCCTGGAAATCAGTAGGCAGGAGCTGGTGTATAAATACCCCAGCTCCCTCATCCCTGCTTGGGATAACTCAAGGGTGACTTGCCACCTCCCAGAGTTCCCTGGTGGGATTGGTTTCAGATCCCCATGGTGATAATGAGCCTGACAACACACCCTTTATTGGCTGTCTCACTTTCCACCTCCCCTATAGATATCTCATGACTTCCCAAACAGACTACTTTTGCTCTAACCATCTCAGGATCCGCATCTCAGGCAACCCGTGACCTTCAGTGATCTGGGTATAGTCTTTGTGTGATCCCATCATTTCAATCTGAAAGACAGGTTTGTCCTTGGGCATGTTGGATAACTACTTAGCTTGATATTATATATAATAACTGAAATTATATGAACTTGTTCATTGTCTCCAGAATTAAGTTGTTTTTGACAAATTGTAATTTGTTTTTTTCTGTTAGCAGCCCTCAACTTCCTCTTGGGGAGCACAGTTGTCCCACCCTCACTTCTTACCTCTAATGAGAGTCTATGACTCATTCCTGGCCAATGAGAGTGCCACACCTCCCTGGCCACTTTGACTAGCTCTCAGTTTGGCACATAACCCAAGAAAGATCACTGAGAGGCAATCCTAGAAGCTCTAGGGAAAGAGATGTCCTCTTTCCACGTGTTGCTAAACTAGACGATATAAACCAGAGCCATGGGAGTCACCACACAGACAGGGACCTCCTCAGGACCCAAGTCAGCACTGAGGAAAGCAGAGCTGGGAGATAGAAGGAGAATTGGGCCCAGTAATGATGTTTGCACCCTTGATCCAGCCATGCCTGCACTTCTCCTCACAAGTTCTTTTTCCTATTAATTGTTATAGTCATGACCATACTACTGAACTGGAAAGGGGTTTCTCTGGAGGAGGACAGAGTTCCCTTCCCAGAAACTGTTTTCCTAGTGCGGGCTGTGGAGTCTTCTAGAGTGTGGGTACTGAGAAGAGAACTCCTGGTTCCAGTGGCAGGCCCATGATTAAGGGTAAACTCCATCAGATCTACAAGATCACTGCGGATCTCAATTCTGGGTCTGGATGTATTGGGAAACCTGCCCTGGGTGGCTCTTTCCAGAAGAAATGTATGGAGGGTTTGGACGGAAGGGTTGGGCACCATGGTGATATGAAATACTAAGCAACAGGTGTCCAGGTTGTACTGTTTCTGCAGTGCCCTCTCTGGACCATAGTGCCATGTGACTCTCCCTAGTCCTTCTGAAGCCTCACATACAGACTCTGCAGCATCCATTTTGTAGGGTCTCCACCAAGATTGAGTTGCTCCCCTAATTGGACACTGTTCCAAACTTCGTGGGGGTTTCAGCCTGAGACCTTGGTCATCTCCTGACTGGCTAGTAAGAAGATGGGGTTGTGAAAGACAATATGACCACAGCCATGAAGAGCCATTGAAATAAGAACATCTGCTACTGGTAGCTTCTGAGGCCATGGACAGGAAAAGACAGAAAGGACAGTCACAGATGGAGACTAGGGCTTGGGAGTGGGAATGTAAGGCACAGGTGTGGTAGGGGTGTACAAGGTACAAATGTGGTACTCTGCAGGCTGGGAGCCCTCCCTGGTGAGGGCAGAAGACACCAGAGCTGTAGAGAAATGAGATTTACAAGAGGAAGGACAGGTGAGGACAGATGAGGCAAGGTGGGAAAAAGAAGCAGATCACTTTGACTTGTGACCAGTTGAAGCCACTGTCCCAAAAATGCTGTGATGAAATATAAAACCACTGTTTTTAATTAATCCAAGACATTTCTGTGACAATGCTGGCAGATGATGGGAGGGTGAGGCTCAGGCCTGGGACCTAATTTGATCAGATTTGATCATTACTTTGGTGAAAGTAATTACTTGGCTGAAAGTTTAATGGCTTGGTTTGTGGGCTGTGTTAAATGTCCCTGTGTAAAAAAAAAAAGTCCCATGAAAATGTCATTGACAACTCACTCCTTATCATATCCCAACCAGCAAGTAGTCCTCCTTGTTGTCTTTGCTCTGTAGGAAAGTGGTTTTCTTTTTTTTTGTTGTTGTTGTTGGTTTTTTTTTTTTTGTTGTTGTTTATTTACAGCATAACAGTGTTCATTGTTTTGGCATCACACCCAGTGCTCCATGCAGTACGTGCCCTCCCTATTACCCACCACCTGGTTCCTCAACCTCCCACCCCCCGTCCCTTCAAAACCCTCTGGTTGTTTTTCAGAGTCCATAGTCTCTCATGGTTCATCTCCCCTTCCAATTTCCCTCAACTCCCTCTCCTCTCCATCTCCCCATGTCCTCCATGTTATTTGTTATGCTCCACAAATAAGTGAGACCAAAGTGGTTTTCTTGTTGGTTGTGGGGAGGGATGGGTGCTTACTTAGTGAGGCTGAAGAAGGTCCTCTTTGACTGATACAGTAGTGCTGCTACTCAAAGTATGCAGTGTGCACAGCAACGTCAACACCTTATTGTTGGAAATGCAGACTCTTATCCTTGCAGGCCTTATCCTGGACCTGCATTTTAATAAGACCCTCCAGTGATTTGTGAGCACAGAGAAGTGTGAGCAGCATCGGTACAATGGACATCTATTATAGTATCTTCCCAGATCAAAATGGCACCCCATTCCCTCACCAGCAGAAGGGGGTGGGGCTGGAAGGCACATTGGATAACCCCATAACCCCAGCTCCCTGTCACATTTGATTGGATTGGAGCTAATCACCTAGCCAAAGCTGGGAGAATCACAGCCTTTCTCTGGGAATTTGGATAGGACTGTGTGTGTGTGTGTGTGTGTGTGTGTGTGTGTGTGTGTGTGTGTTTGAGAGAGAGAGACACAGAGAGACAGAGACAGGGAGGACAGGGAGGGACAGAGAGGCATTGAGGCAGAGAGAGGTACACACCTTCTTCCTGTGCAGCCAGATGTTTAACTTATACACTTGAGAATGGAATGTCTTTTACCAGCTACAGGGCTGTGAGCAAGGGGATGTGTTAGACAATGGATAGTGCTGGCGTTTATGGTCTTGTTCTAGCCCCATGTTGAAGCACAAGCTCAAATTCCACCGTTGGGTTCCATGAGGCTACCCTGCTTCCTAATAAATCCCCCTTGTCAGCCTAGCTTGGCTTGAGTTGGCTAACTACGTCAGCTGGGATTTGTGGTGGCAGCAATGGAACCTGACTCTGGCTATCTTCCATCGGAGAGAATCTCTTGGTTGTGAAGGCTCTCGGGGTCTCATGGGAGGCAGGTGCACCAAAGGAGCTGGGTGGGTGGGCAGCAGAAGACACAGTCAGAGCTATGCAGCAAGGACAGTCCAGTAAACATGAACTACTGTCACCTGGAAGTGGTCCCAAGCTGTTCTTCTCACCCTCTGTCTCTCTGTGGCCCTGTGGCCCTGATGGTGTGGGGAAGGGACAGATTTAGTTGATTTGACTCTCTTGCGGGTGCCTGATAGATCCACCTCCACAGATCTGCACACACCTAGCGCGTGGTAATTTCCCAAGAAAATTCGGTTATAAAGGAAGAATGGCTGCTGGACAGCCCCAAACTGCAAAGCTCTAGGTCCTAATCAGAGCCTGGGGCAGGAACTTGAGTGGAGGCAATTTTTTGGGAGCTGATTCTAGAAAGTGGATGGCAGGGAGCAGAGAGCGAGCCTGGAAGGAGGAAAAGACAATAAAGGATGTTATATCTAGGTCACTTCTGTAGGCAACAGGACTCAGCTGTACATTAAGAAGCAGGCAGAATGCCTTTGAGAACAATCCACCAGAGAATGAGGGGGGTAATTCCCATAGGACCCATGGGCTCCTTCAGTAGTCACCCCACCCCACTGTGCTTCCACTGTTCCTGCTCCAGACCAAACAGGTTCTGTGACTTAGTGGAAGCCCTGGGTGGAAAAGCAGAGGACACAGGCCAAGCCTCTGAGAATGGCCTCAGGCCAGCGTCTGGAAGCATCTGCCACAGCTGGGTAAAGCCCAAGAAGACTGAGAGAGGGTCTGTAGGGTGCAAAAATCATCTGTTGTAGTCATGACACACCGACAGGTCGTGTTTAAATGACCTAAGTAACTAGGATGTGGGAACATAGCCGATGCCCCCAAGTTGGAATGATGGAATAATTATCAGAAAAATCATTTGTTAACGATGTGAAAATTTCCCTTTCAATCTTGACCGGTGGCAGAAATTGGGAAAATGGGAACTTTATGTAACAAGCAAGGACAAAATCTCTGATCTTTCTGGTCTCATGGGCTACTTTCTACAATTTCTATTCTATAGAGAATGTATATGGTAACAATTCGAATACCATGCATCTCTTTAATAAATAAAAACCAACTGCTGAAATATTTCCAGCTTGATTATTTTCTTAGTCCTTGCCTCCTGCAATTTAGGGGAAAATGACAAATGTCTCATTTATTTGACTGATTTTTAGTTTTTAACATGGTCAACAAACACATCTCTTTGACCTAGATCTGCTTATTCATAGGCAAAACCTCCACTGGGCCATTTCTGTTGTCCAGGGAGTCTGTGTGCAGAGAACGCAAGGCTCTGGCAAAGCTAGGAGGAGAAGAGCTGGCGTTGCTTGAGTTTTCTTTGACTGAAGGTTTCCTTGTTATTTTTGATTTGTGGTGTGCCTGGCTTCCCCCACATCTGTCGCTGTCATGACAGGTGCTCTCTGATTCACGCAGCACGGCACTGTCTCCCAGGCACTGCCTGCATGGAATGGCTCAGAACAAGCCACTCCCTGTGGCTGGGTCAACTTTCAGCATCACTGCGTGTCTCGGCCCTGTCCAGAGATCTCTCCATGTTCCTGAGTGGGCTCTGAGACTCCCACATGGCTCAACCACCCTGAGACCGCCCTGAGTTCTTGCTTCAGCATCTCAACACATCTCGGAAGGACATGCAGTGAGACCTCCACTTCCGGTGACAGCTGCTGTGAGAAAGCACCGAGTTTTGCCCAAATGACAGCAGCGCTGGTTGTCGTAGGGGAAATCCCGCTGTGTCTGTGTCTAATAGGGCTCTCTGAGCATCAGGGCGAGGGAGGGAGGGCTCTTAAGGCCCAGCTTAAATACCACTTCGATTCAGTTCCATGAATGTTTGATGAGCCCCTGCTTCCCTCCCCCACACCCCATTACAATTAATTATTTCTCCCCCTGGGTCTCCTTCCACCCCATTATTGTGCTTATCTTGGTCCAAATGGAATTCCAGTTAACTGTGGATGTGTTCATCCCTCCTGCTGGACCACCAGCTCCTTCAGTGAATGGTGGAGGGGGTATCCTTCCATAGTCAGCTCTTCCTCCTGTACAGAGCTTGTGTGGAATAATAAACAATGTGTGTTTGAGTTTGAATTTGAATAATAGTAGCTAATGTCAGGTTCTGCAGACCTCATGGGTCCATGTCCCCCAAAGACACCCCGTATCCCTAACCTCTTCTTCCTCTGAGTCTGGTTTGCTACCAATCCTGTGTTTGGGCCAAATAGATTTTTTTGGGGGGGGTGGTAGATCACCCACCTCAGATGAACCCCAAGCTCCCACCTAAGTGACCTGCGGCAGGCTCGGCCACCATGGAGCCAGGTGTGAAAAGCACCACATTCCTGGAAAGCCCCTTCCTAGAGGAAATGTCCTTCTGAAAACCACTGGGAAGTTACATTTTTATACATAAATCATCCTTTTTGTGTGTGAGAGTTGCTTTAATTAAAAATATTTTATTGCTTTTATTTTATTATAGAAGTGGTGTTCATCACGGAAAAGTTGAGCCTTACAGTCAGCCACTAAAGCCACCCACCATGGAGACACCAATCCTTAACACCCTGGTGTATCACCTTCCAAATCTCTGTGTGTGTGTGTGTGCACATTTGTTTGTGTGCACAAGCACACATGTGCTTATATTCTCTGTATAATAAAATTAAGATTCAAACCTTATTTTGAACAGGCGGCAGGAGCTTGCTATTTAAGGGAATTCTAAAGTAATTCCTTTGGGGACATGAATAACTCCTCTGGGACTTATTGGTGCTACTTGCTCAGGTAAAATCTAGAAATCATAAACTGTTTGTGGTTGGAGTGTGTATGTCTGACAGTCTTTGAAAATTTCTATTTCTCTCTCTCCCTCCATATCCATCCATCCATCATCAGTCCATCCACCTAACCATCCACTCATCTAACCATCTGTCCATCCACTCATCTGTTCATCCATCCATCCATGCATCCATCCATCTATCCATCCATCCATCAACTCATCCATCCATCCATGCATCCATCCATGCATCCATCCATCCATCCATCCATCCATCCATCCATCCATCCATCCAAATATCATCTGTTAGCCTACCATATATTTTTTAATTGAGTGTTGAAAGATTGACATAAAAAGGCAGGCAGGGAAGCCAGGGGCTGGGTTGATCGAGTGCCCTCTACAGGGAGCCTTGCACACTCAGCGCCACACATTTATGGGGTTTCCCAAGGGCTGGATTACACCAGGAAAGATTAACAACCCTGCTGCACAAATTAAAAATACTCTATTATTTGCAGCATGAAGCAGACTAGCTGAAGATCAGCATCTTCTCTTTGAACAACATAATTGAATGTCTCTCAGCCTGAACCTCCTGCTGTATTGATTTGAATTAATTATTTGTGCATTTGTAATCTGGCTTCCCCAGCCCAGGAGTGCCCCACGTCACAACGCTGCGTGGCCACCTCCTCCCCAGCTGTCGCCGCTAATCTAGAAGCCTTTGACAGTTCTAAGGACAATTAATCAGTCAAATGGAATCAGTTTTGCTGATAAAGGAGAGCCTTCCCTGTAAAACTGACATTCCATTTTATAGGATTAACATTCTGAAAAGTTGGTGTTAAAAGTACCAGTTCATTAGGACCCTATTTGGAGAAGCTGTGGGAGGTGGTGGTTGGTGGGATCAAATTTTTACCACTGAGGGTCTTAGAGCTGGGTCATTGGAGAGAAGCTTGACAATACCAAGCTTTTTGGGATTTAAGGAGCAGGACGATGTTTGGCTGTAAACAGGGCATTGGTGGGTTATGTAGATAAGAGTGTGTTGGTAGATTGTGCTAGACATACTGCAGACCTTCCAAAGCAGAATGGAAAATTTCATATACTATAATTTACTGGGAAAAAAGCACCGAAAAATCAACATTTGCAAGGAAAAGAAAACTCAGGTTATCTGCAATCCAATTTAACTTCACTGTGTTCTTAAATCGAAAACTGGATACATGTTCTACAGGAATATCAATTACCTGCTTTGGGAATGGAAAGTGGTTAACCCTAGAACTTCTTTTGCTTCAGGCCCCTTTGGGAAGCATTCTGAATGGCTGCTATCTCTTCTGGCCCTGCAAGGTCAGGAGAGTGGACACAGCTGTTGGAAGGTGCTGAGGGCAGAGGCAGAAGCGAGGCTGGCAAGGGGCCTCCTGGGGGGGGGGTCGTGGCGCTCACTGGCCCCAGGTGCTCACAGATTTAGCACCTGCATGAAGCAAGCCGAGTGGGGCAAGAAGGGCTTGTCAGGAAGTGGGGAAATGGTGCTCTTTCTCAGGGGACAGCTGCTTGGCACCCATCTATTGTGAGCACACAGGAATGTTGGCCCCACGTGGCCACCTATGATGATTTTCTCAAGAGAAACCAGAAATTTGGATTTTCACATGAGAGTTCCTGCTCTTGTAAAATAATAATCAACATCCTTGTGCAGGCAAAGAAAGTCTGTGAGCCAGCGTTAACTCACGTACCTTCCGTCGGCAACCTCAGGGCCAGAGACTGAGGAAGATGTGGGTTTGTCTTGCAGCCTGTAGAAGGGGAGTGCTGAATGTTACTTCTCGAATTTAATAGAAATCCCTGATGGGACGCCGTCTTTGCTTCTTTTGTTTTTAACCTCACCTAGGCTGAACAGATTGATCACGGCCCTCATTCATGATAAGTTCTTATCATTGATTCAAGTGTGGTAGCATTCGCTCATTCATTCAAAATGATGCAGTCAGTACCCCACCTTAGTCTGAAAACTAAGATCTTGAAAACTAAGATCCCTGCATCAGGCTGTGGGTTCCTCCTTCACCCCATCTCTCTGCCTCCTCTAACCAAGGTAACCATGGCCCCATGGTTCCATATCCTTACTCATCACTCTCTTGCTTTCCTTTTAGATAGTTTCATCTCGTCTGTAGGTTTCCTAGAGAATCCATCCATTCATGCTCTATCTCTTGGTTCTTGTTGGGTTTTAACTTTATAAAAAGAATATTATCCTGTATGTAATCTTTTGGGACTTACTATTTTCAACTAATAAATAATAAGGTAATAGTTCATTTTTTACTCTTGTGTAATATTCCCTGAAGAGAATATTCTACAGCCTATTCATCTAATCTCTTGTCCACGGGAACTTGTCTGTTTCCAATTTATGCAAATGGCTGCCATTAGCTTTTGTGTATATGTTCCCTGGTGCCCACGAGCAAGATTTTTTCCACTCAAAAGTGGAGTTGTTGGGGGTGCCTGGGTGGCTCCGTCGGTTAAGTGCCTGCCTTCAGCTCAAGTCATGATCCCAGGATCCTGGAATCGATTCCTGCATCAGGCTCCCTGCTCAGCGGGGAGCCTGCTTCTCTCTCTGCCTCTCCCTGCCACTCTGCCTGCTTGTGCTCTCTCTCTCTCTATGATAAATAAATAAAATCTTTTAAAAATATATTTTAAAAAAGTGAAGTTGCTGGACCACAGGGTATGTTCAGTCTTGAGAGTCAGTGGCAAAGCATGTCTAATTAGGTTGCACCAATTTATGCTCCCACAGTCAATGCCTGAGAGATCTTACGTTCCACATCCTAACACATGGTATTATCAGGCTTTCACACTGTTGGTAACTGAGTGGCCATAATTATTATGGATTTGTTCTGCATTTCTGTTGTCACTAGTGAGGTGAGGCTGAACACCTTTTTTATGTTTACAGACCACATTTTTTGTGGTTCATGTTTTCTGTCTGTTTTCGCATTATGCTTTGCTTACTCATTTCCGGGAGTTCTTTGTACATGCTTGATATTAATACTTTATTGGTTGCATTTTGTAAGTATCTTTTCCCTTTCTTTGTGGTAGCTTTGGATGAACAAATGCTCTTCATGATACTTGGTCACCATCATCCGTCACTTCTCTTAATCTTACCACCTTCAGGAGTTATTTAAGAAATCCTCCCCCTTAGGGGCTCCTGGGTGGCTCAGTGGGTTAAAGCCTCTGCTTTCGGCTCAGGTTATGATCCCAGAGTCCTGGGATCGAGCCCCGCATCAGGGTCTCTGCTCCCCGGGGAGCCTGCTTCCTTCTCTCTCTCTGCCTGCCATTCTGCCTACTTGTGATCTCTGTCTGTCAAATAAATAAATAAAATCTTTTTTTAAAAAAAGAAAAATCCTCCCCCACTTCAAAATCTGAAAGATATCATCCATATTTTTCTGAGATTATCACTTATTGATAAGAGTATTACTTATCATATGCCCCTTTAAAAAATCAAGGGCAGGGAATAGATCTGATTTTCATTGGGTTTCTGTTAGCTTGTGGCACATTAGACTTGGTGTGCAGTCCTGTTCTCTGTCTTGATACGTATTTTTAGTGCTCCGTGGCTCTTTGTCATTTAAAAGGAGTCCCTGCAGGTGTTGTGTTCAGACTTTATCTCGTGTTGTGTCTGCAGGCACAAGATGGGGTAGGTCCTTCCTAAAGATCATGGGTTTTCCATGCATGTGTGGGTAAAGGTTCTTCCTGGCAATAGAAGTCAGGGAAGCCTGAGGGGCAGCAACCCCACCATGCGGCCAGGCTGGCTGAAGTTCCCCCAAGCACTGGGCCACTCCCACTGCTGCATCACTCACTGCAAAGAAAGCAAATGTGTTCTGAAGCAGTGGACCGCTCAGCAGATGTGTGCCCACACATGAGGAACAAGTGCACTGAGTTTCTTGCTGCTCGTTATCCAGAAACAGCAGGGGGTGCACCCTCTGAAACACTTGCAGCATGGATGCCCAATGCCAGCCGATACGGGGATGAGCCTGTCTGGGGAAGCAGTGCAGAGAGAAGCAGGAATCAGACCCCACCCCCGACAGTGTCAGGAGCCCCTTAGCCACAAGCTCAGCTCACAGATGGCTTACTTGGTTATATTCCAACCAAGGTCAGTCTTGACCAATCACATGGAGCTCTGTTTTATGGGTCAGAGCTGTAGCTAGGAATGCGGGGTTGATACAGAACTGAAACTCAGAATCCCACTCCCTCTGGTCACGTCACCTCCTGTCACTTCTCTGAGGACTCCTGTCCTTCCTGCAAAGCTTTGCCCTGAAATGCTGCCTGCAGCACCATGGGCTGCTGCCAACCAGGGGCAGCCCTTATGACAACTGCAGAACGCAGGGCCACTCCCCGGGGTCTGGGATGTGTACTCTCTCCAACACCCCCTGACCCCCTTATTTCCCTCCCCCAACCCCACACTCAGTCTCCCGCTGCGGTGGACTTTGCCCTGCCATCACCTCCCTCCTCTCCCCTCCTGCCTCCTCACCTTGGTTTAGGTGTTATTTGCAATAATGACCCACACTTCCCCAATCCCTTCTAGTCAGCTGGGTGGTCTTCACAGCCTGGGGCCAGAGTTCCTGAATCACCTGCAGTGCCTTCTTCTCAAATCAAAACATTTGTCTTTGTCCTCATACCTGAGCCCCTGTCTGCTGTGGATTCGGGCCAAAATCCAAAGGGAAAGGTGGTTTGGGTGGTGAGTCCAGTCCCATGGTTTCCATTTTGGGTGGGTGCTTGATCCTCCTGGTTTGTATATATGCCATAAAACTCAATGCAGCCTGTCCATTCGTTGTCAGCATCTCGGAGTGTCACATGAGGGACCTCAGGGAGCATGTGTGAAGGTTCTTGTCAATCCACTTTCTGGTGCACATGGGCACCCTTCACGTCTTCTTCCTTCGAGTCCAGGGCACTAACCAGCAGGCACGTGGTCCAGGAGGGTCCATGGTCAGAAGGTTTTGGTTTTGGCTCTCTTGGACCCCAGTTCCACCTTGGTCTTGGTCTGACTTCCATTGGCCTCTGTTGGGGAGTTAAGCCCAGCCTCACCCATGACTTCCTTCCTAGAAATCCCTCGTCCCGAGGAGAAGACACAGGGCTTGTTCCTGTGAGTGTGAGGTGCTGCCCATCTGTGCAGAATGAGGACAACCCAGGAGAGCAGTTCCCCCAAAGCACATCAGCCTGTTCTTCCCCGGGCCCACCATGCCGGCAGAAACCTGGCTGACTGCGCATGTGCAGACGGTCTGGTTTTGGGGATAGGATATGGCTCCCCAATTCCGGGTCCCTAGAGTGACCTGGCACAATGTTAGCCCACCACTGACACACCGTTTCCATTCAACCTGGACTCGGCCTAGGAGGTGCTGTTTTCTTTTCAAGCACAGAGGACCTGTATTTAACATGACATTAGCCCACTGCACTATTGAGTTAACTATAAAAGAGATGATCCTCTGGACAGAATCACTGTCCACCAGACAAATGATTAAATTTACAGCTTGATTGGTGCTGATCAATAGAAATGAAATGTGAACAACTCAATGTATCCGCCAGAAACAGCAACTAGAGGTGGTCTCCCCCATTGGCATCTCAGGGCATCAGCTCAACACCGGGGATCTCTGCACCCGTGGCGTCATCCAAATGCACCTTCTTTTCCTCTCACCCCTCAAGTGAATACGGCAGTGCCTTGCTGAATCAGTGGAGATAGGCTGGACTGTGCTGCACTAATAACTCCAAACTCGGTGGCTTGAAACCTCAGAGGCTGATTTGCCACGGTGCTGCATTTCCAGTACTGACCAGCAGAGGGGGCTACGTGCAACATAGAAACTCAGGACCTGGGCCGGCTGAGTATTTAGTCTTCAAAACTGCCGGGCTTGCCAGAGGCTTTTAAGGGTCTTGCACTAGCAGTCAAATGCCTGGGACTGGAAGTCATTTATCCCCCTTAATTTACCACTCCCTCGCAGAGCTCAAAACAAAACAAAAACTTGCTAGGCTAACAAATCCAATGGGTTCTAGCTATTTAACGTGATCCTATCGTGGAATGAATAACAGCCCCCACGTCATGTCTATTCCTTTAAGACATGTGACACCTACCCAGACACCTGTATTTCAGAGGCTCAAAGCTATCTCTCCATGCATATAGAAAGAGTATGAGCTCCCCATCTTCTCCCGGAATTCCTTTCTCAAGCTAGCAGTGAATCCAATGTGAAAAAGTCTTATCCAAGCAGACAAATATATTGCATAATTACTTTGAACCAAAAGGGGAAAATTGGTTCTTGATTTAAATTACACTCTTCCCAGCGACCTTCTTTCCTTCTGAACCCAGACTGGGGGCTGCTGTCCATCCTGGCTCTGTGAGGTCCCCTGTGCCTCGTGGAGGCTGGGAAACACTCTGTCTGCTCTGTGCAGCCTTGGCCAGGTTCCCTGGGCTGTCCTCCATGCTGGGCTGCATCCTGCCAAGTGTGCAGCTGGCTTCAAAGAACAAGAGGTCATGGCGTTCGGGCTGTTTTAGGCTCCTGGGCTTAACATTCATACATGCCTGCAGAAAGGTTATTTCAAAGTTGTTTTTTATTCAACTGTTATCAGCAATATACAATACAGTTTATAAACAAGTGTCTGACCTTGTTTCCAATCTTTATTTAAAAATAAATATTATTGACAGTGAATTTTAATTATGATAAGATGTATCTTTTTTAATCAAAGTGTCTCAAAAGAAATAATTTACTTTAATAAAAAAAGGAAAGCCCCCAAAGAAAAGAAGTAAATAAAAAATTCCTAAGCACAATAATCTACTAAAAATATTTTGCTTTGTCAGAAAGGCTTTGACCCAACATTTTTACATAGTATCCTAAAGATAACTGCTCAACAGTTCGTGCAAAATGAAGACTTGGAGGAAAAGTTTAGAAAAGAAAAATACATTGAAGTAGAGAAATCACGGATCCCATGCATACCGCATGGCCCAAATTCCATCTTATTTGGAAACTAGATGCATTATTTTAGGTGTTCTACATTTGCGTAACCTCCCCCAAAATATGATTTATTCATTTCCCACGTGGACTCTGTCATGCTTCTCTCAGTCTCTCTGTGTCCGTCTGGGGCGGCGGGCCTCACACCGGGTCCAGGCAGGTGGTGGGGGGCGGCTGAGGTGAGCAGGATGGCCATGTCTGTCAGTGCCCCACCAGCAGGCGAAGGAACTTATGCAGACCTAGCAGGAGCAGGGACAGGAGTGGGTCTGTGGCCGAGCTAGGGCCAGTGCCTGCAGGGGATGAGAAAATGGGCACAGTGAACGCCTGATGCACGAGAACCTAGTGGCCATGAGCAGACCAGAGAGAAGCTGGGCACGTAGCTGATGCTTGGTAGCGGTTCCCTACAACGATGAGGCATTTTGCCGTTTGTTGTTTACATACCACCCGTTTTAGACGCCTACTGTGTTCAGACAAAAGGTACCCTGGCCTGAAGCTGGGTGAGTTAGATTGCAGTTCTCAAGTCCACGTTGTTATTTTAGCTAAATAAAAAGACAATATACTCCCCCCCCACCACCACTCCCCTCAACGTATACTGCAAAGAACCCTCTGCAGGAAAGCCCCAGCTTCCCCTCTTCTCTAGGGAGACTCCACGACTTCACGTGACACCATCCCCTCCAACCCCTGCCTGAATTGCACAGTTTAGCATTACAAATGCTGTCTTGGGCATCCTGATGTTTCTGAGTCCTCTTCCCAGGTACAGTCAGTGGAGCCCTTGGGGTCAAAGTAGGGAGCTCAGAAATCAGTTGGTGGACGTGAGGGGGCCGGGCTTCTGGAAGAGTGACGCCTGCACAGTTCTAGCCGGAGGTCACTTCCATCTGCTTCTTCAGTGCTGCCATTAGCTCGGGCCCCTGGCCCACCACAGGAACGATGACATGTGTCTTCATTCTGCCTTTCCTGGGCAGCCTGCTCTGGCTTCCTGCCCATCTGTCATCACAGTCTACGTCTACTGGAGGTCTCTGGTGGTAACCTGGGACAGGCCTACCTGTGAACCCCAGGCTTTCGTTGGAAGGTGGGATGCCCCACGGGTCCTAAGGGAAGCCGGTGTAGAAGTGCTGCCCAAACCCTGGGGAAAGCCCCTAAGCCCTGCTTAGGGTCTGGCTTCCTCAATGTAGACAGTTTCTAGCCCCACCCTGCTCACTGGCACCCCCTGGAGGCCTCTCTCCTCCCTTCACTCCAGCTAGCCAGCGGGGCTGCAGCTCTGCACTGGGATGGAGAGAGCGGGGAGGGCCCTTCCCTGTGCCAAGCAGGTCAGGTTTCTGGTTTTCCTGACCAGGCTGGGCCTGAACCTATGACCTGCCCCTCTCTCCAGTTGAAAGAGCCAGTAATCTTCTATCCAAGGTGTTTCCCCCAATCACAAATCCATCTTGCTCTGGAAATCACTGTGTTCTGGGCCCGCCTCCCTTGGTAGAAGGAGGGGGACGGATCAATGACCCAGGGGCCACTCCTGCTGCAGACTCCGGGATTCCGTCTGCCCCTTTTGGGAAACAGGCTGTGTTCGAACATCTGAATGGAAAGGGGGTGGGGGCCGTCTGCGGTGCGCCTCTCGCCCATAGTGAATCATTTTCAAGCACAGTCTGAGACCCCGCGGAGAAGCACAAGGACAGGGCAAATCCAAGTGTGCTGACCTTCCTCTTCAGACACTGATTTCCCACACAGGTGTCGCTACTGGCCATGCTTGCCGCCTGGTCGGAGCCATCCTGGGCATCTCGCCATCCGTCAGTGAGGAGGACCAGGGTAGGCTGGTCACTCCAAAGCCTCGGGTCCTCCTTTGCTGCTTCTCACTGTCACACATCACTGGAAAGGATGAGGGTGGGTGTGGAGACGCATGTGTTGATGGATGGCCGGGTGCCTGGACTCAGGTGCACAGAAACTGGGGATGCAGCGGGCAGAGTGCTGCCTCTTGGGCACCCAGGTCTCATATGACCAGACTGGGCCCATTGGCCTCCAGATCTCCTGGCTCAGATCTTTGTGATCCTGCAAACCCTGACACTCGGGCAGAGGCAGGTGGGACCAAACAGCCTCGTGAGGCATGGGAAAGCAGAAGGATGTGCATAGCAGAACAGAGACCCTGGAGGCACGCAGGGGCAGGAGAAAGGGCAATTGGGCTCGTGAGCCAGACAAGGTAAACATCACCTGCGGAATTTAGAATTGCAGGAGACTTCCCAAAGACCCTGGATTAAAACAATCAGCCTGCCATTCATTGCTGGGCCAGAGGGGAAGCAGCAGGGGCTGGTGGGTCCCGGAGGCCAGCACCTGGAGCGGGCAGACGCCAAGGTCTCTGGTGTCTCTGCTGATGGATGTCTGTGGGGGGATAGCCAGGCTTTGGCTCCTGGGTGACATGTCATCCACTCTCTGGTCTAGTGTCACCATAGAGGGGGCCCAGGGTGGTGGTGTCGGGCAGTGGGCTGGCACCTGGGAGAGAGGCTTCCAAGCCAGCCTGCTGTGTGACCTGGGTGTGACCTGTGTGACTTGCTGTGTGACCCTGTACTTCTCGGGGTCTTGTGCCACACTCCATACAGTGGAGATGTGCATACTCATGGCTCCATACAGTGAACAGGCACTTGGCATGATGCACAAGGTTAGGGTCAGATCAAGCAAGGTCACAGTGGCAGACTGCAGGAATGACCACACTCTCCTTCCCTCATCTCTGCGATCCCCACAGCTGCACCCTAGGGTGGTGTCCCCGACACCGACTCCGGGCTAGGTCACATGACTTGCTTTGGCCAATGAACATTATCAAGTATGAGGCAAGCCAAGGCTTGCCCTTCCTCTGTGCCTCTTGTAGCCTGTGACCAAGCCTGGGCCAGCCTGCAGCAGGACAAAAGCCATGAGATGTCCCCGCTCGGCCTATCTAGTCCAATCAGTCCTCAGCTGAAAGTTCAGCTGTGCAGAGAAGCATGAGTGAGCCCAGATGAGAACGGCAGATCATGAGCTAATGAATGGTTCTCACATTACACCAAAGCCTCCGAATGTTCGAGTGCCCTGTCACACAATCATGTAAACATCAGTGCCTCAAACATAGTCGGTTGCTTTGCAAATAAATCTTATCGAAAAGGGTAACATAATCACTTTTCTGAAAAGCATTGGAGAAAAACAGAATGTGGGAGGTTGTCGTTCTCTCAAGAGGAAAATTTCCCAAGAAAGAAGAAGCAGGGCAAATGGTTTCCCCAGCCCTTTCTTACAACACGGACGGACGTCCCTGGATCTTTGGTGGGAGAAGGATTGGAGTTTTGGAATGTCTTGCCCATCCTCACTGGTTATACAAACACACCCCTGGCTTCCCGAATGAATCAGGCCGACGGAGCAAGACTGACTTCCAGGCCGGCCCTGGAGGAAGAGGGCTCTGTACACCAGAAGGGGCAATTCAGGATTCTGGCAGTCCAGCGTCGCCCTCCCCAGGTGCCAGCTCCTGGGAGGGACAGGACAGTTAGCACGAGGCTGCTGGGCCCGCCTCAGCAGCTGCTGCCCCGTCCCTGTCTTCACTTTCCTGGAATGAACCAGGACAGCTCACTGTGTCGGGGCCCACCTTCACCGTCCAGGGCAGGGCAGGGCATGTGCCTTTGACTCAGCTGGGGTAGGATCTCCTGTACTGGCCTCTTTCATTATGCCGCATGAGGCAGCTCTGTTCCAGGGGGCCTGAGGCTGCTGCGCAACGGGATGCGGGCAGTCTCTGCATCTATTTCCTCCCTTCCCAAGGACTACCAGGAATAGCACTGGAACACACAGAAGTTTATTTGTCATGATTAAGCTGGAAAATCAGGCTGCTTCCAATCAGGCTGGAAAATCAGAGGTGAGGGAAGCCCTCTGACGGGATAGTGGCTGATTCATTCTTTAACTTAACAAGTAGCACCGTTTTGCTAATCATTCTTGAAGAAATCAAAGCTGCTTTTGCTCTGTGAATATTAACTTTTATCCTTGAGATGGTGAGCGGGATAAGAGCCTGCTGGAGCCATTTAAGAGGCTCCCGAAGAAGCCAGTGAGGGCCCTGAGCCCCCACGGGCACAGCAGAGGCGCCGGCCAAGCGGCTTCTGATCGGGAAGTCCCACTTTTCCACGGACACAACGATGGCAGAATGCCAAACGCCCCGTCAGAAAACAGCACGGGCTCTCTGAGGCCATCCGAGGCCTCGTGACAAAGGTGAAGGAGGAGGTTTTGCTTGGGTCATCTCCTGGGACCCCTGCCCTGTCCACAATGTCTGGAGGCTGCGCCCATGAGTCACGTTCCTGGGGGGGGAGGGCCTGCAGGGGAAACGGCAGGACACCCCCGCTTCATCCCAGACGCCCACAGGCGTGGGAGCCCTGATGGGACCGCCCCCTCTCTGTGGGCATCAGAAGCATGGAGCTGCTCCCCGGCGGACCGGCGGGGGACAGCTAGCCAGGGCGGCCACCGTCCTCCCTCCATGCACCCTGCCTGCCCTTCCCGGGTTCCCTGGCCTCGAGGGTAACTTCTGCCCCGATGTGGTCTGTAGCACCTGCCACGCAGCCATGCACAGGGGACAGCTGCAGGCCTGCAGGTGGCCTGGCTGCTGTTGCACAGGGGCTGGCCTGAGTCAGCCTCAGAGTCCAATGCTGCTCCGAGGCCGTTTTGTTTTTATTTTCACCATAGATTAAAAACCAAAATGTGGTCCCGGTTTGCAAAGAATAAATAAAATTCAGATACACTTGAGGCCTGGCTCTACCTATCAAAACAGATAACTGGTTTGTTCTGGCCCTCACGGCCTGGGCTCAGTTAGAGGTTCACTCTGAGGGCTGACAGCACAAAGCTGGGCCCTTCCCTTCCCAGCACTGCCCTAGAATATTCCATGCTGAGTACAGATGGCCAGAGAACTAGTCCGGTCTCCACAGACAAGCCAGCCCACCAGAGAGCAAGTGTAGCCTAATGTAAGGGCTGTGAAGAGGGTCGTGAGGACAGTCCCCTCCTCTACGTCACCCAGAGCAAGGCCACATGAATCTGTTCTGCACTTCGTGTTGTCATAACACCTCTTTTAAATACTGGCTTCTTGGCTGGAAAAGTAGGAAGCCAAGTGAGTGACCTGGATGAGGCTTTTCAGCGCTGATGTCCACTGTGGGCCTTTCCCCTTTTGCCCTGCCTCAAAGTGAGAGGGGAGGGCTGGCCCCCAAGAGGCAGCAGCCTACGTGTGGCTGGTCTTTATGGTCTGGCCTCGGACCTCCAGGTAGCCCTGGGATGGAGGGCTGCCTGGCTGGAGTAGCCGGGGATGACCTGGCCCTCACCCCTGTTCCCATCAGTGGCCCCACTCCCTCCTGGACCCGCAGCAGAGAGGGCCAAGCCCCGGCTGAAGGAGAGGGTCCCTCTCAGAGCATCCCAGGGCCAGAGTGCAGGGGGTTTTTCTCTGGGTTTTTAGGCACTTGTGAAGTGGAGCAGAAAGGATATGTAGGAGTCACCCTGGCCAAGGTGGAGACGCCTGACCCAGAACATCAGGCCACAGCTGCAGGCAGGGTCAGGGGCACTCCTGGGGGCCGGTCTCTCCCTCTTCTTCACCACCCCACTCCCTTCTCCAGCCCCACCTCCTTGGCCAGGAATCACCAGCTCCCACAGAGCCCAGGGGCAACAGCAGGGAGAAGGAGAGGGAAGAGGCCACTGGAGGCTCAGTCTGGTCTGCAGAGCGGTCTGGCTTGGTGCACACAGTTTTAAAGATTCTAAATTATAATCCAGCATGCAAAACCGGGAGGAGGCTTTTATATGAAAGCAGAAGTTTGGGCGTCTGCTGCCAGCGCCCAAGTCCCAGCCACCCTGGGCACGTACTCCTCCCAGCTGGGGGCTCTTCTCAGCAGGAATCTGCTGCTCATTGCTCCCTCCCGATCCCCAGCAGGACCGAGGGTGGCTGCCAGTTACCGCCCCCCAGCCCTAGAGCACTTGGGGCTCCCTTCGCTCAGCCAGCCTCACTCGCCTCCACCACCCAGCCTGGCCCTCAGCGGCCCCTGACTTTGCAGCCCCCGAGCCAGCTCTGGCAGCATCCAGGAGGCCGGGCCTTGGTCCTGCCTCAGTCTGTACCTTGTTGTGTGAAGACAGACACTGGCCTTCCCTGCTCTGAAACTCCTGACTTACGCATGGCCACCAGCACCCACGCCGCCACCGCGGTTCTCTGCCTCCCCGCCAGACACCACGCCGAGCAGGCCAGGCAACCCCGCCGCAGCTGAGTGGGAAGAGGCCAGCCTTGCAACGAGGCAGCTTCCCTTGTTGGCGTTTTAATTAAAGCCTCTTCATGGATATTTATTCAAAGGGAGTCAGCAAGGAATAACCGGGCACCAACAGAATTGGACAGAATTGATTTCTGCCATAAAATTAATGCATGCCGGTAACTAGGGCAGAAACTAGGCACAACCAGTGCAGTTGGGCTTTAAAGGAAACAGAGACCTTGGGAAGAAAGTTGAGTGTGGAAGGAAGAGCTGCGGGAGAGCAGATGGGACGAGGGTCCCTTGGTCTCACGTTGATCCGCCCTGCTGCCTGGCCTGCCCGAGGTGGGAAGACAAGCTGTCCTCCGGCAGCCTCAGTGTCCAGCCAGTGGGAGGAGCCCTGGGGCGAACGGGAGCAGAGGCAGGGGTGGGACGCTCGTTTTAGCCCTTGCTTGCTGGTCTTCCGTGCACAGCCCCCGCGCTCCCTAAGCATCTTCCTGTCTCCGTCACCACCCGCTGCTCACCTCCCTCCTTCAGACACACCTGGAGAGCTCTCTCTGAGGTGCAGAGCCTTGAGAGGTCCCCTCTGCTATAGGAGAAAGAGCAACCATCTCAGGGCTACAGCTGGGCTTCTCTGTGACACTCCCTAACAACCTCACCTTTGCTACCCCCCTGCCAGCCGACCTGCTCTCCAGTCCACCGTTCTCTGTGGGCACCTGCAGTGGACTCTGGGCTCACCCTGTGGCACCTTTGTTTCCTTTGTCTAGTTCTGACCTGTGCCTCAAGCCTGCAACCAGTGCTACTTCCTCCAGGAAGCCCTCCCTGAGTGCCCTGGCACAGAGGCCTTAGGACAAATGTCTGTACTCTTCATGTGGCCCTTTATCTCCTCACGACTTCTCTCCCCATTACCATAAATGCCTTTCTTATAATATGTCCTGCCTTGGTGGAAGCCCAGGCAGCAGAGGGCTGGCCTCAGACCTCCTCCTCTCCTCTGCCTCGGGCAAGCAGCCCCGCCCCCAGTGAAAACTGGCGATCTGACGTGGAAGCGGATGTCCAGCACTGGGGAGTGGATGGCCCGAAGCAGACTCAGCCAGGCCCAAGCAGAGAGAGGCAAGCACCTTCAGAAAGACGACAGAGAGCTGGCTGGCCCCTGTTAGGGCAGACACTGTCGCAGTATGGTACATTAAACACAATCCTCTTACCTGCGGGAGTCGCTATTTCACTCTATTTCACGGGGGTGGGGGACATTGGGGGGGGCGGGGATTGAGATCCAGAGCCCTGAAGTACTCAAGGCCTAGGGTCGCCAGAGAAAATACAGGACACCAGCTCAGTTTGAATTTCAGGTAAACAATGAATAATTTTAAGTTTATGTATATCCCAAATACGCATGGGACCTACTTGTACTCAAAGGCTATCGTTTGTTTCCTGTAATTCAATTAACTGGGTGTCCTATATTTTCATTTTTTTTTAAATCTGGCTCTACTGAGGGCCAGATAAATGGCAGAGTCCAGACTTATACCCAGACAGTCCGGCTGCTGTCCACACACCTACCCCCTGCCTAGACTACCTCTCAGGACCAAAGAGCAGGAGCGCTCCTTCCCCCGATGCCCCAGCTGGATCCCAGCCCCAAGCTGCTTCCGAGGGAGAGGGCGTGGGAGGAGGTGTTCTTCTGTATTTTAACCTTCATAATGGCTTCTTAAGGTGGCCACAACTTTGTTGCGAACTCCCTTCCAGCTTCCTATTTCTTTTGAAATGAGATCTCGCTCCAAACGATCCCTGAATGGTGTGACTTAATGAAAATGGTAAACTAGTCTTTCCATGTTGTCCGGAGGCCAGTGTTGGCAGAGCCAGGGATAGCCCTGACCACGGTGACCGTCAGGGTGCACCCCGGGCGGGGGCGACGGGGCTCCCTCAGTGCTGGGCCCATCCTCATGGGGGATCCGCCACAGTCCATCCGGATTCTCTGAGCTCTGAGGCCGCAGGGTGCTAACAGCGCACGATTCTGGGTTCTCTCCTTTTGCCCTCTCAGTGGCCCTAGGAGGTAGAAGCCACTTTCCCCTCACCCAGCTGAGACCCAGAGAGATTGAGGGGCTTGTTAAAGTTGCGTGGCTGGTAGGCAGTACAGATATAGGAGTTAATCTCTGGTGACTCCCTGGTAGCTGTGAGTGTAATCCCGGCTCCTTAGCCTGAGGGAGGCTCTTCCTGACCCCACTCAGGGATCCTTCTGCCTCATCTGCTTCCACAATGCTTCAGGTGCCCCCACCTCCAGCAGACTGAGGTGCTGCACGGAGGCCGCTCATGCTGTCCCCTTTACTAGACAGCCCTGCCCTGTCTCCTCTGGCTGCCCACAGCCCACTCCCCTTCTCCAGCCCAGCCCAGCCCAGCCCAGAGGCCCTTACAAGGTGACCTCCAAGACAGTTCACCTGCCGCATACTAACCCCTGCTGCACTGTCCTGACCCACCCTTGCCTGGTCCCTGGACCCTCCCACTCACCAAATCAGCTCTCTCCTGGCAGGGCAGCGGATGTTCCTGACTCCCCACATCCACTGATCCCAATAGCCAGGCACCCACTCAGCCAGAGGCCACAGCGTCCTTTTCAAACGCAGAGCGCCTATCACACCCTGGCCCTCCAGGGGCTCCATCCCAGCTAGGAGATCTGACTCCTCACCTGGCCCCAGCCCAGCCCACCTTGCACCTTCACACCTGCCTTCCAGCCCTGTCATCTACCGCACTGCTCACCCCCTGCCTGCCTTTTCCCTTAAGGGGTTCCTCTGCACCCCCAAGGTCTCCCTCAGACACTGCATCCACTCGGACTCCATCTGGAGGCTCCCTGCCCACTGTGGACTTGAGGGCAAGTTCCGATTCTTCCCAGCTGCCTTTGGGTGCCCGTGGGAGGTTCACCTTCTGACTCCTGTCTCCCAGCACCCTGCCCCCACCCTGCAATGCTCATAAAATACGGGTTGAATGAGTGAATGGACGTCATTCTTAGTCTAGGCATCCAGACATTCACCAGACGCTTCACATTTGGGATCTCATTTTTCATCTTCAAACACAAGCTGGTGCTGGAGGCCGGTTGCTACCACAGTGATCTGACCTTTCAACTACCCGAGACTGTGTGCGCACGTCTCTGTGTCCAACTTTTCCTCAAACAAATTTCACTGTTTTACATTAATTTTCCCGTTATGGTAATTTCTTCATTAAAAATTTTTTGTTCTGTTATGTTACATGCAGTCTGGAAGCCACTTCAAATTCTTCCCTTAGAAAGTGACATGTATTTATACTACTTGTATTCCCTATATAATTTGTGTGTTTTTGTATTATATATGTATATCAATATCTGGACTATATCGATTGCTTTTTAAATCTAAAGCAGTAGAAACCCCTTTTTAAGCTAATTGATGCATGGAACCCTGATATTTCAAGCCATTAGAAAAACCGAACAGCTCTGGTTAAAGCTAGGGATAGGGCTGGAGCTCAGGGTTCCAAGGAACGCAGCTTGAGAACCATTCACCAGAGGCTCTTCAGGACCCTTTCCAGATCTGAAACACACAGACCTGTGGCTGCTGGGGCACTAGGGTGCCTATTACACAGATAGGGAATGGAGGACCTGCCAGGGCTTCAAATTAGTGGACCCTGCCCCTCTTTGGGGCATCCTAGCCCCATCCAAATCCCACACGTCCCCTCTACAGCCTTCGTGTCCTTTGACAGAGTGTGCCCCAGACACCCCAGGTCAGACAAACGTTGGGCACTCAATGCCGGCTTAATGAAGCCTGCTTAGTGTGTGGGTCCAGGACTCAGGCTCCTTGCCCTGCTCTATGAAGCAGGACCTGGCCATGAGGAGAGGCAGGAGGGCCAAGGAAGAAGAGCTAGAGGTCCCCGAGCCCAGCACTGCCAGGACACAGTTGCAAACCTTTCTTCTAGGCTCTGCCTTGACCGTGCCTAGGTATTTCTTTCTGTTTCACACTGACGACTTTTCTTCAGAAATACAATTTAACTGAAAAGGTTAACACATTTTAATTGCCCAGGGATAGTGCTCTGAAAATTCCTTAACATGTGCTCATTAAATAAAATTAGCACAGAGGAGCTGCCCAGGATATGTCACGCATTAAAATATGACTCTGTAGACTAGAATGCATTATGAATTATTGCCTTGTGTATTTTTTGTTACATTAGTCTTTAATGCAAATATATATAGTTAGTCCTGCCCACCTGGAGATTTGATTTTTTAGATGCTTGAAAAAAAATGTATCCACACTGAGTTTTGGATGGATAATAATCATCCAATCAGTCTTGGTCAGGCTGCATTCACCAGAGTGCCCAGTGTCCAGCACTGGGTCCCCCACTCTTGTCCTTCACCAGGGACCGATGGTGGTGCCTTCTAAAGGCTGAAGGGATAGGGGAGCTGGAGCAGGCTGGGGACTAGCTGTGTCCACTTGCCCCGCCCATTCTTACTGTGCCTGGGGACTACAGACAGAATTAAAGGCTCACATGGAATTCTGAGCTGAACCACTTTGTGCCATGCCACTGCCTAGGAAACTTCTTCTGGAATATGGACTGCGCATGCAGTGTCAGGTTCGGGCAATGCCAACCCTGGGCATGTCTGCAGCCCCAACCCCACTCGTTCTGTGAGACCCAACATGTACCCCACATGTACCCATCTTCCCATTCCTGTTTCATCCACATATCCACTCATCCTTCCTTTTATCCCCCATTCTCCCATCCATTCACCCATTCACATTCTTCCTTCCATCTATCTTCACCTACCCTCATCCTTCCATCTGCCTACACTTTCACTCATCCTTCCATCCATTCATCCACATGTCCACATGTCCTTCCAACTGTCCACACCTCTGTCCATCCTTCCATCCACCACACTTCTACTCATCCTTCCATCCATTCATCCATATGTCCACATGTCCTTCCAACTGTCCACACCTCTGTCCATCCTTCCATCC
This sequence comes from Meles meles, assembly GCF_922984935.1. Lineage (NCBI taxonomy): Eukaryota > Metazoa > Chordata > Mammalia > Carnivora > Mustelidae > Meles > Meles meles. The sequence continues at coordinate 37,449,078 of NC_060084.1, read as the reverse complement.
ACTCACACTTCCACTCATCCTTCCATCCATTCATCCATATGTCCACATATCCTTCCAACTGTCCACACCTCTGTCCATCCTTCCATCCACCACACTTCCACTCATCCTTCCATCCATTCATCCACACATCCATTTGTCCTTCCATCCATCCACCCATCTACACACCCACTCATCCTTCCTTCCGCTCATCCCTGCCCTCTTACCATACATTCACATCTTTCCCTTTACTCAGCCACCAGCTTGTTTTTCCACCCCCCACCAATTCCACCACCTATCTAACCAAACAGGTAGTCTAAGACCCATCATCTCTTAGCTGGATCACTGCCTCTAAAGCGGCTTCTCCACCTCCACTCTGTCCCCACCTCTCCAACCTCCACACTGCAGCCAGAGTATCAGTTCCCAAAACATCATCCCCTATCACCCACTTGCTCCCCATTCTGTTGCCCACTGGACAAAGCCCAAACTCCCATCTCTATCATAAGGCCTTATGGAGTACGAGCTCTGAACTACTCTTTACTTAAATTTCCCTCTGTTCCCTTTCTTGTTTTGTTGCCCCAACTGCAGTAATTTTTGTCAGGTCTTTGTACTCTCCTGTTCCCTCCTGCCATGCTACAGGATCTTAGCACACACTGTCCCCTCTTCTTAGAAACACTACCTACTCTCTTTACCCTCTCTCTTTACTCTCAACCATCTTTCAGATTATGGCTCATGCATCACTCCCTCAGACACCCTTCCCTGACTGAGTCAAGTCTCCCTATTTTTAGCTCCTATAGCTCACGGGCCTCTCATTTAGAGTAACCAGCCATGGCTGCAAATTTCCACTTGCCACGTGACTATTTGATCAATGTCTGCTTCTCTCTCTGTCAGACTCTGGACCTTGTATGTGTCCTCAATGCCTAGCACAGTTCCTGCGTATAAAAGATGTTCGATGGACATTAGTTGAATGAACGAGTGAATGAATTAATGAACTGGTGTCAGGCCCAATGAACACGGAGTAGGGAGGATAAAGACCTGAGAAAGCACTGGGCCTGCCTCCCTGGGGCATCAGCCTGGACGGGGTACTCCGTCAGACACAGACTCCATGACGGAGAAGGAAATGTTGGGAGACCTGAGACAGCAGTGGACCCCTTCTGGGTGCTCAGGGTGAATGAGACCCCTTTAGCCGGAGGTCAACAAAGCTCTCCTCCCTTCTGTGAAGTGATCTCTACTGGTCCCACCTTTTCTGAGCCCTACTTGTGCCCCAGCTGAGCCCTGAATTCATTCTCAGCATACTTCTTACTTGGTCTGACCACCACTATGAGACTGTGGAGACTGAGAGACTCCAGCCCCTATCTCAGGCAGGAGCTCCCTGGTGCTCTGGGCATCCCCCTGTCCCTTGCCTCTGGCCAGACCAAATATAGTTGGCCAAGAGCCCTCGCTCAGGATGAGCCACGGCATGATGTCATCTCTCCCTCCTTCCGGTTTATTAAAGATCCTTCATCTGGGCCAAATGGCATTTCTGTGAGAATCAGTTGTAATAAAAGTTGCTATGAGGGGACTCACGTGGCAGCGGGGCTTTCCTAGTTAAAGAAAATGGATTTCCTCCTGAGGAAAGCTGATGGGCTGGGGGCCAGAAATGAGCCAAGCCAGGGGCTCTCTGTCTTTGCTGACAGACATTAAGAGTAGGTGGGCCTCCTTTTCGATGAGTCTGCATGGGCTCTCTGTGCTGGGTGGGAGGAAGGCTCCCATGGGGCAGGGAGGGGTGTGGCGGGGCAGAAGGGGCCCTGGCCTTCAGCCCTGCAAACAGCCCGCTCAGGCTCCCAGCACCTCCCCATAGTGGTCTTTGTCCTACCTTCTCCCCACTGGTCCTTGGGGCCAACCAACACCTTGATTGGTCGTCATCAGGCACAGTGAGCCACAGGAAGGGCGTTTGGGTAGAGCGTGAACATGAAAAGCAATCACAGGGCCTCGTGTGGAAGAGCCAGTGCAAGCCAAGCCTGTGACAAGCCAAGCCCCATCCCTCCACAGGCGCCTCTCTGTGGGACACCGGGCTTTCCCACAAAAGCGGTTCTACCTTGAGTGGTAAGAGTCCCAGTAAGGGGGATGTGGAGCATCCCGTCCCCAGTCCAGGCCTGCTTTGGAGGCTCTTTGGCTACTTGACTGTCACTGAAGGGGTTGTTCCTTCTGCTCCCTTCTCCTGTGGAGGGGCCCTTGTCTAGTGCTACAAACACCAGGCTCGCCTCAGAACTTGGCTTTCCAGCCACCAAAGGGCCTGTCTCCTCCCATCAAAATGGCCTGTGGACAGCAGCCTATACAACCCTGAACCAAGACCAGGGATAACACAGGTGCACAGAGTGGCCTACAGGCAGCTGCACACGCATGGTGTGGTTTAGCGTGGAACACGACAGAAGCCAGGATGAGTTTGTCCTGGCTCGCCAAGGAGCTCCTAACTCATCGAAAACAGCCACAGCCAGGCCAGGACGAAGGCGTAGAGTCCTCCCCACTTCCTACCTGGAAAAGGCCCTGAGAGAAAAAGGACAAAAATAGCAACCCACCGAGCCATTTACAGTCTGAAGGCACTTTCTGTTCTGAAGCTCCTCAGCTTCCTCCCATCGCCTTTAGCTCCATGATGCTCACAGCATGTGCAGAGGGAGAAATGTTTCAGAGCGAGGGCTCAGATCTGAGCACCATGAAAGGATCCTGGATCGTCAATGCCATTTGCCCAAATAATGCAGAAAACAGGAGTCAGCATCTGCTGAGGCTTTTCTAGGGGGCAGGCCCTGCGCTAAGCTCAGCTCTCTCTGTAGATGATCTCCTCTGATGCTGGCACAGGTCCAGGGACCATCCAGACGAGAACTGATGTGGAAGCACACATGGGCGCATGGATCAGAATTCGCATCCGAGCAGTTGGACTCATGCGGGAAATGGGAAGCACGGTACTTATGAAGGTTGGGGGGGGGATAAGGCACATACTGTGATATCTCGGCGGTCAGGGCTCTGTAGGGCCCAGAAATGGGGCGAGTGTTGTGGCACCCACCCCTGGATTGCTCATGAGCCATCTCACCGAACAGTAAGGAACATTCGAAATGTCAGGAGGAAGAATGAAATGTCTGAGAAAGGTGGCAAGGAAAGCTTCCTTCTGAATGGTTCTTGGCCTCCAGGTTTGCGCTTTTTCTCTTCCACCATAAGGGGCAGCTCCTGAGAGAAGTGACTGGGCCACGTCCCCGGAGCTCGCCCTTCATGGGTGCCAGGTGTCCAGCTGGGAGCACTTGGGCCACTGCCTGTTTGTAGTTGGCTGCTGCAGACATGAGGGGTCTGTTCCCCACATCAGCCCTTCTGGCCAGGTGGTCACTTCTGAGCTGGACAGAGCAGAGCCCCCAGGGGTGGCTGAGAGCTGGGGAGAAAGCTTTTGAAATGTCCACTTTGGTTCTATTTTGGGCAGAGGCCCCCCAAACCTTCCGCTTGAACCAGAAACACCAGAAGCCAGTCCAGAGTGGCTTTGATGTTTCAGTCCAAGGAGTGATACTGTGGAACACAACAACCAGTAATTTCCAGAAGCAGCCTCCCCAGGACTGCCGGCTGACCTGCCTCTCCAGGGCCATCTCATGGAGGGCACAGGTCTCACGCTCTTGCCAGCGGCTGAGGGGCCCCTCCTGTAGCTATTTGCAGGGCGAGCTGCTCAGTGGCAGCTAAACCGTAGCCCAGAGGAGGCTGAATTGGTTAAGTCATCTTGGTATTTATAGCATACCTTCCCCAAGAGTAGCAGAGCCACTGACAAGCAGGCTAGTTTCCCCAGAAGCCCCACCACAGGGTAGGCCTGTCACCCTTCGAGGAACAGGTGGGGATCGGCAATTACGGGGGCCAGGCCTGTTTGCTGGTCATCCTAAACTTCCTTGCGGCCCTTACATAAGACAAAGGGAAGCTTCTTACGCTTCGGATAGGAGTCTCTGAGCGATGCCTGGTAACAGTCAGCAAAGCATGGGGGAACAGAAATGATAACTCTTTTTTTCCTTTTGTGCTGCAAAGAAGTGTTTGAACGAAGCCAGCATCTCCCATAAAGCTCAGGGGTTTAGACCACAGCCAAGCCCTTGCCTCTGTCCACATGGGGCAGAACTAATCAATATCATATTACAAAAGCACTTGACCTTATTTATCCCCACAGATGCTTGGGGAATCCTTAATATTCAGAGCTTTAAAAGTGTGCACCTGGCTTGTTAATGAGAAGCTCCTTGGTGGGTTTGTCTCCCAGTGACATTTAGAAAGGCCGGCTTTCCACTTTTCTCGTGGGGCTTCCACCTGAGCTGGAGAAGGGGTCAGAGCCCTGGGGAGGGGACTGTGTGTTGAAGGAAGGCAGGAGGAGTCATGCAGAACAGCAAAAAAGAGGGAAACCCGGTGTGGGCGTGTGGCCCATAATCAGTGCTCAGTAAAAGTCAGGTACAATTTATCATCATTGCAATCCACAGGGTAGCTGTTTTGTCCTTAATTTGGGGTCTCCCTTATGCAGAGAGAATGGCCACGCAATGAGCTGGCTAACCACTCAATTACTAATGGTCATCCCATCCGGTATGACTTTCTCAATTCATGTGGCTCAGGATGGGGAGGGAGGCAAGGCCTCCAGCAGCTTTCCCAGGACTGACCTAAGCAGGCAGACAAAGCTCCAGGTGCCTCTTTGTGTCAGAAACTGCACGCTCCCTATAGGAAGCCTCCTCTCATTGCTTCTGGTGGATGAGGACTATCTCCTCTTGGAACTTCCACTGATACAGACTTCTTTGTGGCGGAGATCCACAGGTGCCCTTGACACTCTTGAGCTGGGGGCATGGCCACCATCGCCGGTTCCTGCTCATGGCAGTCACGTGACTGGCCCATGGGGCAGAGGATGCCATGCAGCCAATAATCACACACATTTGCTGTCGGGGATCACGCAGGCCTCTCTCACCAGCTGCGAGGCTCAGCCATTTTCTTTATGAAATCCTTTAATTTTCTCTTTCAGGATGCTCAGGGAGCCTCACCCTCTTCTCTGGGACAAATTTTGCCAGATTTATTTTCTCTTTAATTATGATCCTCATGTCACATCAGAGCTTGAGGGAAGAGTGAATTGTTTATTGAAGGCAATTGTTTTGGAGGTCTTCATGAGTCCGGGGAGATTGGGAACACCAGGTGACTGTCGCCTGGCCCTGCTGGCCTGGGTGGAGACTTTCCCAGCTCCATGGAGACTCTCCCAGGCTGGTCATCCCCGGGGGGCACGGGCTGAGAGTGAGGGCCTTCACCTTGTCCACAGACCCCTTCTGGCATGGTTTACAGTTGCCATGGCAACACCCAAGGATGCTCCTCTCAATGGCTCCCAGCAGTAAGAGCCTCTTGAAAGCTGGCACACCCATGGCCTTGACTCTCTCTCTCATTAGTAATTGAGATACTGAGAGCCAGTTCCCTGTGTGGGCCCCAGGCTGCAGTTTACCACATCAGCCGGCTCTCTGTAGGGGCCTGGGTGCCTCTCCTTGGAGCCGGAGCCTTGAGGCTAATTAGAGGTTCACATGCCGCAGATCTGATCCCCAGGTCCCTGCAGAGGGGAACCTCTTGCCAACATACAAGCCATTCAGTTGCAAACTGTATTCTTCTGAGGCTGCCGTTGGCTTCACTGTGGCACCGACGCCTTTCCCGATTAGAAGGGTTTGTCTGGAAGATACTCTGTTTTGTTATCCCTCTCTCTCTCTCTTTTATTTTTTCTAGAAACGGCAATCAGCAACAAAGTGTTCATAAAAAATAGGTCAGCGTTCAGATTAATTAGGAGCCAGATTTACGAGGACGTGGCTAAGAAGGGGCCTGGTCTCCTGTGCCAATTCCGCTGTGCTAATCCAGCCCATGTTATTTTTAAGCACAAATATCAAAATGTCTCTTGACAAATGAGACGTGAAATGAATGAGTTTTTGGACATAAACTTTTAGTGCAAATATGTATTTGGCTGTGTTGGGCAGCTATGGGCACAGGAAGGGCTTTTTGGCCTGGCTGGGCAGTAGTTAATGGACAGACATTCAAGTGAGTACCCACCCCCGACCCCCCTGCAACACACACACACACACACACACGCCCCTTTCCTGGCATTGCTGAAGTAGCTTGCTTGAAAAACGGAAGAACACAGTATTGTCTGGGACTTCTTTCTTCCAGGAGCAATTGCTTAACCGATGACTGTCTGGGGAGGTGGGCTGGGACCAGCCCTGAGGCTGCCATTCTCAAACAGCCAGAGTGTCCCCTTGACGCAGGCCTGGAATGGCCTTTTTAGCTAGAAACTCAGCTTTGGGTTTGTCTTGGAATTAGGGTGGGGTGGAAACCCTCTTCCTCCATCTGAGAGTTGGGTTATCCCCGGTGCGCCCCCTGAATCACTATCCACCTTTCTGCACTCCGCTCTAAGGCCCTGGGCACTGGTGCCTCCAGGCCACCTCGTCAGAGTCCTTGACCACAGCTCTCAGGAGGGTTTGGCCAGTGGGAGGCCCGTACAGGAACTGGAGGGCAGGAGGAAAGTGAGGTCCTTGCTGGGCCACCCGGCCAAGGCCGCAGCTCCCGTCAGGCAGGCCGCCCCATCTGGCCAGCCCCTCCGGGTTATACTAACTGCTCCCCCTTTGCCCCTTCAGGACAGGGCTGCTAATGGCTCCCACTGTTCCCAGCCCTGGGGACTGGCACTCATCTTTTGTTGGCTACCCTAGCCCTGTCCACACTTCAAAAACTACTCTCGTCGTCTCTCCCCAGTGACCCTGTTTGAACGTGCCATTTGCTTTACGAGCACCTGACTGATAAACTCTGCCGGTACCCCCGTGCTGCTTAACCAGGTGGCAGCCGTCCTTGCCGGCGCCCTGTCCTCGAGGCTGCTGAAAACTGTGAGCAAGGGAAGTCAGGCCTGAGGTCACGGTCTCAAGCTCCCTGTCCGGCTTATGCTGCTGGCGGCTCTGGCGGATTGGCTGGCCTGCTGCACCCCAGGAAGGCTCAGCAGGACCGTGCACAGTTCAGGGACACACACCTGCAGAACGGTGATCAATGCCTGCCACCTAAAATACCATGTTCAGGCTTTGTCCCGTCGACAGCCCAAACCTGGGTGGCCTTGGGTGGTAGGCGGGATGAGACACATAGGACCACATGGGCCCCCTCCTTGGGATCAAGGCCATTTGGGTATGTTTGTGGATTAGAAATCAGCTCACACACTTCTCCGTGGCCACAGTGGGGCACAGAGGTACCCAGAGCACCGTGACTCTCCCAAGACCTTCACCTGGAGATGGGAAGATACAGGCTTTCTTGTCTTTTGGCAGAAGGCCCACCTCTGGCCCTCTGAATGGGAGCTGGAAAGAAACTTGGGGCACTTTCTGAGATGTGTCTACGCAGTTCCAGGCCTATTCAGGAGCCGGCAACAGCTCGGGATGACAGAGACCTTAGGGACCACCACACCCCCATCCTGGTGGCCCTGCCCTATCAGCCCTGTTGGGAGTCCACTTGCTGTGCTTTTCGGAGGGAAATGCACACTACAAGCCACTCCATGGGAGGACAGAGGAGCCCCCATTAAAATGCTGCCCTGTGGCTGGCAAGTGCCCAAGGCTCCACCTGCTGGGGGTCCTGAGCTCTACGCCCTCAGAACTGAACGGGTGTGAGACCCTCTAGATCCTCCAGAAAGGGCACAATCTGTGCCACCTTCCACAGTGGGGGTCCTGTTGTGGGGATGAGTGACCCTGGAGCCCCTTGTGGCCAGCCCAGAGACTGGATATCAGACCAGCGATGCCAGGCACACTCAGATCAGCCCTGGTTGGGTTCAGGGTGTCAAGGTTCTGGCTGGTAAGAGAAGATTCAAGCAGGAATGAGCTTGTAGCCTTGGTCTCATTAACACCTTTTGTGAACTATCAAGTTCGTTCTCAAAGATCTCTTTCATATGATGCTTCCTTGACCAAACCCTTTAAAGGTCCCTATTGGATCCACTTAGCATCCAAGGCCCTCAGCAGTGTGGCCTCCAACTGCCAACCACTCAGCTTCATCTCCCCCATCCCCTCCTCTCTGGCAACAGCAGGTAATGGCCACGGTGATGATAATGAACATTTACATAGAAATTTCCACACTGAGCTCCCTCTGCAGTCAGGGATTCCCACTCTCTTTTACAGATGAGGACATACATTCGGAGCTGTTAGACCACTTGCTTAAGTCATTCGTACAGTAAGTGCTGGGAGCACAACTCACATCTGGCCCTGCCTTCTGAACCCTCTGCTCTGCCACTACTCATGGTCTGTGGAACATCCCAGAGGAATGTTCGGGCCAGAGACACAAGCGTTTACTTGCTGGGGCCCAAGAGCATAGAACAGAGGATTTTTTTTTTTTCCACCAATCCAATTAAGCCACTCACTCTACAAATCAATAAACACTTTTCCAGTAGACCTACTGTGTGCTAGACAAAGATGGTTGACTCCCCTAAGATTTATGTTCTCCTTCCACCGAGAAGAGACAGGACATGAGGTCAGAAAGTGGCTGCCAGGCTGAGGGCTACGTTTTCCAGCCTGCCTTGCAGCTCTGCTGCCCCACATGGCTGAGTTCTGGCCAAAGGGTGAGAAGAGAAGTAACCTTTACCATTTGTAGGCCTGGCTCTTAAACATTTGCCTTGCCATTCTGTACAACGGCTTTGATCCGGGAGAATTCACCCCTACCAAAATGATTTCAGTGGCCATTCTCTCAGTCTTCCAAGAACAATACAAACTTAGAACCATTCTAAATGTACAAGAAAGAAGTCAATTTGTTATCTACAATGTATGCCTCAGAGCATTAGGGCTTGGTTTTCTCAGGGAACTGGATTGAGAATGTTGCTTCTGTTCACTCCCATCTGTTGGCTTTGTAAGTTAATACCCAGAGTGACCCTGGCCGGCACATTTTGAAGATGGGAAAGTGTATGCCAGCCTGGGTCCCTGAATGAATTCACGGAATAGAACTTCTATCCCACCCAACCACACCCCCGACATCAGAGCAGCATGAGACGTGAACCAGAAATAATACAGTTGAATTGTGTTGAGCACTGGCATTTTAGGGTTTATTTGTCACAGCAGCTAGTGTTATCTCACACTTACATAGGATAGAAAATTCCAAGTCAGGTGGGGAAGGCTGGGGCTGTTTGGGGAGAGGCCCTCCGCAGATCTCAGCTCACCCACCTTCTCCCACAGCCTGGGAGAAAGTCTTGTGGGGGCTGTGTGGAGCTCAAGATCCAGCCAGAAGCCTGAGCTACACGGAGAGACCCCCAATGGGCAGTGGAACTGAACTGACACGAAGACAGACAGGTAGGGTCTCAACTGTTGGAAGGCTTCAGAACCAGCCAAGGGAGACAGGCTAGGATCCCTGTCACCTCAGATTCCGTTGGAGAGCCCAGGACACTGCGTCCTTAACCAGCTCTATGCTGCTGGTGAGCGGCCTGCACTTTGAGAAGCACGAGCCTAGGGCACAGTGTGCTCCATCCCACAGTGACATTTATAGGCCACTGTCGAAGAACCCGGACACCTAGTGCTGCAAAGTCAGTAGAGATGCTCTCTCTGGGACTATGCGTCAAACAAGTCTGGGGGTCCTGCCCCAGAGCTGTCTGCCCGGTTCAGTCTGTTTTCCCTTCTGCTCTCCAACTCCCCTCCTTCCTGTCCCCCCACCATCTCTCCCAGCCCTTTCAGCTCCCTAGGAAAGCAGGTCTTAACCTCTGGGTGCCCTGCTAACCATGGCAAGGCTCTATCTTCAGCCCCCATTCCCCCAAGAGGGCCCAAAGGGGATTATTTATAACAGAGCCTGGGCCTAGGACCAATCTGAACTTAGCCGAAGAGAGCAGAGGCTGTACAGCCAGGCTTACCCACAGCCTCCGACAATGTTTGCTCTAGCAATCAACATCCAGACGCCCACTGTCTGAGTTGTAACCACCTCCTCCCACTCTGGGCGCCAGCGCCCTACCCTCTAGGCTCTCAGGGCTCCAGGAAGAAAGGGTCCAGCTCTCCAAACTCAAGAGAGGGCTCCATACACTGCAGCCACGGGTATACCTGGAGATCGGGGCAGGCCGGCCCCCACCCCCTTCATAAATACACATCTTGAATGCTTCTGAGCGACCAGCAATAAACAGGAAACTCGGGAAGTGAGGGAGCCCAAATGAGGCTTCGGAAAACTTGCCCCAGGCGCACCCGAGTGCACTACCAATCACTAGGCAAACTCAAATGCCAGAGCCCCTCCCCTACTCCCACCCGCGCCAACCCCTTTCTGCAGACCCCGCGCAAGCGCGCCCCCTCTCGACACCTTCCCTTACCTGAGCCGTGCCTCTGGCGAAGAAGGACCGCCTGGCCCAGTGGCGGTGACGCTGACGAAGCTGCGGCCGCAGCCGCGACGGTGGTCGTGGCTGCGTGGGCCGCGGAGGCGGCTGCCGCATCGGGGACTGCGGGACCCGGGGCCGCAGGAGGACTCCCCGGAGGCAGGTTTTTGTCGCCGCGGCCGGGGTCAGAGGTGGCGCGGCCCGCGGCGCCGGTGGCACCCACGTTGTTGGCGTTGGCAGCGCTGTTGGCGCCGTGGCGACGCGGACCGCTGCTCTGAATGTGGGACACGGCCTCGGCGGCCTGCATGTTGGGCGGCGCAAAGCGCGAGAGCACGCGCAGCAACGCCTGGGCCTTGTGCTCCTGCCTGTCATCGTCGCTGTAGTCGGACACGCGGCATTCGTACACGCCTTCGTCCTGCCGCCGCACGGCGGACAGCCGCAGCCGGTGCGAGATGTCATTGCCCTGGACGCGCACGGTCTGCAAGAGAGCAGGCGCTGGGGTCAGAGGTTGGGATGCACAAGCCCACAGCACGCTCTCCAGCAGCGTAGTGCCGCCGCGCCCCACTTCTGCTTTTGCGCCCTCATGCCGCAGCACCCCCTCTCGGACTCAGGTCTGCCCCTGGTGACTCAGTTTTTCTTTCATCCCGCGTCTCCCCAGAGGCATGGGACTCCCAAACCTGACTGGACCCTGGATGGCGCTACCCATTAAGCCGTGTCCCCATCATCTTAAGCGAATGCATCATGTTACATCCGCTCACCAAATCATGCTTCTTTTCTCAGAGCTGCAGAACCCACCCCTCCTTCCTCCTTTCTTCACCTTGGAAAATTCTGGCTTGGCCTCCTGTGGCTAAACCACTGCAGGGCCTTAAGCCCAGCCCTCCACATCCACTTCCACCAACGTTCCTTTACTCTGGAATCCAGAGGTCCTGGGTTAGTGCCTGAAGGACAGCCACTTCAGTACACATCATGTGTACTCAAGAGTACACATAAATATCTGCCTCCCCCCTCCACCCTTCCGAGGATGTAGGCAATGCGGAAGCTGCTGATGGGCTCTCTGGGCTCTGCTACTTTTGAGTCTGCATTTCAGAGAGGCAGCCGGAAGCTTCCTACAAGCCCACCTCCCCCGCGGCCTGGAGGATAGCTGGCAAGCCACCACTTTGGGGCCCTCACCTCGGAACCCAGCACACGATGAGGCCCCAGTGGTTTCCAAGCCCTGATATTTCTACGCTCCAGGTAGGAGAGCTTGGGCGCATCTCCTCCTTGAGTTATAGATCCCAAGACTCCGGTCCCTAGCAGCCCCGCCAATTCCCCCTACCCCTACCCTCCCCACCTTCCCCCAGGACCTGCCGACAGCATCCGGCACCGGACCTGAAAGCCAAGCAAAAGAGATGAATGCGGTGGAGGGCGCCACTTGGGCACCGGGTGTGTGGGGGCGGGGGCGGGAAGGCCCACCAGTTGGCGAACGGGTCAAGGCCAGAGCGCTCCAGTTGCTGGGAGACAAGCCAGCAGAGGAGAGGCAAGCCGATGCGCAGGGGTCTGGACACACCAGTCGGACGAAGGAGAGTTTTACAGGTGAGCGCCTCACAGAGAAAGGAGATTCAGGCCTGGGACCCTTGATTTACACAAAAGCGAATCGGATTCCACTAGCGGCGACAGATGGCGCCTCAACATGCCAAGCAACCGACAACGCAAGGCTGCGAGCACGGCCCTACATTGCGCGGCCGCTGAGCCTTTCTAAAAGAGAGGAAAATGTGGGGCGCGAAGCGGCCAGAAGGGGTCTCCCGCGGCCCGCGCTGGGCTCCACACTTACGCTGATTTTAGTTGCATCCTTATTTGTTACCTAAAATGCAAAGAGGGAGAGAGACACATTAGGCTCTCGGCCTTCAGGCTCTGGGAACTCAGATGCGCCTCCGGCAAGGGGACTCTCTGCAGGCGGGCTAGGACTCGAAACCGCTCGGCATGTGGCCAGGCTGAAGTCACGAAGGACATGAGGATTTCCTGGAGTTTTACCCAGAAGGAAGCAGGGCTTGGAGCTAGCATGGTCCCTGGCCAAGGAGAGGCTGCCCTAGCACACCTGCCCGCCAGAGAGTAAAGGCTGGATTACCACCAGGGTGGGAAGAAAGGCTCATCTCCCTCCCCCGGGAGCATCATCATTCCCTGCGGTGTTTCTCTAAATCCCGTGGAAAGCTGGACGGAGGAGCCGGTGTATCCGGACAGGACGCAGAGGGAGACGTGAGCAGTAACTCTGGGTGGGACCCTGTGTGTGTGTTAGACTGTATGTGAGAGGCCAGTTTAAGAGGCAGACAGACGGCCGGGGCATTCCCTCCCATCCTGTGGGGGTTGGAGGTGCACTGCGGGCTTCTGGAACCCAGCCCAGAGGAGCTTAACTCCTTGGCCCTGTGCCCTCGGGACCTCCGAGTAACAGAGGGCAAGGAAAGCCTGGCCCTACTAAGTGGTCTTCCTTCATCACCTAGTACCCGTCTGACTCTGCCGGCGGCAAGAGCAGACGAACTGGATGAAGGGTTGCTTTTAAGAGAATTTTTAAGGGAAGGAGAAGGGAAGGGATTACCAAGATTGTGCTGCTGTTGAAGATGCTGCGGGAATGGGGATTGTGGGAGACGGGCTGCTCCACAGGGCGGCGCCCTGCCTTCCTTGCCGGGGTTGCCCCAGCCGCCCGGGCCTGAGCCGGGTGAGCGCCGGCGCCGCGTGGGCGGCGGGTTACCTTGCTCCGGGCGCCGGGCACGCTGAGCGCCAGCTCGTGCAGCAGCTCCCGGGGCGGCTCCTTGAGGTACCACCACTGAATCTCCAGCGAATACGAGGTGGCTCCGCTAGCCCGGAAGGCGCAGGGCATTTCGATGTCGTCTCCCTCCCGTACTGTCACATCTTTGGGGACTTCGGTAAATGTAGCTGGGGGCGGGGAAGAGAGAGGCGTGACCAACTGTGGGGCGGGGGCCTGGGGCAACTCTAGGCGAGACTGTGCGTCCCGGCTCGCTGGCCTTTGTGCTTGCCACCCCGTAGCCACAAGCGTGGCCCAGGAGCTAGCAAAGTTCGGTCGAACAGCTGCCCGGCCCCAGGAGAGACCGGCTGCCGCGGCAGGCTGCTTTCCTCCCGATCGGGGCTGCACGGGCAGCTTATGCTTCTACCCCGCGCCCAGCCTCACTGTCAGAGCCAGCCTGGGGCGCGCCAGCTTCCGCGCCCCGAAAGCCGCCTTTCCGCCAGAGCACCTGTCCGGCTTCAAATGACCCCAGAGAGGGCTCCGCCGCTGCGGCGACCCTTCGCTGCTCTCCTCCCCTACCCCTCTGGGCCTGGGCTGCACATCGGGATTGCTGGAGACCATGAAGCCTTCCCCTTCTCTTCCTTCTCCGGCTCCTTGGTGACCCGGACAGACCGGTTCTGGCGGCCCCCGCAAGGACTCCCACGCCCGAGCCCCCCGCGGCAGCAAAGTTCCCGCGCTCACCGTCGGCCACGAAGAGCAGCAGGGCGTGCAGCAGCAGCGGCGGCAGGTATCCGAGGGCTCCGAGAGGGTTCCGCTGTTCCATCTCCCGCGGGGGGCGCGGCGGCGGCGGGGGCCCGGGCGCCGAGGGGCAGCGGTGGCGGCAACGTGGGCTCGGATCCGGCTCGGGGCTCGGGCTAGGACGCCTCCGAGCCTGCCATGGCCCCGCGCGGCGCCCTCTCCCCCGGCCGCCGGCGGCCGCCAATCAGCCCAGCTCCCTCGCCGGCTTGCCCGGAGCGGCTCCGGCGGGGGGCGCTGCGCGGGGGGCGCAGGACGCGAGGTCCCGCCGAGAGGCTACTGCTGATCTGTCCGTGCTTCCCTCTCTCGGGCCGTCCACAGGACGATGGGGTAGCTCAATTCAGTCTCTGCCCGGCGGGCCGGGCAGAGGCTGGACAGCCCCGAGACCCATCCCTGGCCAAGGGAGTGCGCGCCTCAGAGCCGCGAGCTTCTGCCTCCCGGTCTCGTTCTGATTTGGCTCCCGAATGCCACCTCCTCCGGCTCCCGCCGAGCTCTCCCGCCGCCGCCCCCGCTCGTCGCTCCGCGTCTCTTTCCGCAAGGCGAGTGGGCGCTTAGCCGCGGCTAGCAGACCTGGCGTCCGACCCAGTGCAGAGCGGGGAGAGCGGGTCCGGCGTAGCGGACCCAGAGCCCGGGAGAGGCGGGGAGAGGGGGAGGGGAAGGAGAAAGGGAGGGGGCGGTCAGTGGCTGGGCGCGGAGCCGCCTCCACCGCTGCATCACCCCCGCCCTCCCCTCTTCTTCCACAGCCTGCACCGCCCCCGCCCCGGAGCGCGCCCCCCCCCCCCCAGCGGGGGTCGCTTGGAGGGGCCACAATCTCTGTGGTTGGAGCGCAGCCCCGCCCGCACCCTCTTTAGCTGGGGGTCCTCCCACCCAAACTCTCCCTGGCTTCTTCCCAATCTTCCTCGCCCGAGACGGCCGTTTATCCCTGCACCCCGCGTGCCGCGCGGCCCTCTCCGCAGACCCCTGCCCTCAACTCCTTACCCCAGTTTGGGCAGAGAGCTGCACCGCTCTTTGTCCCAGGCCCAGGCCATGGCTGGTGGGTTGCCGCCGGGGGCCTGGGAGAAGGGCGGAGCGCTGTGCTGGGCTGGGGACGAGGCCGGGTGACGGAGGCGACGCCGGGAGTCTGCAGTGTGCGAGCGAGAAGTGAGCGCAGAGCGCCCGGCGAGCAGGTGCCTGTGGCGCGGAGAGCGCACGAGCGAGCCAGCGAGCAGCGGCCGTGAGTGACGGCAGAGGCGGCGGGGGTGGGGTGGGGTGGGGAGCGCCCAGCACGACTCAGGGCTCCGGAGGTTTCCGAGCGGGGGTGGGGTTCCTGCACCTAAATCGTTGGCCCATGCGTGCCCACTCGTTCCTCGCCGGTCGCGGCCCTCTCTTTACCCGTGCAAGGCTAGGGGATCCTCAGGCGGCGAGAGGTCGGGTCCAGGACAGCTTTCCTAAGCCCATCCCCCGTCCCTGCAGCCCCCCCCCCCCCCCCCCCCCCCCCCGCCCAGCCGCATCCCTGTACCTCTCCCAGTCTTCACCAGGAGCTTGTTCCTCCTCAGCTCTCAGCGGGACGGCAGTCTGGTCCCCAAGGGGGAGTGTAGGGTCGGCTTCTGGTTCCGATGGGCACACAGTTGTAGGGGCAAGTCCCGCAACTGGGCTTGGGTCTCTCTTGCTTCCCTTCCCATGGGAGACCTGAATCCCGGATTTCAGTTTCTCTGTCCCTATCTTCCTGGCCCCAGCCTCTCAGCTCAGTCCTACAGGAGGCCCCCACCGGTGGATGGTTGACGTGTCTGTTTTCCAGCTTGGCTTGCCAGCTTTCTGGAGGCACCACCAGAGTGTTCCCCAAGAGCCAGGGAGAAGGAAACCCAGAGGGCAGATACTTCAGGGCAGCAGACCTGGTGCATGCTGCCCAGGGCACACCCTCGGTGGGGAAGTAGCTTCAGTCCCTTCCTAAGTTTTGCCTTACCAATAGGATACCCCTGGACACTGTGCCCTTTACCCTTCCTGGGCCTGGCTTTCACTGTCCTCATCTGTGACCATGGAGTCATTCCCACCCCCTCAGGCCATTGCTGCTCCACTAGGGAGCCCTGGCTGGGAAGGGAGGAATGCCTAGGGTCTTTCTCTAATTTCTATAGTTTCTCTGCAGGAACTCCAACCCACGGAGGCAGTTGCCAGCTGCCTTCGGTCATTTCATCCACCTAGGGCCAGGGGCTTCCCGTTAGAAATCCCACCTCCCTTTAGAAACTGCCTTGGGTTGCTGAATGGAAGACCCTGTGGGCCCCACTGCTGTCTTTAGTTTCTGAACGGAGGGGGCAGACTTGCACTGTGCTAAGGAGATTCAGGACCTTGAGGGAATTCTAGGAAAGCACATTCATTTGGGGATTGATTCCGGGCAGGGCTCCGATGGCAAGAGCTAGCCCACAGGGCAGGGGGTCTGCCTGGGGACACAGCGATCTCCTGTCCTGACACCAGATCCAAGCAAAGATGGATGGCCAGTGATCAGGGATACAGGAGGGGAGAATTCCCGCAGGTAGAGGGGGTTATACCTTGGTTCCCCATTAGATCTGTGAGTCTTCTAAACCTGAACCACCTTGTGGGGTAAGCTATATCTTGACTGCTTCATGAGCTGGTGTTATTATTAACAAGAATAATGGCCATGTTCTTTCACATGCTTTCCAGTTATCAGGCACTGGGTATATACTTTCCATGCATTAGTTCTCACTATGAAATTGGATCACTTTTTCTCTGCTCCAAATCCTACAGAGGCTCTTTTTGCACTCAGGATTAATGCCAGAGGCCTTACAATGTCTGACAAGGTCAAACTATCTGCTTTTATCTTCCACTCTATCACTGTGTCTTCATATTTTTTGTGTCCTTTCCCTGATTACTCTCTGTAGCCACACTTCCTTACTACAGTGCAACACACTGTGGTCCCACCCCAGGACCTTTGCACCAGCTGTATCATTTGACTAGGATGCTCCTTCCCCACACCTACTTCACAAACTCCATCATGTTCTTCTGGCTTTAGTTAAGAAGTCACCTTCTCAACTAGGATCCTGGGACCACCGTTTTTATACTGCTGTCTGCACGCTCTCTTCCCCGGCACTCCCCTCATCCTGCTCTCCTCCTTTTCTCCTTCCCTTGGTACTAAATGCCTTCCAACATATGGTACAACATCCTTATTTTTTGTGTTTCTTGTTTGTGGTCTGTAGTCTCTACTAGGATGGGGTTGTTTCACTGCTTTGTTCACTGACACATCTCTGGCACTTAGACAAGGTATGGCATAGAGTAAACCCTATAAATATTTGTAGAGTGAATAAAAGAGCTCATTTAACCCCTATAACAACCCTGTGGGGGTAGACACTGTGATTCACTGTATTTTAGAGATGTTGTGGCTGAAGCTCAGAGAGCTTAAGGAACTAGCCTGAGGTCACACAGCCAGTAAGTGGCAGAGTAGAGCTTTGGCCCAGGTCTGTCTTAGTCTGGGCTCCTAAATCTTAACCTAAGCATTCAACTTTTCCCTACTCCAGGTGACACTCTGGTCTCCGTATGTGCTGTTGGTATGGAGGGCAGGGCCTCCCTGCTCTTGGTTGATGGCAGCCTGACCTGCCTTGCAGCTTCTTCCTTGCTTTTTGAAAAGTGCACAGGGGTTCTCTGTCTTGAGGGTCTGTTTGTTCTTCTGTCCCCTCTGGCAGCCTGGGAGGTTGGCAGCTGTGCCTTCCCTCTCTGTGTCTCTAACTCCCAGCTAGGCCAGCCCTTGCTTAGGCTCATTAAAATTGCAACTAGGAGCGCTGTTAGTTGTGGTGGGAAGGGATGTTTGGCCTCTGCCCCCCTTTCTGCAAGGGAGCTGGTTCCTTCTCATTGTGTCGAGACGTGGGACGAGGTCTCCGTTGGGGGCTATAAAGAAGGCATCTGTGATCGAGCACGTGTGTGGATTCTCTGGTTCTCTTCTCAAAAGGAAACTTCTATGTGGGGACACGGTCACTCAACCCACTCACCCCTAGCAACTACCAGAGTGTCCCTTGGGTCCCCACAGAGATGCCCTGTTTAGAGGAAATGTTGGTCATGTGACATGAGGTTGATTCTTCACTGGTGGACTTCTGAGACCATTTCAGAAGGTTGTGTCTCTGATCCTGAGTGTCCATGGGTGGGTAGTAACAGACACCCTTGGGACCCCAAGGTTTTTCTCTCCCTATGTCCATTCAGAGGCTCCAGAATGCCTGGAGGATCACAGTGTACAGGGACTTGGAGGTGGGCCCTCCTGTGGCATGACCACTAGGCCCTCCATGTCCCGGACTCACCCATGCCAGGTGCTCGCCCGGGGTCATCCTCGCCCTGTCCTGCCTGTTGTCATCCGCGCTCCCGTCATCGGGCTGCCAGCTGGGGTGTGTGGCGCTTGTCAATACCATTTTGTGGATGGATTCACTAGACTCTCAAAGGCACTTCAAAAAGTGCCATTTAAAAAGAGTGCCCAGCCTTTCGTGAAAGTACCCTTAAATTACAGCCCTAAGTGAATATGTTTCCTGGAACTCACCTTTCAAAAATATATTTATTTTAATGTTCAGGTCCTCTTGGAGTTTTGATTTCGATATTCGTGTCTCAGCTGACCTTTCCTGTCCTCCCCGTACCACACAAGGCAACATTGATTTTGGGTAATGTATTTTGATTTTAAGATGCAGCCCATCCATAAACTTTTCTATCAATAATCCCGGCACACTCTGTGTACCTGACAGCTTAAAGGAAAACACCGGATTTATGGGGACTTTTATTTTTGGCCACTTTAGTCATTCAGTGGCCATCACGGTCAGGGGATAAAGGCCTGAAGTCTAGCCCCAGGACTACTCCCCTCCAAGGGCAAGCACCAGGTCAGCGTCTCCAGATGGAGATGGCAGAGGATGGCCTTCTCTGCACCCTGGCTGCCCCTAAGACATGGGGGAAGGCAAGTGGAAAAGCTCATTTTGGGTCCTGGGTTCCTGTTGTCCTCTTCTACCCCTCCTTCTTGCAGGATGATGAGAGCAGGGCTCCGGCCCCTGCCATCCCAGGGAGTCAAGAGAGGGTCCTTGGCTCGCACCATACCTCAGGGCCGTCAGGGAGGTGGGCCTGGCCTCGACCCTGGTCCTGCCCGGGTGCACTCTGAGCAGCAGGCTTGGCTCACAGTCCCAGGTCTGGCCTGTCATTGCTGCGTTGGTGTCACTGCTCTGGGTCCCTTGTGCCTGGGGCTGTTTGTTTGCTTGTCAGAGACAGGATTGATTAGGCTTGTGGATTGCCTGGAGAGATGGAATGAGAGGAGAAACTCCACGCAGAGCCTGCTTCGTCTCAAACATTTATCCAGCCAATGTGTCCTGAGAGCCCAGTTTTCATTTACCCTGCAAGTAGGTGTCGGCAGGGACTCTATAGGGTGTGGGGAATCTGTAGCTTCCTGCCTGCAGGGAACGGGCATTTCAGCCCAGAAGGGGGCAGAGATACACCTGCAGAGGAGAAACAAAACCTAAGCCTGATCGTTTTAGCTTTGTGTACCCTGTGACCCGCGGCCCAGATACACGCGCAACACGGATGTACCTAGTGGGAGATTTGTGGGCAGAGGAAGACCTGTAGTGGTCAGCGAGGCAGAGCCCTGGAGGAGGCAGAATGTTCCAGGCAGAGGACACAGCAAGTGTGAAAGCCAAGGGTTGGGCAGGGTGGGCAGTTGGAGGGAAGAAGGTGGCAGAGTCGCCGAGGGGAGGGGTGCACAGTGGGGCGGGGGGCGGGGCGAGGCAGGCAGGTGAGGGCACACATAGGCTTCTAGGCACATGTGGAAGGACCTTGAGGTTCAGGTAGGAAAGCCCCTGAGGCTCAGGTTCCCCGGCTGCAAAGTGGGATTTTCAATTCCTGCCCTAGCTCCCCTCTCTCTCCTGCACGCATCCTCTCTCCCATGCACATGCCCGAGGGTGCTGGGCCAGGGTTGGCAGGAATAGCAGGGGGCAGGCTCTGGGGGCTTCAGACCCTGCCTCTGATGAGCTTCATCGGAGCGAGATCCTGCTTCGTGGCCTGGGTTATTGATGGCTCCATGAAAAATTAAGTCAAAACCAAACCGAACAAAACAAAGCAAAGCAAGGTGGTGTCCAGGGTTGCGGAATCCAGTGGGCTCCTGTTCAGACCTTGGTCTTGCCTTGGCCTCTTGGAGCCTCACTTTTTTTTACCTGTAAGGAGGGTGTCCCAGCTGTGCTAAGTGCAGGGGGAATGGGAGCATCAGCTTTTGAGCTAAAGGACCCATGAGACTCAGGACCAGCAGCCACAGTCCGCATTCTGAAGTGTGTGTCCTGCTGGCTTCTGGGTCATGAGGATGTGGGTGGGGGACCTCAAGGTACTGCCTGGCCATCCTCAAACCTGGGTGCCTGGGCGGGTCGTGTGGCCTGCGGGGAGGTGACCGGTGGAGCCGAGTGTCCCCTAATGGATCTTATTATAGCCTGTCCATGTGTTATTTACTTAATCATTTGCCAAAGTAAATCTTACAGACCCATGAAGAGTTTATTTTTTTTAATTTTTAATATTCTCAGTACACTTGGGGTTTTATTTCCCACTAGATCTATTAGTTTAATTTAGTAGAGGACAGACTGTATACTTAACCAAAAATTGCTTTGACATTATGGAGAATTAAGAGGCCGGGGCCAGACGGATCTGAGCAGATCGATCGGTTTGAGATAAAACCCTGTTATTTCCCTATGTGCTTTCTTCACCTTAATGGTGAGGATGGTGATTAGAAACACAGAGCTGGCTGTAATGGCCAGGGGTCAGCCTGAGGGTCAGGGCTCTGGCTCCAGTGCTTTCTCTGGACCCACAGCAAGGTCTTGAGACCCCGCGGTGAGCGGTTGTTTGATGGTTCCAGGGGAGACGTTTTTGGGGGCCAGAGGGGTCTGTGGTGGCCTCCCTATGTCTGGGATTGGGCGGCCTTCTGAGGAGTTGGCCTCATGTGGTCAGAAAACACAGGCCTGGGTGCGGTGCTAGGGGGGCAGCAATGGGGTGATGGAAGCCTGATGGGGCAGGGCCAATTCTCTCCCTGATGCTGAGCTGAGCCTTAGCTCCCCGTCAGAGGGCACTGCGATCCCTACCTCCCAGGGCCATTGTGGGGGTCAAAAGTGCTGATGTCCACAAAGTAGCTTTGTGAATTGTCATGGGGGAAGACTCATCATTATATTCCTGAGTCTCCGCATTTTGGGGCCCCCAGAGCAGCTCCGGAAATCCCTGTCTGGCTATCAGATGGCTCTATTTCCAGGACCCTAAGGTTTGGGCATCTTTCTACATCTTTCCGGATTACCACCTAGAAGCTTCTGAACAAAGCAACCCCATGGGGGACCTGGGGCCATCGGGAGGCACTGCGGCCCATGGGCAGTTACACCCCATGGCCAAGTGGTGCCGCCCTTGGTGCCACATCTTGTGGCTGGCTCTGGAGAGTGAGGGAGCGGAACGGGCTCTCCGTCCCCCAGCTCCATACTGAGCTGACGTGGAACCTGAGGGTCTGGTGAAGGGTCACCTCCAGCCCCCACTAGGAGTCCCAGGGCTGGACTCAGGCTGCTTCCCGCAGTCCATTTTGCAGGCCCAGCCCCGTGGTCCTGCCCCACCATCCCTGCTCCAGCCCAGAGTATGCTCCCCTGCCTACCCACTGGCT
Source organism: Meles meles (assembly GCF_922984935.1). Classification (NCBI taxonomy): domain Eukaryota; kingdom Metazoa; phylum Chordata; class Mammalia; order Carnivora; family Mustelidae; genus Meles; species Meles meles. The sequence goes on along the minus strand of NC_060084.1, from coordinate 37,427,679 downwards.
CTTCTGACTGACTCCTGCCTCCAGACTCTTCCTCCAGGAAGACTTCCACATGATCTCCTCCTCTCGTCTGCACTCAGAGCACCCCTCATGCCCCCGGGAAACTCTCACTTCAGGAAGGCTTAGACCTGCTATCATCTCTCAGGATGACTCGATGAGGTGCTGGCCTCTACTGGGGCTCTGTGTTGGGGAATACTCTGAGGCCACATCTGGGCTTTTCCGGGAAGCATGTCGTCATGGTGAAGTGACACGTGCCATTGCTGTGGGTGGGGGGCAGGAGGCACACGGCAGGATCTGCCATCCCTGGAGAGGCTTCTGGGGCTCCCTGAGCTCTGGAGAAGGCTTCCTTCTCCCATTTTCCCCTTGAGGCCAGCACCTGTAGGTCTGTACCTAGAGTTGGCAGCATTTGGGAGTAAGCATGAGAGCTCTGGGGTCCCCCTCCTTGTCCACATACAGTGGTAGGCACAAGTGCCTGGTTCCGGCAGTGCCTTGTTTCAGCCTGTCTCCCTGCTCCTGCCCAAGTTGGGTTACCTGCAGGAAAAGAACGCTGGCCTGGACCTACCCAGACACTGGGCCTGGCATGTAGCAGGGGCTCAGTGTGTGCTGGGTCACAGGAAGCTGAGGCAATCGCACAGTTCCCAGCGCGTTTCTCAAAGGAATGTTTGTTGGTCCTGGTTTCCTCCTGAATAGGGGCTCCTCCCACTTTGGGCTACAGTAGGTGTACCACTGGGGTCAAGGGAACAGGCACAAGCTCCAGGTTTGACATTATCTTTGGCTTCAGAGCCCTGGAGTGTATGGCCCCAGAGGTCAGCTCATCTCTCTTGCTGGGGTGCACCTGTGCAAATGCATGGGTCCAGAAGGGACAGGACCCCCAGGCAGTGGTGTCCATCTTGGCCTGAGCATGCTGGGCCCTGGCCAGCTGGGCCCCTGGCCCCTCTGTGCTCATGCCCGGGCCTGGGAGAGGCTCCTCGGCACCGCCATGACCTTCACGCCTGACTTGCCCCTTTAGAGTTCCTCCTGCCGGTAGACTGGCAGCTGCCAGAGCCGCTCGGTCTGTGAAATGTCAGTGGTTTAATATCAATTCTGGAGGTTTTATTGCCTCCCCCCCCCCGTTTTCCAATGGGATTTTGATCCAATCAAGGCCGATCCAGAGTGACGGTAGATTTGTGTTCCTGTCCAAAGTTGACAAAAGGTCACCCTGCCTGAGGAGCCGGGGGCTGCCTTGGTTTTGCACGCATGTGATTACTCTCCCGTGCCCCTGGGCTCTGGAGCCGGGCCACGCTTTCCCCCAGGAGAGCAGTTGCAGGTGGGTGAGGTCCCTATGCCCCCTGAGGCCTGTTGAATGGGCCGGGGCACCTGGGGCTTTAAACTCGGGCGGTCGCCAGCCACAAAATGCCCTGGTTTTGTTTGCAAAATGTCTCTGATGCTTCAGACCAAAATTAATTTTTCACAGTAATGTTTCCAAATGTCATTTTTACCTTTCCAAGAAAAAAAAAAGCTGTTGAGTAAGGTTCTCTGTTTGGGAAGAGGTGTGAGGCTGGGGAGAGAACAGGCCCCTGTCCACACTGGCCTGTGCCCCTTTCCTCCTCTCTCTGGCTCAGCTCCCAGCTGTCCCCACAAACAGAACACCCTGTCCTGCTCATTTCAGGTCAGGGAGCTGGCAAGGGTGGAGAGCGGGCGTGAGAATTTTTGTCCAGTTGCGATCTGCTCCGTGCACTTTAGAGAAGTGGTTTTCAGAGTTTCAACCCAGCCTGGCCAGCCTTTTTAGACCCCCTGGTGGGGATGCGGCTCAGAGAGGGCTCTGCTGGTGGGTAGGGAAAGGCGAGCTGAAACAAAGAGAAGTAGGCTCTGGTGGGCGCCCTGGTGGGCATTGACACGGGGGGTCTCCGCGGTGCTGAGGCAAGCGGGGGAGGGCATGGCTTCTGGAACCCCCAGCTGGGGATGGCTGGGGCGAGACCATGGTGGCCAAGGTGGGGGGAAGGGGCTGTTGGAGGGCAGGTTTGTGCAAGGTGACAGAGCTTAGCGCGACAGAACAGGGGTGCTTGGTGGTGAGAGAGTGGCAGAGTGTGCCTCGAGTAAAGCTGGAGGCTTGACAAAGGGGCACAACACCTGCACCCCGTCTCTGGGCAGGGGCAAGCTGGGAGGATGGCCAGCCCTGGGTCCTGGCTCCAGGCATTGCCGACTTCTGTCACTGTGCTCTTCTGACACACCCCCTGCGGCCTGTCCCCTCAAAGACGGTCTGGTGCAGGCTCACTCTCCACGTGGGTCCTGGTCTTCTACCCCAGCCCTTTTATCCAGGGTCTGGGGTCCCAGGGCTGTGCTCTCAGGACGCGGGACGTGGGCACATGCTGTGTTTATGTGTACTGACAGTGTGGGTGCAGGGAGGACGTGTGTGTGTGTGTGCACAAGTGTACCTGTGTGCAGACGGTGTGCCCCTCATGTGTGTGCAGATGGGACACTGGTGTGCAGGCTGCTGGCTGGCCTGCGTGTGTGTGCACAAGTGTACCTGTGTGCAGACGGTGTGCCCCTCATGTGTGTGCAGATGGGGCACTGCTGTGCAGGCAGCTGGCCTGTGTGTGTGTGTGTGTGTATGGACAACTGGCATGACAGACAGCGTAGATGTGTGTAAATGGTGTGCATATGCCCAGACAGCCTGTACACAGACAGTGTGCACGCATATGGACAGTGTGTGCAGGCTTGTGTACCATGCACAAAGGCAGGGTGATAAGTTGCAGCCAGGTGGCTGGCTGGCCCTCCTATGGGCATTGAGCAGGAACCCAGAGACTATGCTCTGCCTGGCCTCACCTTCTTCCATTCCTCCTCCTCCCTCCTCCCGCTTTCTTCTTCCTCCTCTCTCCTCCTCCCTCTCCCCCACCCCTCACTCTATTCCTGCTCCTTTCTCCCCTCCTTCTTTCCTTTTAATGGCACACATCCCCCCTGGGACTACAGACCTGAGCTGACTCCCCTCCCTGACTTGTTCCCCCTTAGCCAGTCCCCCTTCTCCTCCTGGCTGCTCTTAGGGCGCGAGTGGACAGGGACTCTGGGCAGGCCCTGTCTTAGCTGCGGAAGAGGGCCAAGCTGTCCATGCTGCAGGAGTGCTTCCTGTCCCCGCATGTTGCCTGGAAGCTGCACTCCATATCTCTCTTCTAGGGGCAAGGCCTGAAGCCTTCAGGGCCCAGGCAGACATGTAAAGCAGGAAGGGGCCATTGGGGGAGATGCTGGGGAGGAGCCGGGACTGAGGCCGCCTTTGCTCTCGTGGCCCTGGTCTGTGGGACCCGATTCTCCAGTGTTTCTGGTGACGCTGGCAAATCCAGGTTTCTATGCAGGATCTAATTTTTCAATGTTGGTTCCACAACAGCAATAAACCTCTGGGGTCTGCCGGCTACACCCTGGCCTACAGGGTCCGGTTTGCCATGTCGGTTTAGCATGCCTCGCCCCTCGCCAGCCCCAGCCGCCGCCACCCCCACCGCCCGGCAAGACTCTGGTGTGGCCCTCGCCCAGTCTCCCCCATGCTTTGTCTGAAACCCGCGGAAACACGGACAGAGAGCGGGCAGCGCCCTTGTGCACCCTCTGGGGATACTTGCGAGACTAGAGATTCCTATGAGACACGACCCTGTGGAGTTTTCAGACTCACCAGAAGTTTCTGTCCAATTCAAGTTTGGGTGGGATGTTCTTGAATCTGACTTTTTTTTCAGTCGGAGTCTCTCACTGGAGCTGGCTCTGGCGTTGCCTTGGAGGGATGGGGCCTGGTGCTGGTGCCAGCCGGGCTCCTTGCCCTGTCACCCTCAAGGCCACCTGTGTCTAGAATTCCTCCCCCACTTACAGGCGAGGAGGCTGGGCTCACACACGGGAAGAAGGAGCTGGGCCATGGGTCCTGCAGGGCCTGCTTCACTCCTCATTCCTCGGCTCGGGAGGCCCAGGCTGGGGAGGAGGAGGGCTGGTCTTCTTCCTGGGGCCTTCCTGCTGAGGCTGACGGAGACCGCCACCTGTCTTTCACTCCCCTCCCTCGGGGGCAGGCCCATCTGCGTCCCCGTTGTCCAGTCCTCCTCAGCCTGCCTTGCACCGCATTCCTTCACTGCAGTGGCACCTCACACCTCACAAACCTCAGGAGGTCAGTGTTCTCAAGTTTAAGGGACGCTGTCGTTCTCAGCTTGACCTTCCACACACTCAGCACAGCGAGGCATGCTCTTCTTTCTCACGCACGTCCCTTCTCCTGCATTGGCTGTGCTACCTGCCTCGCGGCGGGTTGGCTGTCTTTGCCCAGCCTCCAAGTCTCGGAGTCCTCATGGCTTGGGCCTGGGCCCTCTTCTCCAGCTCTGGTCGGCGGTGTTCCTCTGTGGGTGTGCACTTCTGCATGGATGTCCCACAGGACCTGACAGCTTGGCCCTCTCCAAGGCCAGGTGTCCTGTGAACCTGGCAGTTCTCTCTGGCTTAGCAACTGGCCTGCAGCTCAGCTGGAGAGATCACAGAACCTTTCTCTTCCTTGCCCCCGGGAGGGAGCGGCTTGTGATTTGACCCTTGGGATGTCTCTCAGATCACCCGCTTCTCTTCACCTCCTCAGCAGCCGTCCCATCCTGATCCCTGCCACCCCTTCCTGGTTGATGCCAAAGCGTCCCCTGGCCCCTGGCCTCTGGCCCAAGCACTCACCTCTCATGTGGAGGAAGCCCAGTGAAGCGTTGCTGGGCTCTCTGCTGAAGCGTGGTCCTTCTGGTGGTCCCTCAGGCTCTCTGGCCACTGGCCTCCATCAGTCCTGAGAGGTGTTGTCCCTGGGGACCAAGAGTGCCTGCCAGGCCCGTCAGGATGTCTGTCTTCTTCGCCCTCCTCCATATAATCATCATTACCGTGTACTGTGTATTTTCCGAGCGCCCAGAGAGAGTAACCTGCAGTAAACATTCCTTGAACAAACAAATGAGTGAAGGCATAAATGCATTTACGCCCTAGGAGAGAGTACCTAGTGTCATTCTCGTCTCGCAGATGAAAGTCTGAGCTGTGGCGCAATTTAGTAATAACGTAATCAAAGGACTTGGTACTGGTACGAGGTGGAGTCTGGGCGAAGCCTGTTCTGCCAGCCACCAGAGGCCGCCAGGACCCCTCACTCAGGCGCCCGTGGTCTCTCCCATCTTCCTTGCCTGTCAGGGGATTTCCCTCGTAGCATCTCAAGTTGGGGGCTGTGTAGACACATCTACTGGGTTAGTCAGTGCAGACTCTAGTGAGCAACTGGGTAATTATTTCCAAAAATATTGACTTGTAATGTGAAGAAAGCTCTTCTCCGTGCCACCCGTCAGCAGAAAATTGCCTTTGGTATTAACATTTCATCAGCCGCATAATGTGAATTGATGTAAATGCATAATTAGATATAATAGCCTGGGAAAATTCACTCTTATTTATAAAATTGGGCTTGTTAAATTAAAATAGGAGCTAACGATTTCCATCTCACTCTTAAAACATGTCCGAGGCTTTGCCTGCCTTGCTTTGCAGAAGCCCTCTATCAGTGGGTGCCTGGGTACACGGACAGCTTTGTAGGGAGACTCTGAGGAAGGGGACCCTCTGAGGAGGCGTGGACGCCACCTGTCCAAAAGGTGGCTCCCTAGTATCATAAACGGGTCTCTTAAAAACATTTTAATCAACTTGCAACAAAGGACAAGCCCTGAGGAGAGAAGGCTCAGTGACACTATCTTTAGCCCTCATTCTTCTTGTAGGATGGGGGCCAGACCCCATCCCGCCGGAGTCTAAGGATGTCATGGAGGATGGGAAAGGTCCCCGGTGTGCATGTGCAGTGAACACAGCAATGGGCTCCACGAGTGTGGAGAGCTTGCAGAGGGCAGTGGGCAGAGAAACCTCCTCATCCCCATGGATACTTTTCAGTCATTCAACAACCGCTCAGTTATCATCTCTACCCGCGCCAGACCCTGTGCCGGATGCTGGGTATCCAGAGACGGAGAAGGTATGATTTTTGATCATTTGGCGCTCACCACGTAGGTGGGAGGGCAGGGATTTAAACATGTCTTCATTTTGGTGGCAAGTGACAGAAAAACCATTCATACCATCTAGAACAAACAAGAAACAAATCTATTGATTCACATAACTCAAATAGATTTCAGGCACAGCTTGATCCAGGGACTCAAATGAATCAATCAGGATGCTTGTTCTATCTGTTTCTCTCCCTTTCTCTTCATGCTAGCCTCATTCTCTCCACTCTTGCAGATTGCAATCACCCCTCCCACCCCACCCCCATTGCGGGAAAGGGCGATACTGGCATGCTGTTCACATTTATGGGGAATAGCTGATTTTAAAGAAAAAAACCCTACAACTCTTTCCATATGGAGATAATCGCTTCCCCCACACCCTGTGCTTACGGGGTGTGTGGGGCTGACTCCGCTTCTCAGCTTCGGAGATGTGAACGTGACTCAGATCTTGCCAGTTGGAACACTCGGACCCCCGTCTGTGGAAACGAGCTCAAGGATGCCCAGGGTCCTGGCTGGATGTAACGTCCTTGTCGCAAGGAGGGATCTGGCCAGAATCATCAGGAAGGCAGCACGCTCTGGTCCCCACGGTGGTGGGCTCTGTGGTAGCCAGAGCCATCCCTGACCCTTTCGGGAGAAACCAGAGCTGACCCATAGAAAGATGATCTTACGATGTTGTTCGTGTCCCTGGCTCAGCCAGGCCTGGAGAGAGGTGCACCCCCCTGCTCCTCACTTCCATGGCCAGTCCCTTCCTTTTCTGTTTTGACACTCCAGGACTCCAGCTTTCTGTCAACTATGACTGGAAGAGTCCTGGCACTATCTGTCCAGGTCTTTCTCCCCGACTGAAAATCAGTCCCCGAATAGCGGTTCATAGTTGTTTTTAATAAGGCCCAGCCCCCTTCTAGAAGCTCCCCACAATGTGCTCATGGTTTCCTCTTCCAACCCTGTTGTCACACTGTCTGTCCCTCTTCTGTGCCCTCCTGGGAGGGTGGATCTCTGCGCTCTGTCGCTGAGCCTGGAAGGGCCTGGCACTCACGAAGGTCATCCGGACTGTCTTCACCCAGACCTGGAACCTGCAGTAAAGTCCCCAGGAGGATAAGCCTGCCCTGGGCTGCCCTGGGGAGAGTGTGTGTGTGTGTGTGTGTGTGTGTGTGTGTGTGTAAGAAGGAACTGGTATCAGAATGTGTGGATGTCTTAGGACTCCTTATTTCTAAAGAATATGGTGTATGATTAATGATAAGACCTAAGGAGGAGGAGACCAAAAAATGATCTGCCTTGGACAATTTTCGTCAGTTTTCAGAGGGAGGGCTCGGAAGGCCGTCATATTCGGTGATGGTGCTCCGGGGCTCCGGGGGCAGAGTTTGTCCTAACTCTGCTATCAGCGCCATCTTGGGAGCCTTCTCGGGGCCTTGGGGTTCACACATGTGCATGGTCGCCCGCAGTGCTCCCTGGAGCGTGCTGGTCTACCTGCCAAACAGAGGCAGGGTTCTCTGTCCTCTGTCCTCTGTCCTGGGTCCTGCTTCCTCTTCATTCAGGGCGACCAGCCTTCCTAAGGAAATGGTCCACCCCCTTCCCTGCAGGATCATAGGAAAGACACTCCAGCTCCCCCTTTACAGTGGAGAACATGGGGCCAGAGTGGGAAAGGACTGGCCCAGGTCACACAGGGGTCAGGACCAGAGGCCGGGCCTCAGGCTCCAGCCGGGGCCCAGCCTAGGAAGTTTGTTCAAGAGCCCTTGCTGCCTTCCCCTTCCTGGCCCCACCTGGCCCACTCCAGACCACAGAAGGGACCTTGAGGAGGGGTGTTTACAGCTCTGCCTGGGCCTCCCGTGGCCCCTTTCCTCCTCCTCCTTCCCCTCCTCCAGGGGACACAGGTCCCCTTTTCATGTGGGAAGAAAGCTGCCCGCTTGTCTCCAGGAACAGCTGGGCCTTGTCCCCTCAGCTGCGGCCTAGCGCCTGCCGCAGGCCGCACAATTCCGGCTGTGTCCTGGGGAGCCAGGGGCCAACGGAAGCGCCTTGGCTCAGGCCCAGGAGCCGTGGGGGGCATTGGGTCTGTGGGGCTGGAGGCAGGCCCCAGGGAGCCCATTTCTCCAGGGCATCTGCTTTCTCCCACAGCCCCGCCTACAGGACTCACACTGGCAGAGGAGGGGGAGGGGGCTCTCAGGAGGAGGAGGAGGGGGCTCTGAGCCTCCTTGGAAGGGATGCTGAAGGCCTGTTCCCTTCTCCCTGGCCTCCTTGCTTTCAGGAGCCGTGAGCAGCAGATGAAAGCAGCTATGGATTTGCTCCGCTGTTGGTCCCCTCCCTTGAGCTCAAGGCCCGCAGTGGGCTGGATGCTCTTCCGCCGGGCAGAAAGGAGGAGAACAGGGAGAAACAGCTGGGCGAGGGGCAGGTTCTCAGCCTGGGCCTCAGGGGTGGGCTGTCCCACCCGCAGCTCCAAGGGGCTGGGCAGTTCTGGCCACGGTGCTCCTGTCACGGGCAGAAGCGCTCACGTTCCCCGCCAGCCAGGCTGCTTTGTCTCCCTCTGAGATGCAGGGCCCCCTGGTAGCCCCAGCTCTGACCCCAGCTTCCCCACGACTCACCATCGCCCCATGGATGGAGGGTTTGCTCTGAACCTGCTCTCGGACCAGGTGCCCCACAAGCACCTCCTCACTCCTGTCATGGGGGGGTGGGGGACATGAGCCGTTATTGTCCTCATTTTGTGCGTGCAGAACCCACACAAAATGAGGACAATCCCGAGACTCAGGATGGTCAGGTAACTTGCCCAAGGCTACACAGCGGGCCAACCTAGATCTTTCTCGACCCAGAGTCTGTGCTTAGAACCAGTAGGCTCCGCGGCTTCTCTGGGCTTTGGCTCCGGCTGCTGATTCTTTTGTCTGTAGAGCTGTTCTTTCTTCAGATGACAGCCATTTATTGAGTTCTTACCCTGTGTGTATTCACAGTCTTACATTCTGGAATGGGGGTCAGAGAAGGAACATGTGGCTGAGAGAGAAGAAAGCATGTAGCGCTCACTGTTATGCAAAGCGTCTAACCAGAAGGGTAATGCCTGGCCGTGATGGGGGTGCCTTTAGCAGGCCAGTTAGTGAAGGCTGCTCGGAGGACCTGCGATCTGAAGGACGAGGCAGGGACGAGTTATGAAGAAGACCCAGAAAGTCATGCTGGGCAGAGGAAAGAGCTGGCAAAGGCCCTGGGGCAGCGGAGGTTGTGGAGTGGACTGTGAGTCTGGAACGACAGGCGTGGGCATGGGAGGGGGCATAGGAACACTCCCAGGGATGAGGGAGAGCCACCCTGTGGCTTATGTCACTAGACTCCATTGTTCTTTCTGGACTTTGGGTCCGTAACTAGCTCTCCTTCCTGTCCAAAGCAAGAAACGAGTCTTGGCAACAGGCAGGGATCTCTACTCAAGAGGTTAGAGGACCGACACGGGAAGGATTGTTGTGCAGTATTTGGTCTCTTAGAGCAGAATCGGTCCTGTTGTAGGAGATGGGTTTTGGGTGTGTTTAGCGGTCACAGATATTCAGGGATGAAAAGTGTCCCTCTGGTAGGTGGTGAGCTGCCTGTCACGGGTGGAGTCCAAGGGGAGCTATGTTTGGAGTCAGAATCCGGTGGACCAGCCAGCCTTTGGTGATGGAGCAGGGGTCTTGAGTACTGAAGGGGGTACGACTAGCCCACATGGGGGTCTTTCTTCGTGGTCTCTGTACTGCCCGAGTGTGGGAGGATGTCGACACTGGACAGGGTGCGCACTTCCTCTGGCCACGGGCCTCTGTGTGGCTGGGGTCCGATTGCAGAGCTGGCTCTGAGCTCCGGGCTGGAATGCGCCTGGTGCTTGGTAAATTTTTGTCACTTGATTGATTTCATCCTGGCCCCAGAGGGAAGTGCAGGGAAGATTTCTTGATTTGAGAAGACCAAATTAGGAACAGATGTCTTTTCTAGCTATTAATAGGCGGTTGGGGAACAATGGGGCTTCTTTTTAAAGGAGCCCACAGCGTGCGGGTTGCTGCTGTCCATTTGAATGTTTTGTGTTAGAGCAATTCATAATTGGTGGCAGTTGGGGAGTCACTTGCAGGGAATGACTGAGCCTCCCCCGCCTCCCGGGCTCAATTCCGTTCGTGAGCCAGAGGGTCCAAATTTAACCTCTTCCCCAAACTGTTCTAGTTCCTAGTAAGGGCCCAGAACACCCTACGGTTCTGATAAAGGGGTACAGCCCAGAATGATTCTCCGGGGGGGGGGGCGGGACACACAAGGCGTGCACAGGTCAGCCCCAGTCATCTTTTCACTCTTCAGTAGAGAAGTCGGGGCTCTGGCTTTTAAGCAAATGAATGTAAGCCACTGTGGAAGCTATTAGTAGCATTATTCACAATCACAATTGTTGAAAATTAAAATTGTCCATTACTGTGTGTGTGTGCTTTCTCTCCCAACTGCAATTTCAAAACTAACATCACTTAGCTCATTAAAAATAATACTAGTGAGGAAAATGCTTTTCTTCTTAAAGAAAATTCCTTAATATTTTGCTGTAATGTATTCCTCTGAATAAAGTAAAGTTAATTGTGATGCAGAAGGGAGAATTATCTGACTCGATTGAACATGGTAGATTGGGTCTCTGTGCCCGTCCTGCTGTGCACACCGACCCTGGAGGGGGATTGTACTCTGGGGCAAGCACTGCTTCTTGGGCGTGTAGCTTCACACGCTCAAGGAGACAGGCAGGAGCCCATCGGGGTCACCCAGCACCCCTTGGTGGCTTGTGGACATTTCTGAATGAAGCCTGGGCTTGTCCACTAGGACTAAGCCCTGGTGGGGGTCCGCCATCTCTGGGCACTTGAGGGTACTCTCAGCCCTGAGACTGGGCTGGAAGTGCCTGGAAGTGACTGGAAGTGCCTGCTTGGGGAGTGTGTCCACCACCACTGGTGTGTGTTTCCCCGGCTCATTCACAGTGGGTCCACATACCAGCAGCATCTTACCCTTTGTACCTGCAGCGCTGCCTCCATGTCCTTCTAGCCATGGAGCACATGACTGCACAGACAGGAACAACACCCCCAGCAGCAGCCTTCAGCAGTGATGACAGGACCCTAGCTTCCCGTCTTGTGGGTGGGGCAGCTCTGTGGTGTGCTCTGCAGTGTCCCAGGGTGCCCGGCAGGTGGCCTCATCCTGCACTGTTCCTTCCCAGCCCTCTCATAGACACCTGGAGCTTAAACTCTATCTCAGGAGCAGCTCCCAGGGGTGGGGAGTGTTAGAGTAGCAGACAGGATGGAGGACAGCTTCTAGGGCACGGTCAGGGGACCTGACAAGGGTCTGCCTCTGCACACCTGTGTTCCTGCAGGTGTTGTCTGCCCTTAGCCCAGTGCCAGGGCTGGGCAATGCCTGGTGATTTGAAGGGCACAAGGGATGCATCCCTGCAGGCTTCTTCCGCTGCACCCACTCTATGGAGTGAGTGTATCCCCCCGTTTCATCATCTGGTACGCTGCTATGGAGTGAGTGTATCCCCCCGTTTCATCATCTGGTATGTTGACACTCTAACCCCAATGCCTGATTAGATTGTTTTTGGAGATAGGGTCTTTAGGAAATATTAAGGTTAATTGAGGTCCTATGAGTGGAGTCCTAATCTGATGGGACTCGTGTCCTTATAAGAAGAGGAGGAGTGATCTCCACCCCCCCAAAACCCACACACAGAATGGATGTCATGTGAGCACACAGAGATGGTAGCCACCTGCAAGCCCAGAAAGGAGCCTTCAGCCTGAAACCTACCTTGCTGGCAACTTGATTTTGGACATCTGGGCTCCAGAACTGTGCGAAGATAAATGTCTGTTGTCTAAGCCACCCCAATCTGTGGTATTTCGTTATGACAGCCTTAGCCGGCAAAGGCACACACTCATCGAGGCGACTGTGTTCCTCTGCGGCCAAAGCTTTGAGCGCCCTGTTCAGAGCACATCTGTCTGGAGAGGGAGCCTCTGCCTCACCACCCCCTCTCCACTGCCTGCCAGCTTCTCTGCGGTCTGGGATGAAGCCAGGAAAAGCCCCCATTCAGATATTAAGGGTAAACAACCCTCACACAGGGTTAGCTCTTGCCAGTGTAGGAGCCCCAAGGAAGAGGGGCTTCTAATTGTGCCTGGCATGGGCATCCTTCACTCTGCTGGAATGCCAGGTCTGCCCCTTCTGTAACATCAGCATCCTTCCTCTTCCGGGGATCTTGAACCCTCGGTCAAGCATGCAGCTCCTGGAGGGAGGTGAGGCTATGGCCGGTGGGGGCAGGGGATCCAAGCCAGTGAATCAGAGGAGCCAAGGGAATGGCCCCACTTCACATGACCACTTCCAACCCTAGGAAGCTGGGAACTGTGAGCCCTGGCGTGGCAGTGGCCACCGTCCAGCCATAGCGAGGAAATGTGTGTGACAGCATGCTGCTCACGTGGGGAGAGTTGGAGAGGACAGAGGGAGAGAGAATCCTGACAACCCCACTTGTTGTCTGGCCCCGCTGGACACCTGCCTTCCTGGGGCTTGACGACTGAGCCCATAAACTCCCCTGGTCTATCTTGGATGGTTCCTGCCACTTGCCACCAAGTGTTCTGACTGCCATGCCCACACGAAAGCATACCTGTCCAGCCACGGAGGCCCCTTGCTCGTTGTAAACGTCGTGACGGACTGCAGATCTGCAGAATGTCCTCTGGCAGGCCAGCCGTGACTCGACTGTCCAGTGAATGCCTCTTGCCACCGAATGTCTCTGACCAAAAGCGGTCCCCAGTCCAGCCAAGAGACCAAGGTAGTCCCCAGGAAACCAGACTAAAGAGAGAATCCTAAGGACAAGAGCTGTGGCCTCTTCAGTTGCCATGGGGCGCCGTGTCAGAGGAAGTGGGGCGGTGGCGAGCTGTCAGCTCGTTCTCCGTGGCGCCCACTCAGCACCCTCTGGGAGAAAAGACCTGATCTGAGCGGAGGGAGGAGTTGGGACAGCGGGTGAAGTGCTCTGGGCACTGGGCCAGCAAACCTCCCTAGTGCCCAGGGCAGTGGAGAGCACAGAGCTGTGTACGGCGTGGCCTGCGACAGTGGTCCGCGGCGGTGATAGGCAGTGATAAGGACAACCTGTGGGCCAGACTTCTCCAGACTGCAAGCCTGCCATTTCTCCCCGTTCACACACATGTCGTCGTCAGACCTTAGGTCGAGGCCGTGGGCCACCATGGAGGCAAGACGGACACAAGTGGCCATGATGCCAGGTAGGAAGGGAACCTGCTCAGAAGGCTCTGAAGTCTCCAGGGACCCCAGGGCTGGAGTGACCCCATGCACAAATGTCCACCTGGGTGGACATTTGGCTCCATGACGTGGCCAATAGATGGCTGACTCAGTGGTCACAGTGTGTCCTGCGCCTGGACTTTCAGAGCCATCTTGGCCCATTTCTCAAGCCACATTGCATGGGAGTCTGTGAAGCCTTCTCAGCCATGCCCTCTGCCCAAGTAGTGTGCCTGCTCAGCCAGCCTTCTCAGAAGCTTTGGCCTCTAAGAGCCTTTGGAGGCCATGTTACCAGTCCCCTGCCTCTGGACAGGTGAATGCTTCTGGGCTGACGGGAAGTCCCAGTGATCAGCCTCACTGACTTGTTCCCAATCTCCACCTTGTTCACTGGAAGTCCCTCTTGCTATGCAGCCACATCCCACTGTTGGGTCCGTTATCAAAGGAACGAGACTGAGACAAAGTGAAAGTTATGCAAAGCCTTATTCTATGCCAAGCGTTAGAAGTCAGGCTGACTGGCCAGGGCCACCTCCGAAGAGAGCGACCCCCTCCCGATCTCACAGGCTGGTTTTATAGGGCACAACCACAGACCCAAGGTACGTGGCTTCTATTATTAAGGCGTTTACTCCCAGAATCGATACCCGGAACCATACCAGGAACTACGGGGGCGTTTATTCCCAGAATGAAGTCCGTGCATGTAAACAACAATATGGCTCCCTGGGCAATATGGAGTCGCTCTGGCTAAGCAGGCCCTAACAGTTAAACCGGTTCTAACATTAAATTGGCCCTAACACCACCATGCTTCAAAGTGTGAAGACTGTGTTAGAAGCTTGTGTTTGGACTAAGGCTTATAGAGAAAAATCACCCGGAAATGGCCCCATCTTATTACCTTTGTTTTCTTAACAACCAAAGTATTTCTTTTGACCAAAAAGGAATCATTTTACTTTCCATCGTTCTCTGCCTATGCAGGGGTTCTGGCTCCCGGATCTGCTTGCGTCAGGCCTCTCTGATGTCTGGAATCTCGAGGAGTTTCCTGGAGACAGATGGCATTGATTTTGCATTTGTTCCACCATGCCTGTCTCTCACAAAATATTAACATCAGCTTTTGACATGGAGCTCCTGAAAAATATCAGAAACAACTTGATCTGTGACTTCATAAAATATTTGATAACATGTTAGACAAGGGGGATGTTTTAAAGAAGGCACTAGTTTTTAAGCAATTGGAGAATTTTGGAGAATACTCAAATTGTTGCTCTTTTTTGCATATAATCTTCTTGCCTCTTCTTGTAGCTGATATTTTGACAACTTGTGTTTTAGTAACTTCAGTAGGAGAGACCAAGATTGACCAGCTTTGGCGTAGCAGCACAGGGAGGAGCTCTGGGCCAGGAGTCTGCAGGCGAGGCTCTTGGTGACCTTATGCAAGTCACTTCTGCTCTTTGGGCTTGGTTGCTCCATTGCTGACGTGCGGGGTAGGATCCCTTCCCTTTTGACATCCCAGGTGCCTGCATGCATGACTTACAGGTTTCTAAGGGGAGAGTTGATTAACTCCCTTGCTTGCATGCTCTCTCTTTCTCTTTCTCTCTGTGGACAAAGAAGGTCCCTGGACTTCATTGAACTTGAACATCTGAGTGGCTCTCCTTATCATACAAACAGATAATGAGGCAGGCCCCGTGGCCCAGCAGAAAAGGTCCTCCAGGACCTCCTGCTCAGTCCTCACAGAGTCCCAGGGCTGATTGCTAGGGAAGATGGGCTTATTTGCACAGCCCCCCAGTTCCCAGTCACCTAGAGCGCCACACCCTGATCTTAGCTATAGCAGTGGGTTCTCGATTCCAATAAAATGGGTTGTGGTACTCATCGCCACACAAGGACTCCATGGGAAACCCCATTTCAGAAATGGACAGTTAGGGTCCAGGTTGAATTCCACCTGGAACTCAGGAGGGGAGAGCGAGTCTTCCTCCCCTGGGACCCTGTCCCCAGACTCTACAGCACGACCCTCCTTCAGTTCTTCTGCTCAGGGAAACTGAAAAATGCCATGCCTAGTGCAGACACTTGAGGAAGGAAATTGGCTTGGACAGAGACATTTAGCACTAGTTACAAGGTCAGGCTACTCTAACTGACAAAGATTGCACACAGTGGTCTGATGTCCTGAATGCCCAGCCCTGGGCCAGATGGCCTCTTCTTTCTCTTGTTTAGAGGCATGATCCAAAAGAATGTGAGCATGATGCAGCAGGGACCTTGCCAGCCTTAGGTTCCTTGAATCCAGAGGCAAGAATAGTGGCGGGCACACAGATTATGCTTCCTTCGATCGCTCGTCCATCTGTTACTCCGTTCCAAACACTGGGCCAGGCTGCGATGTGGGCTGAGGATGGTCAGAGGTGAGCCACATTCATCTCTTCCCCCTGAGCTCACGGTTAAGCAAGGGAGAGGCGGGCCCCCATGTCAAGCCCAGGGAAGCTGGGGGTGAGCCAGGAATTTCCGTGCAGGCCCCTGCGGGCTCCTGGCGGGGAGGAGCAGGCTGGTGCTTCTCACCAGCACCTGCCTCATTTTCTGGGGGCCCTTAGGAGCCTCGAGCTCCAAACTCACTGTCTGCAGTAATAACAACCTTTGGGGCTGACCATACCAGCTCTCCCACAGGACTGCCTTCCCTGGGGAAGTCAGCCTGGGTTTTTATCAAAGTTCCCTTTAAACCTGACGCTTGGTCTAAACTTCTCCTGCTCTCTCCCCCAGGATTTCCTTCCTGGAAATTAGTGGGAGAGCTGCAGCCCTCGTAGGTCCTTTGAAGCAGATGTTGGCCTGGCTGAGAGAGCACCAGCGGGGAGCCTCTGCAGCACAAGGCTGGTGGATGGATGAGCACGTGTCTTGGTCACGAGGGAACTGCTGTGTGCAGCATGTGGTTCTACCTCCGGACTGGCTCAGGAGGTTTCAGCTACTTGCCAACCACTTTACTTGACAGTTAGCCTTGGGAATAGGATGTGCAACTGAGACTTAATCAGGACTATGGGCAAGAGCTTAGCAGGGAAACATTTATAGGACAAAGGAAATCCCAAAGTCCAGCTAGAAGAGCCTTTGGAGACTGCTTTGTTGGGATGCTTGTAGTTGCAGCTGATAAAGACCATTATATACCTGGATTAAGCAAAGAGGGCAATTTATTGACTCAATAACTAAAAGACTTAGCCTTCAGGCATGGCTTGATCCAGGGGTTTAACCTCTCTCTATTTCCATGTGTTTGTCTGTTTTTCTTTGAGATTAATCCCCTTGCAGGCTCTCCCATAGGGGTGCCCTTGCTGTCTATAGGTCGTCATCTGAACAGGTTAAGCAGCCCAGGCAAGAAGAGAACCCACCAGCATCCCTAGGGGTTCTAGATAAAGTCTCAGGAGTGAGTACTATCCAGCAATTTGAGTCATGTTTTCGTACCTGAATGCTTCTTTCCTCTCTTCTTCCCTCCCTCCCTTTCTTTCTCTTTTTTCCCTTTAAGAATAATGAATTTATTGATGTTATTAAAATTATGTTAACATAAACAATTCAGGCAAAAGAGAGAAGGAAAAAGAAAAAAAAATAGGTAGTGGTCATTTCAGATATCTCTCCAGGAATATATACAGATACGTAAATAGAAGCAGTTTGATAAAATGAGATTATGTCACACAGCTATTTCACAAATAAAATCATCAAATTTTGCCTGGATTTAATAGCAGCAATGGGAAGCCTGAAGTGACAGTGCATGTGTTTGAACTTTAGAGCAATGTGTCTTCACCTCAGAAAAACATCACTCCTAAATGAGTCCCTAAGATTAAAAAAAAAAAAAAAGGATTATGAAAAACAACGTGAGCCAAGAGTCATTTTAAGGATGTTTCAATTCTAGACAATTGCAACTAGCTCCTTACTCCGAAAGATGAGGAAATTAGCAGGACTTGCTTCTTTTTCCGGATGATTCTTTGTCTCTGCTCCCTAGATTCTTCTTTTACCTTGTCTAAGTTTATAATGTTTGGATTCTCTTCTACTAGCTTTCTTTTTTCTCTGTTTTATTGTATTCAGTGGTTGTCATTTTTTTCCCATGAATTCCGCTTCAAGGTTTTTTTTTTTTTTTCCTTTCTATTTTGATGTTTGGTTTTATTGTGAAATAGCTATTTTTCTTTCTGAGAATCACGGGTTCTGTGTTGCCTGATTTCTTCATGCCAGAGAATGACTGTCTTCTGATTTTTAGATTTCAAGGACAGCTGGAGACATGCATAGTTTTGCCTTTAAAAGTGACTTTGCGTTGGAGACTTCCAGGGTTGAGGATTCCTTACCCTGACCCCTCCATTTTTTTCTCTAACGCTATCATTTTGCCAATTTCCTTTTCCTTTTGTTATACCTTGCCTGTCTTTAACTATCAATTAGATTTTTAAAGGAAAGTTCCTGGGGGCTATGTTCCCTGAGTTCTTTCGTGTTCTTTGACAATGTTTTCCTGTTGCTTTTTTGCTCAAATGACACATGGAATGGTCATAACATTTCAGGTTTATATTTTAACTGTAAGTTTGTGGACATTTTTCTTTCATCCACTGCTTTGAAAATTGTTGAGGAAAAGACTAAACAGCATGATTTCACAAACCTCTCCTGCCCTGAGAAACCTTTCCTTTTCCTCTCTGAATGCATGAAGATTTATTTTCTTAGTTACCATTATATTTCTTGATAGCTATCCTTTTAAATAATTTGTTCCTGAAGATATTGTGCCTTTTGGATGTAAAAATGAAGTTCCTCATCTGGAAAATTTCCTGTATTGTATCTCTTGTATCTTTGAATATCTTTCTTCTTTCAGTTTTTGCTCTCGTGGTCAGGTTATTCAGGAAATGGTGAAAAAAGTGGAAAAGTTCCCAAGCCCATTTTGCAAGGTGAGCCTACGCCTGGCACCAACATCACACAAAGAAAACTGCCGAGGAACCTCATTTAGAAACAAAAGTTACGTATAAAATATTAGCACATCAAATCAAGCATGAGATCATAAGAAATATACAGCATGTTCAAATATGGCTTATTCTAGCAACAAAGGACAATTCAACATTGGGAAATATACTAATGTAATTACTCCGCTGGCAGATTAAGTCATGTGAGTCTCTTAATAGAGGTTGAAGCAGCATTTGATGTAATGCGGTGCCCACTCCCGATTAGAAATAAAAGACGATTAGCCATCTTAGCAAACATCACACTTGGTGTCCATTTGAGAGGGAGCCTTGATAAGTCACGGTGGCTACAAAAACAATTCAGATTTAGGGATTTTTCAACTCTAGACAAATGCACCTGGCTCCATATGGGTTCCAGCTTGCCTGGGGATGCGGGGGTTCCTGGGACGTGGGACCTCCAGGGCTAGAACTAGCAAACATGGGGATGGTGGTCGCCATATACAGAGCAGGTGGGCAGTGGCTTGTGCAACAGAAAAATAAAAGAAGATGAAGCTGTTCTGCAGAAGAAAATGAGACTTTTCTCATTCCAGAGAGGGAGAGGAGAGAAGACAAAGAGGAGCAGGGAACGGGGGAAAGAGACAAGAGGGTGCCAGTGTGGCATTGCATGGGCGAGGAGGGTTCTACGGTGTGGGCTGGGGACAGGGTGCCTGAGGCTGATGCAGAGCTCTGCATTCACGATGAAAGTCTCAGGGCACCGTTTCCCCCTCCTCCATGTGCTGGATGCTGTGGGTGCCATAGTCAGACTTGGTTATGGGGCTTCTGTCCCCTTTCTGGGAAATTGCCCAGAGCTGATTATAGCCGCTGATCCCCACAGCCTCCACCTGGCTGAGTCACCCCAAGGGTACAAAAGGCCAGTCCCCTTCCTGTGCTGCTGGGGAGCTAACCCAAAACGAACACTTCAGCATCCTACCACTTCTGGGGGGATGTGCCACTGAGGACAGGCCAGCTGTCCCACTGTGTTAGTGAAGCAGGAACAGAGACTGTGCGGGGGAGTGGGATCCCCAGGCAGAGGTGACCACAGGGGTTTTCAGAGATCTTAGGAGGGGATCCTCACGGGGAGTGGAGTTGGAATTTGGATCAGTCTTATCTAGACCTCAGAGAAGTCTGGAGCCTTCATCTGTCTTACATAGATGGAGACTCAACAGGGCCAAGCTGCCGTGTCCAAAGTCTCTCCAAAGGAGACAGAGAGCTGAGATTAGGACCCTGATCTGTGAGAGGCAAGGCTGGGGGCTCTAAGCATTGGGTGAACTTGCTGGATGCGGGACTTTGGGCAGGTTCCTTCCCCTCTTTGGGCCTCAAGTTCCCCAAGGTGTCTATGAGGCCAGTGGCTCTCGGGGGGTACTTCCACTTCTTAACTCAGTACTGGAGGAATCATCATGCTTGATGGGGCCAGGTGAGGTCCTGGAATTGATATAGGGCAGCAGGTAGGCAGGGCTATGGCTAGAGTGAAGGGGGAGCTGAGAGATTAGGACTCACCAACAGCCATAACTTAATGTGCACGTTTTTCTTTAAGAACAACATTTGCTTTTAAGTAGGTTACACACTTACTGTGGCTTGTTTGTACCCTCCTTTGCTTGGAAAGCAGACGCTTTCTTCAGAGCTAAGCTTCCTTCTAGGCCTACGGGATTAGCACATTCTCCAGATTAATGGTGTCCAAATTAATGCGATTTATCGTCATGGCTTTCAAAAGCTGTGGTCTGCTTGTACAGCTACCTTTTCTTCTTGGACCAAAATTTAGGACACTCGGACCAACGAAAGAGACTTTTCTCCGTGGTACATTTAACCGCATGACATATCTGACAAGTTATGAGAAGCCCAGCACGTCGAATAAATCACTGCTGTCTGGTAGAAGAAAACGGAATCCAGTCTCCTGTGGAAGCTCAGGGCTGGGGATGGTCGCCATGTTGATGTCCGCTGTGGAATAGGAGTGATCTGAGACTCAGCTGAGTGATCCTTGAGAAGGTCCCGAAGGCTGAGTGCTCCGCAGGCCTCAGGAGAGTAAAGACCACAGATTCTACGCATCTTCTAGTGGGGCTGAGTGCCTGACACTTGCAGACACATACGTGCCACAGACCGGGTTTCTATGAACCAAATAAAAAGCAGCGTATGAGTCCCACCCCAGTCTCTTTTCTAGTGTGTTTAATGAGAACCAGGTGAGAATTCCAGCTTGGGTCATGTTTGGATGTATCCTCATCCTCCATGAAGTCTAGGCTGATCTGATGCCCAAGACAAGCCCACTGAGGAATTAGGGATCTTCAGGTTCTCCTTCCTCCATTTCTGGGCTCCGCTGGCATCAGAAAGGGGTCTCGGGACCTCTGGCTCCCCACGAGGCACCCACACCTCCCCTCACCACAATCCTCAGGAAATTGAGTCCTTTCACGGTGTTATTTAGCTCGAAACGATTATGTAATTACATTTGTGAATGTAATCCTGTAGGGCGTATTCTAATTATAGTCCACAATCCCTTTCAGCAGCTTTCAGAGAAATAATTTTTGCAATAAACATGGGGCTCCTCGACTGCAAAAAGTCCAAGATGCCTGGGCATAGACAGTCGCATCCACCTGCTGGAATACACACACCTCGAGCTTTCTTAGGAAGCGGAGCAAAGGGCCCAGTTCACTGAAGCTGCTCCCCGGGGATGGTCCAATTCCGTGCATGTCTGAATTATGGATCCCCAGGCATCTTTGAGAAGTTCCTATTCTCCCAATAACTTTACTCAGCTCCTAATTGCTCATTATGCATTCATTAAAGGTAGTTTTAGGTAAATTTTTGAATATGTAAATTACATTTCAATAAAGTTGTTATAAAATAAAGTAGTTACTAAGTTAATTATAATCAAATACGGAAATGTATCTACCATACAGGTAATCGTTGCTGTGGGTGCAGAGCAGATCCCGTGAGACTGTAATAACCTGGGAAGGTCTAGAGGTGGAGACCGAATGACTGTAAGCTTTGATCAGCAGTGGTGTCCAAAGTAAATGCTGGTAGCCATTTGTCTATAATGGGCTAAGTTGTTTCTTCCCTTTCCTCCTCCCACCACTCTTGCCCTCTTTCCTCATTCCATCTTAGTTTTAGGGGCTTGTTCATGGATGGAGATGGAAATTTTCCAGTTGGCCAAAAGTTTTATAGAGTTTGTTCTTTGACATGCACTTACTTTAGGGTCAACACGATCGTAAGCTTCCTGGAGGGTCCCTTGAGCCCCAGTTTCTGGCCTCTGCACCACTGGGGTTCACAGGCTGCTGGGAAAGAAGTCACTGTCACAAACACTGAAGCCCCAAGAGCAGACTCTCCTTCTTCAGTCATTCCACCTGCAGTCACAGGTGGGAGGAAGTCAGCCTTTCCTGCATTCTCAAGGGCATGGCTAGCACTGAGGGTGAGGTTCAACGCCAAACTTGTGCGTGCCGCGCCTTGTGTTCTCCCAAAGTCTCTCATTTTCTACTTTCTGTTTGACCTGAATCAGAATTTCTGCCCTCATCATGGCCTTTTCCACCCATAGGCATTTTTGGAAAAAGTATAACTTTAATATTTCATCATTATTGATTACGAGTATGAAATCACTTCATCATCATCGTCATCATCAGTCTACCTTTTCAGTTAATCTGTGTTGGTCATAAACAGCTATATATTTACATAACACATATATATATATATATGGCATTTCAGTTTCTGAATTTGATAGCTGCAGTTAATATGCCAGAGTCGAGGATGGGCAAGCACCAGATCAGATTTTTCTGAGTCTAACTGGTCGGATTTACTTGCTGGGTCTTTCTGAATGTGGGTCGATGGTGTTCATTTGCAAGTTCTGGTCTGGCCCTGGCTCTGAAGTGCTTGCCCATTTCATGTCTTACATAGAAAACAGCTTTTACCTAAGGCAGTGTCCCACAGTGTTTATTTCAATAGATTCTAATATTAAAACGGTCTAGAAAAGCATTCATGTTGCATTATTTTATACAAACTGTCCTCGTGAAAAGGAGGTGGGAAACTTGGATGCCCCTCCTTTCTAGGTTAGGACAGAGGCTGTTCCTTTCTCCTACTTTCTCATGCTGCATTTTATCTCTTTTTTCTTTCAAAGATTATTTATTTATTTGAGAGGGAAAGAGAGCATGAGCAGGAGGGAGGAACAGAGGAGAGGGAGAAAAAGACTTCCTGCTGAGCATGGAGCCCAATGCAGGGCTCGATCCCAGGACCCAAGGCAGAGGCTTAACTGACTGAGCCACCCAGATGCCCCTTATCTGGTTCTTTCTAATGTATTGAGTTGAATGCTCAGTTTATTTCTTATATTCTTGTTATATAATGAAATCAACCGAGGCTATTAATTTTCCTTCATGTGTATTTTTGGGTGAATCCCTTAAGCTTTGATATGATGATATGAGTGCCTTATTTTTGTTCTTTTATAAATAAGATGCAAATTCTATTTAATCCAAGCGTTTTATGGGACAGTTTTAAATGTAAAAATGTTTGGAAAGCTCCAAGGGATTAGGTTTACATCTTTATTATTCCTTTCTAGTCTTATTGTGTTGTGATTAAAAAAAAAAAAGATTATGGCCTAAGTAACTTTGGAAATTAGAGTTTCTTGTGGTCAAAAATATTTATTTTTGTAAACCTATCACGGGTGCTGGAAAAGTGTATTCTCTATAGGAAATAAAATTTATTAATTTGTAGTCAGGTTTTTTATATTTTTGTTCATTTTGCTTTTTGCTAACTTTTCTGTCCAAGGCAGACCAGGTGGGCTGAGTGGCAGTTCTGGGTCCTGGGAGCTGCTGGCCTGACTGGCAGTATGGGCCTGTCCATCCTTTCTTCCTTGCAGTCCTTTGCAGAGAAAGAGCTCAGGATTCAGACGACCTGGATTTGAGTTCTGGCTCTAGCTGCCCCTCGCCACTGTGGCCATTTGTAGAGTGGGAATGGAAGCATGAATTTGGCAAGGCTGCGGGGAGTGTATCAGGTAAGAGAAGGATGAGGAGAGAATGTCCGCCTGGCCCCTCCCCCCATGCCTCTCTGGGGGCTGCCCTTTCTGTCCTGCTAGGTAAGAGACCATTGCAGGTGAAATGATGCAGCATCCTATCCAAGAGAGCCTGTGTGGCTAGGGCATACCTCCAAGAAGTGATGCAGGGATGGTGCATTTCAGGCATATTTGAGTGGTTGTGGGGGTGCTTTTCTGGGATTGCCTCTCAAATCTCACCAGGCAGGAGGCTGTCCCTTGATCTCTAACTTAGGGATCCTGCTCAGGCCAGCCTGACTGGCCCAAGGCCAGCAGTCTGCTCCTGGCAGTCCCACATAGCAGGTGTGAGCCAAGCAGGACTTCTGACCTGGCAGCCTCTGTGCTGATGGGGAGCATGTGGATGTGGGAAGAGGATGCAGCTACCTAGCAGTCTGGAGCAGGGTCCCAGGTCCCCAGTTCCCAGGCCTTGGGGCTCGTGCTGTATGGCCTGCTTGTCCCAGCATCACTGCTGTCCTTGAGCACCCAGCACCCAGGGAGGACTAGCATGTAGTACTCCATGGATGCTGGATCCAGGAGAAGCTCTCCCACTGCCCCACTGCTCCCTGGGGCATCTGAGGGCTGGAGCTGGCCACACCAGGTAGATCAGAGTCTGTTGGCGGCCCCTAGTAAGGGCAGGAGCACAGCTGACAAAATGGGCAGCCCTAAAGCCTGCAAGATGATGCCAGGAGAGAGGCTAGGAACCCCTGGGGTCCACACCAGCCAGGCTTACCCCAAGCTCCCCCATCTCCAGTGCCTTTGTCTGGGGGCCCTACCCTCAGTCTCAGGCCAGGTCTCACACTGGTCCCCCTACCCTCCACTCCACGGCCTGGAACCAGAGGCCTGGGGTGGTGTCAGCCCTGTTGGGAGGCCCTGGCCAGCTGTTCCACTCCCTGGGCCTGTACTATATTATCTGCAAAGTGGGGCTCCCTTTCTCCTTCCTCAGGATCAATGCACTGGTGGCCGAGAAGACTTTGGGCAGGGTCCGGCACAACACTGAGAGGCTCTGTGGGCAAAGAGGGTGCTTACCAGCTGCCTGCATCCCTCACCGCAGCATCCATCCTGGCACTTGGCCACTTCCGGGGGGTCTCAGAGGAAAGCACCCTCTTCCTGGGCCACCTCAGCCCCTGCTGGGGGCAGCCTGGGACAGCGCTTCGGAGGATCAGTTTGGGGTCTGATGGACCTCAAGTGAGTTCTTTAGCTTCTCAGCCTCAGTCCCCTCACTTGGGAAATTGGGGGGGGGGTTCATAGCATTGCCTCCCTCAGAGGACAAGTGTGTGGGGGTGTGCTCACCAGAAAGGCTCTGCTGGGACATCATCCTTAGCATTTCCCCAGGCAGTGGGCAAGCCTGCACACTGTACTGAGGGCCCCACGGTGGACAGGCAGCCCTTGGGACTCACTCTCTCCAGGTGCTTTTTCTTTTTTTTAAGATTTTATTCATTTATTTGACAGAGAGATCACAAGTAGGCAGAGAGAGGGGGAAGCAGGCTCCCCGCTGAACAGAGAGCCCGATGCGGGGCTTGATCCCAGGACCCTGAGATCATGACCTGAGCCGAAAGCAGAGGCTTAACCCACTGAGCCACCCAGGTGCCCATCTCTCCAGGTTTTGTGAAGACATGAAGGCATATTCCTGGGGCACACAGTGGGAAAGAATAGGCTGGTGGGAGTTATTTTAGTATATTTTTAACTAGCAGTTTTTTTTTTTTTCCTCGTTTTCAATCTATTTCCACAAATCTCTCCTGATACCAAGCTCTCTCCATACACCTCTCCTGGTCACCTCTGGCCCTCAGTTTATCACAGTCCTTGTTCCAGTCCTTCCTGGAACAGTAAATCTGAGTCCTGCAGCCCCAGTCAATGAAACACCCTGACATGAAATCGTTCCCCTGCTCTCCCCCTGGAAGTCCCTGCAGCACCTCCAAGCTCCTTTTTGTTCAGGAAATAAATCAGGCTTCCTCCTGTTTATATGGAGGAGCTGATGTTCTCCTTCGGCTTATCTCTGTACACCGGAGGCAGAGGAGAGAACTCCCAGGGTTGGCTCTGACCTGGAGCTGTTTGGGGAGAGAGTACAAGGCTCTCTCCTTTGGGGCTCTGCACCTCCTTCCTGGAAAGTCAGTGTCAGGGAAGACACAGTGGCACTCAGCTCCCTGCAAGAACTTTGGAAAACACTTTCTATTTTAAAAATAGTTCTTGATTGGCAGGACGTTGCAGTGGTGGGGGAGACCTAGTGAAGCCCCTGCCCAGTGCCTACAGTTCCATCCACGTAACGATAGCACAGTGTCAAACCCCTTGTGACAATGACCATGAGTGTGTGTGGTTCCATGTCATTTTATCACATGTGTCTGGTAAATGCTTTTAGATATGCCTCCTGAGTCGTCTCCCTGGCCTGATGGAAGAGAACCCCAGTCTAGAGGCCATCACGCCCACATTTCTGGACACCAAGAGGGGGATCCAGGAAGTAGCAGTCCTCCCTGATCCCATGAGCTCCAGCTAGAGCTCATACCGAGCCGTGACGCCCAACAGGGTCTGCAAGGCTTTGTTGAATGAATGTGTAAAGAGTGGGGCGCTTGCCGGGAACACATGGGACAAAGAGATGGGGGGCGTGCTTGTCAGCAGGCTGGCCTCCATGTCCCACTTGGCTGGTTGTGCTGTCGAGCCTCAGGGTCCTCACCAGGAGCTTGGGGACAGCACAGCTGCCCTGAGGACTCAAGGGGCCTCATCAGGATGGATGTGGACATTTGTACAAGCAGCACCCCCCCCACTCCGCCCCAGCCTCTCCCTTTTCCTGGACTCTGGGAGCTGTGTGTCCCCTGTAGGGCTGGGTCGGCTTCTCTCCTGCTCTCAGATGGTATCCCTGAGTCCTTACAGCTCTGGCTCAGGCCCCACAGGGGTTTTCCCGGTCAGGTCTCAAGGAGCGCTTTGGCGAGGGATCTGCAGGCAAATCCAGGGCTCATGCCCACGGGCGGCCAGGCCCCCAGACCAGCCCCTCACAGCTCTGCTGACACACCTCCTGTTTGGTCTGGCTCTGCTCCTTCTCCTCAGAGGTGGTTGTTCTGGTGTACAGGCTCTTAAAGAGATCTTTTAGGGTTTTCCTTCTTCCACATCCAGCAGAGTAAATCTCCTGGGAATGCTGGGGTTGAGGCTCCTTCTAAAATGACTTTTTCTAAAAATAAAGGGAGTAGAGGAAGGGCAGCAGAGTGAGTCCACATGGTCTTGGGAATCAAAAAGATCATAAAGCTGTGGATAGGCAGTGTGACTTTGGGGACGTTAATAACCTCGCCGCACCTGAGTTTCCTCAACTCCCAAGTTGGCATTGCCAGTCAGCACTCGAGCCACTGGGCTGCTGTGATTCAGCAAAAGCTGGGTATGAGGGAGAGCTTAACTGACATCGTGGTCGTTGTTAGGTACATAGGAAACAGAGGCGGGAAGTGAGCCCGTGGGCCTGCGATCCCAGGGCTGGACCCTGCAGCCAGGGCTGGAGTCCTAGCCTGGACCCATTTTGTCAGGAAGGGTGACAAGGAGGCCCTGACCCCTCGCACTGCCCACCTGCCAGGGAGGCAAGCCTCACACATCCCAAATCCTTTGTGCCTTTCTCTCCAGCTTTGCCTGGCTTCTCTGACTAGTCCCTGAGGAGGTCAGGCTGGGGCTGGGCCTGTCCTCTTCCCCCAGCTTGAGAGAGTGGGTGACGCTCCTGGGAGGCTGGAGGCCCATCTTTCCTCGGAGTGGAGAAGGGCAGAACCCTGGACTCGTTCCTCTTCCTTATGTGCCTTTACTCAGGCCAGACCCTGGTGGGGTCTTGGGAAAGTGGCCCTTCTCCATGCCCCAGCCTTCCTCCCCAGCCCTCCCAGCGCATCTCAGCTAGGACGGTCCGGGCATCATTGGATCTTTTTGGCCCCTAGGGGGTGCTCAAGGTCCTTTCCGCTCTGCTCTTTCTGCGGGGAGCAAGGCAGGTAATCTTCCAGGGTGTCCAGGCAGTGTCCTGAGCCTACTCTTCCCAGGACCCTCTGGGGTGTGCACTGGACCAGTTTTTCCTAGTTCTAGAGTAGACAGTCCTGCTTTTTGGTGGGTATGCAATGCTCTGGGCACTCCTCCTGGGCGTACCAAAAGGCTTAGATTCAGAGTGTGAATCTGACTGTGACCTTAGTGGTCAAGGGGCCAAAGCCTGGTTTTCTGCAAGCAGGTGGTGGGCAGTGGTTAAGGACAGGATAAGAGAACCAGCCAGTCCTTATTTAATCCCCCTTGTATCCTTTATGAGCTGAGTGGTCCTGGGCAAGTTGCTTAACCTCTCTGAGCTCTAGTGTCCTTATCTTCAAGCTGTCTTAATTTAGGACCGTCTGAAAGCAGGCGCCAACTGAAGGACTTGGGTGCAGATGACTTCTTTGGCAGGTGATACCAGGAAGCAGGAACGAGGGGGTGGAGAGCAGAGAGGAAGCAGGAGGAAGAAAAGGGAGTGAGCGGGGTACTGCTGTGGACAATGACAGCTCACTCCTGCTGGGGACTCTCTGAAGTCACTCACAGAACACCCCTCAGAATTGTCCCTCCAAAGATAGCAGTTTGAGCTCTTTGTCCACTGAGTCCTACGACCACTGGATAGGGTTGCCTGCAGGGATTCCCACTTCTGGGCCGTCAACCACCCCCCCCTCCTGAGTCTTAGCCCAGCCCCCATGCTGGGAGACTTCATCCTCTACCTCTGGAAGGAAGCTTTGGGGCAGACAGCGTAGGGACTAAGTGGGCCCTCGGATGTCCACATGCATGGACCGCCCAACACTGTGTCTCTGACATCTCAGGTGGATCATGATACAAAGACACACAAAAAAAACCTGTGCCCCTCTCTCACTGGGCTGACTGAGTGTAGGCTTCTGTCAGCAGTAGTGAGAAGGCAGTAACTTGCCTTCTGGTATTGTTACTGTGGCGATGGCTGTATTAGAGTTCCTGGACCCGCCACTAGCCAGCCCGCAGACCAGTGGCAGCCAGGAGATCAAATCCGGCTAGCACTCTTGTTCAGTTTGGTTCAGGGAGACACACAGCCTTTTTGAAAAATAGTTACTACTGTTAAAAATTTGAGAGTTTGGGGGCTCCTGGTTGGCTCAGTGGGTTAAGGCCTCTGCCTTCAGCTCCGGTCATGATCCCAGGGTCCTGGGATTGAGCCCTGCATCGGGCTCTCTGCTCAGCGGGGAGCCTGCTTCCTGAACCCCGCCCCCCACCGCCTGCCTCTCTGCCTGCTTGTGATCTCTGTCTGTCAAGTAAATAAATCAAATCTTTTTTTTTTTTTTTTTTTTTTTACAAAGCTACTTTTAATACTTTGGGGTGAGCCCCACAGGAATAAAAAACACTGGGAAGGGGTAACCCCCTCGCCCCCAGGCGTGGCCCAGGGGGAGAGAGGCTACCTGAGGGAAAGGAAGCACAAAAGGGACCCGCTGCAGACTCAGGGCAAAGGGAATGCCATCGGTGCTGGGACCTGTGAGCACTACAGGAGAAAACGCGAGCGTGGTGGGACTGGCTTCAGGCACACAGGCGAAGGGCAAGAGGGTTGGACACGAAGCCACAAAGCTACTTGGGTTCCTCCTCCTTCTCGTTTGCCTTTTTCTGCTTCTGCTGCATGATCTCCGAGTCCCTCTGCTTGCGGGCTGCAGCAGAAAGCCCGTCATCTCGGCGCTTTCCCTTAACCGAGTCGCTCTGCTTTTTCATATTCTTCTGGCGGGCAAGCTCGCGCTGGTTACCGCGGGTCATGGCGACGGCAGCGGCTCCGGCCTGCCTCCGTTGCGTCCCCTCGTTCTGTCCGACCAATAAATCAAATCTTAAAAAACTTTTCAGAGTTTTTAATAAAAAAATCAGGAGTTCCAGGTTTTCTCAAAAAAAATTGAAAGCTCTGGTGTAATGGAGCTCATGTATTCATGTGCCCAACCTCAGTGACTCCTACCTCGGTTCACGTCTCTCCTTGGCCTGGTGCTGCTGCTGGATTCCTGTTGCTGGGAACAGCTGGTTAGTTGTCTGTCGGTTGTCTCTACCGCACGTACACCATGAGTAAGGGTGATCCTTTCAGAGGAGCACATGCTGTCCAGGCTCTTGGCCCCGTTACCCTAGGACCACACTTAGTTACCTCCTGGCTGGAGGGGGAGATGCCTGGATTTGGGTCAAGATGATGTGACAGCTTTGCTGAGAACAGCTGAGAACAGCTCTGCTGGTCCAGCTTGTGGCCCCAGGGCATCAGGAGAGCAATGTCAGCCCCTTCAGCATGCTGCACCGTGGCTTCCCAGTCCCAGGCAGACGAATGATTATTCCTGCTGCTTTTAGGTGGTCTCCTGTCTGGTGGGCAAGACCAGTTTCCTGGACACATCCTCAGGTCTGGGTGAGCCTGGCATACAGAAGGAGCTTGCTCCATGGGGCAAGGGGATGAAGTCACCCAGTATGGATGCTGGGTAAGCTTGGAGTTGGCAGGTCCAGGGTCCCAGAGAGGAGGTCAGGAGACTGGCCCAAAGGCTCTAGTCCTCCTCCTTTCCCTCTTTGGAGCTTAGTTGTTAGGCTGGTATGTAGAAACCTGCAGGACTTCCTAGAGCCTGTCCCAATTTGGGGGCATAGCCACCTGTGGGGTGCCGTCTGCCTAGATCTCTTGAGGGCCCCTGCGGGCTTCTAAGAACTGGGTGTCTTTCCTGACAGAGGAGGTTAAAAATGACTAGTTTGGAGCTTGGCTGCAACAAATCCTGTCTGGAAAACCAAATTAATAGCAACAGAAAGACTAATGGGAGAAACCATTGAGCCTTTTCTCATTCCTGGTCATTTAGCTCTTTCCAGGGTACTCAAATGTCTTCTATATTAACATTAAGTGCCTGATAATTAAGCATGAGTGGTGGGAGATGGGAGGAGGTGGTGGGCTCTCACTTACAGGGACCCCTGTAGGACAGGACGGCAGGGATGGTCTTGGGATGGGAATGCCCAGAGTCTGATCTCCAAGTACGCCCCACCCTGCCCCTACACTTGGGGTTGCTCTCTTGATGTGGGGTTAGAATTTGGGGGAATGTTCCATCCCTATCCAATATTTTAACTCCTTAGCTTTTTACTGGTGCCTTATATTCCACCATTTGAGTTCTGGGTGGCCTCCTGGGGTACTGACTCTACCTTGCGTGTTAGTTGGGTGACTCTGAGTCAATTAACTTCTCTGACTCCCAGTTCTCCCCCTCCGAAATGGAAACAAGACAAAGCTTTCCCAGAGTTGGTCTGAGAAATAAATGTAAGAGCCCCTGGTGATAAAATCAAAGTTGCTGAGCACAATGTCTGCACAATGCGCATGGGATCATGCCTATGCTAGGAGATTTAGGGGGTCACAGCCACATTTCAAGGGCATCCGTTGGACCTTCCCAGTGATGACTTGGTTGTGGGGACAGCGACCTTGGTTTTCAAGAATGATTTTCAGGGTTTCGGAGAGAACAACAAAGCTGGCTTTTATCTCTTGTTGCAGCCCCTGTCCCCCGGGAGGCTGGCAGAGGGATCGAGACTCCCGAGCCCTCACCTCCTGAGGCCCAGAGCGTGGCATTGATAGAGAAATTGAAATCCGGTTGTGCCCTTATCAGCTCCCCCAGAAAGCTGACTTGGAAAAGTTGCTCTGGGAGCCAGCCTGGATGTCCAAAATACCAGCGTCTCTCCCACAGTCCAGACTTCCAAATCACAACAGCTTAACAAGGTGCTTTTAAAACAGCAGTCACTGTTTTTGCTGAGATTATGAACGTCATACCTGCTTACTGGGGATAATTGAGAAAATATGACCTAGTGTAAAGAACAGAAAGTGATCTCCCATAGAGAAGAGACGCTGCTCTAAGTATTTCAGTGAATTTCTATTTGGTCTCTTCCTTCCTTTCTCCCTCATCTCTGCCTCCTTCTTCTTATTTTTGTTATAGAATCATTCAAACAGAAAGAAGCAAAATACAGGGGAAAACAAAGACAACAGACCAACCACATACAAATGTATCATCTGTTTGTCCCCCTCTCTCCCTTCCGCTCCCCTCTTTCCCTCCTCTCCTTCAGGAAAACGGTTACAGATGGGGTTGAACCTTTTTCATACCTCTGTCTCCCCTGAACCAGCCGCTGAAGTGGGGTGCGTCCTTCCTTATCAGGACTCCTACTTTTGCCTCCTACATACGCATCCGTGAACGATGTATGTGATCCCACATTTTACGGGAACGGTGTCATGAAATTCGTCTGTATCTCCACTTTGTTTTTTCCTCCTCCACATTATGCTTTTGAGATTTTTCCCTGTGGAAAGGCACACATTCCATTCATTCATTTTAAAGGAAGTGTTATAGATCTTGAATGCACCACGATGATGTATCCACTCTCTGTTGGCCGTCTTCCTGCGGTAGCCACGGACACAACCCGAGCGCACCTTCGTGAGCAGCCAGGCCGACTTCCTCTGCAGCAGACACTCAGGGTGGAACTCCTGAGCCACTGGCTGTGTGCACTGTCCCCTGGATTCGAGTTGGCAAGATTGTTTTTGAAAGTAGTTATATTAGTTTTAATGCCCACCAACAACTTGTGAATGTTTTTATGTGCCCTCCATCTCAGGGCCACTGGATATTGCTAGGTCCTCACAGTTCAGCCAGTCTGGGGGCAGGCTCTGATGTGGAGTAATTGCATCTCATTGTTTTGATTTGAATTCTTTCTGAATATTAGTGAAATTAAGCAGCACTTCATATGCTTATGGGCCATTAGAGTTTTATCTCTTATGAATTTGACCATTAAACTATTTGTTTCTAATTGCCTTGTAGGAGTACTTCATAAATTCTTGATACTGTGATGTTGATTATATGGGTTGGGATATATAGTCCTAGATTATGACTTACGCTTTCAAATTTGTTAATGGTGCCTTTGACACACGTACATTTTAATTTTTAATGTAATCACACTATCATTGTATTCTCTTTGGTGGTGTGTGCTCTAGGTATTGTGTTTAAGAAATCCATCTCCAAACCTTTTGCATTTTCACATTTATAACTTTTTAATGCCCAGATTGCAGTTTTGTAAATAGTGAGGTGTAGGAATATATAGAATATGTATATATTCTATGTATATGTATATATACACACATGGGTACACATACACACAGAGAGCCACATAAATATCTCTAGAGCTCCCTCCATGTTATAAGTGGGTGTCATATGGACTTACACAGGCATTTGTATACGTATGTATGTATAGATAGATAGACCGTTGTCCCAGCACACTGGAGGAACATTCCACATTTCCCCACTAAATGGTACTCCTATATCTAGGTCTGTTTATCTCAACCCCATTGGTTCAATGAGGTTTGCTCTATAACAAATCTATTCCCTGATGCATTTCCCTCTTTACATTTTCTTTATAAAATCATATTGCCTTCCCTATTTCCCCCCCCAATCTGAATTTTAAAATCAGATTGCTAAGCTCCATTAAAAAAAAAAAAAAAAAAAAAAGCACTCCGTTGTATGCCCACTGTAAGGGCCTATTTACCCAGAGCGATTCCATCCCGTTAAATAGTGATTTTGTTTTTTTATGCAGTAAAACTTAAACTGTCCTTGCCCCTCCCCACTCAGGGAACTTACTTAAAAGCAAGTCTGGGGAACCAGTCCCAGGTAACAGAACCCAAATACGAGGACAGGTCAGGGCAGGTGGAGACATCCAATCAGTGGGGCGCACCTACTGTCTCCCAACTACCAAGGAGTGTGGGTCCCGCCTTTTGGGCGCCAATTCTGACCAAGGTGATAGGCTAGTTCAAATATCTACTAGGGTAAATTGTAATTCAATTGGCCACCCGTGTGTGACTTGGCATGACTGTGCAGCTTTCTCTGTGTGTTACAATCTCATTGGCCACCTATGTGTGGCCAGGCCCAACCACATGGCCTTTGCGCTATAAAAGTTAGTCTGTGAGTCAGGAAAGGGTTGCCTTCTCTGTAAGAGGCGGCCCCGAAAGGTCAGTTTGAGTCTTGATGTTTGGCGTGAAATAAAGCTTTGCTTGACCTTGGCTTCGTATCAGTCTCACTCCTTTGATTACGGACCTAACACCCATACCACTTTATCCATTCTCCAGTTGAAACATTTGCATTTTATCTAGGGTTTTTTTGTTTGTTTGTTTTGGTTTGTTTTTTTGATGATTATGAATAGAGTCACTATAAACATTTATGTACAAGATTTTATGTGGACATAAGTTTTTCTTGACTCTTGGTTAAATACCCGAGCCTGGTTTTGCTGCACGGAGTGGTGAGTGCATGTTTAATTTTAGCAGAAACTGACAAACTGCTTTCCATGGTGGCTATACCAATTTGCATTCCTGCCAGCAATGTTTTAAAGTTCCTTTGTTCCTTTGTAAAGTTTGAAAGTTACTTTGTATCCTAGACAGCATTTGGTATTGACAGGTTTTTGTTGTTTTGTTTTAATTAGCCATTTTAATAGGTAGGCAATATTATCTTACTGTAGTACTAATTTGCATTTCCCTAATGACTAATGATGTTGAGAACTTTTAAATGTGTTTAACTGCTATCTGTGTATTTTCTTCGGCGAAGTGCCTTTTCAAATCTTTTGCCCACTTTGTATGGTTTTCTTATTGTTGAGTTTTGAAATTCTTTGTTTATTCTGGATACAGGTTTTTTATTTATTTTTTGTTGTTATTTTGTTTTGTGTGTGTGTGTGTGTGTGTGTGTGTGTGTGTGTGTGTGTGTGTCTGATATGTGATTTGTAAATATTTTCTCCCATTCTGTGGCTAGCAAGAGTCTTTCACAAAGCAAAGTTTTGGATTTCAAGGCTGGTCAGTTTGCTTTTGTTTCCTATTGTAGGTCATGTTTGGTGATGTATCTACGAAGTCTTTTCCCAGCCCAAGGTCATAAAGATTTTCTCCTTTCTTTTTCCAGTTTTAAAATACATTTTCTAGTTTACGATAAATTTTTAGTTAATGTTTGGATTAAGTGTGAGGTATGAGTGGAAGTTTTCTTTTTCTTTTTGTCTTCTCTTTTTCTCTTGCTTATATCTACCCAATTGTTTAGTTTTCATGTGATTATTTATTGAAAACTGGTTTTTTTTCTATTTAATTGCCTTTACACTTTTGTAAAAAAAATCCTTTGACGGCATTCCTCTGGGTTTGTTTCTGGACTCCATTCTGTTCCATAGATTTCTATGTCCATTTTTATACTTCTGCACTATCTTTACACAATCACACTGTCTTGACTACTGTAGCTTTATGACAAATATTAAAATCAAGTCATGAAAGACCTGTGGCTTTGTTGTTACATTTCATGAATTTTTTGGCTACTTTATTTTCTTTGCCTTTCCAAATCAATTTTAGAGACAGTTTATCAATATCTATAAAATTCTCTCCTGGAATTTTGATTAGAATCACACTGAATCTATAGATAATTTCAATACTGACACACCAATCCTTGAACATAAATTTATCACTCCATTTATTTAGATATTTTCTTTTACCAGCATTTTGTAGTTTTCAGTGTATAAGTCCCAACCATGTTTTCTTAAATTTTATACCTAAGTGTTTCATGTCTGGGTAAGTGGTGTAAACACAAAATGGTACTGTTTTAAATTTTTGAACTTCCTTTGTACATAGTACATAGAAACACAATTGATTTTTGTGTATTTGTCTTATATCCCATGACCCTGCTAAAATCACTCATTAGTTACAGGAGTTATTTTTAATCAATTCCTCTAGGTTTTCTGCTTAGCCTTTATTTAACCTGTGGTAGGGGGAGAAAAAGGGTATTTATTTCTTCCTTCACAATATGTATACATTTTATTTCCTTTTCTTGCCTTTTTGTAGTAGTTGGGACTTCCAGTATAATGTTGAGTAAAAATCATGAGGATAGAAGACTTGCTTTGTTTCTGACATTAGGTGGAAATTATTCCATCTTTCATCATCAAATTTGGTGTTAGCTATAGTTTTTTTTTGGCAGAAGCCCTTTATCAGATTAAGGAAGTTCCCTTAAATTCCAGGGTTGCTGAGATCTTAAAAAAATGACAAATGGCTGAATTTTGTCAAATGCTTATTTTGGACCTATGAAGATGATCACAAGCTGTTTCATTTTTGTTCTGTTAATATGGTGATTTACATTTATTGCTAAGTTGAACTAACCTATGTGTTCTCAGAATTAATCTCACAAGATCATGATATATTATTCTTTCTTCTTCTTCTCTCTCTCTCTGTTTTTAAAGAGAGAAAGTGGTGGGAAGGGCAGAGGGAGAGGGAGAGAGAGAGAATCTAAAGCAGACTTCACACCCAGCATGGAACCCAATGTGGGGCTCGATCTCACAACCCTGACATCATGACCTGAGCCAAGATCAAAAGTCAGATACCTAACTGATGGAGCCACCCGGGCACCCCTTTGATGTATTATTCTTTCAAAATATTATTGGAATTGATTTGCTGACATTGTCTTCAGGATTTTTGCATCTAAACTTATGAAAGATACTGGTCTCTAGTTTACTTACTTCCTTACTGATTTATTTCCTTCCAGTGTAATTAACATACAGGGTTATGTTAGTTTCAGGTGTATAATACAGTGATTCAACAATTCTATGCATTACTCTGTGCTCATCAAGATAAGTGTAATCTTAATCCCCTTGACCTATTTCACCTATCCCCCCACCTACCTCTCCTCTGATAACCACCAGTTTGTTCTCTATAGCTAAGAGTCTGTATCTATTTTTTCTTTGTTCATTTGCTTTGTTTCTTATTTCTTGCATTCTACATGTGAATGAAATCATATGGTAGTTGTCTTTCTCTGACTGACTTACTACATTTATCCTTGTACTTTCCAGCTCCATCCATATTGTTACAAATGGCAAGATTACTTTTTTTATGGCTGAGTAATATTCCATTGTATATATATGCTACATCCTTATCCAGACATCCAGCTGCTTCCATACTTTGGCTAGTGTAGATAATGCTGCTATAATCATAGGGATGCATATACCTTTTCAAATTAGTGTTTTCATTTTCTTTGGGTAAATACCCAATAGTAGAATTACTTGGTCATATGGTAATTATATTTTTAATTTTTTGAGGAGACTCTATACTGTTTTCCACAGTGGCTGTACCACTTTCCCCAGTTTGCATTCCCACCAACAGTACACAGGGGTTCCTTTCTCTCCACATCCTCACCAACACTTGTTATTTCTTGTTATTTTGATTTTAGCCATTTGACAGGTATGAGGTAATATTTCATTGTAGTTTTTATTTGCATTTCCCTGATGATGAATGATGTTGAGAATCTTTTCATGTATATCTGCTGCCCATCTGTATTTCTTCTCTGGAGAAATGTCTGTTCATATCTTCTGCCCATTTTTAAATTGGGTTATTTGTTTTTTTGGTGTTGAATTATAAAAGGTCTTTATATATTGTGGATATTTGTAGTTTGTTGATTGCTTGATTTCTCTTATAATATCTTTTTATCAGATTTGGAATAAGGTACTGCAGGCCTCACAAAATGGGTTGGGAAATATTAATTCATTTCCTATGTTCTGGAATAAATTGGGTAGAATTGTTATTATTTCTCCCTTAAGTATTTGCACAGCATTTAGTGTACATTTTTCCTTCTAAATCCAAACTACAATCTCTGTCTTTTATTTAGTATGTTTAAATCATCTATATTTAATATAATTATTTATGTTTGGATTAGGTCAAGTGTTTTATTGTTCTTTTTCTGTGTGTTGTTTCTACTCTTTGTTCTTTACTTCCTGCCTGCTTTTAGATTATTTGGATTTTTTTGCTACCCTTCATTTTTATTAACCTGCTGGTTCTTTCGTTTTTAGTAACTGCTCTGGAATATTTAACTTTTCAGCATTGTTGTTTTCTCTATTTTGTCTAGAATTTTAGTTGTAATCAATGGAAGAGATAGGTTATGGCGAGCTTAGTCAATGTTGGCTAAACATTCAAAAGTGGTGTCACTATCTTTCTTCATTTGTTTTTTTTAGGCATTTATCTACTCTTATTCTTTTAAAATAACTGTTTGTTGTTGTTGTTGTATTAAGCTTCTCTTTTGGTAGCGTTGTTTGCTATTCTGTAGAAGGTTCTGTTGGTGCCCTTCCCAAAGGCCTTTGCATCCTATTTATCAGCTCCGTGTGCCCATCCCCCAGCTTCTGCCTGCTTCGCTGTTAAATGTTTGTACTTGAAATCTTCAAAGGAGTGCTGTTG
The DNA here is from genome assembly GCF_922984935.1 of Meles meles. Classification (NCBI taxonomy): domain Eukaryota; kingdom Metazoa; phylum Chordata; class Mammalia; order Carnivora; family Mustelidae; genus Meles; species Meles meles. Next base: position 37,390,443 of record NC_060084.1, on the reverse strand, counting down.
AGCACTGGAGCCACCTGCTGGCATGGAGAGCTAGAAGTCCTTGCAGTTTACATCCCTCCCACCCTCATGCAACATTTAGCCAAGGACTGGCTCAAATCCTTTGCCACAGGACCAAACAAAACTTTCCTTTCCTGATCCTGCTTTTCCACTTCCTTACTTCCTTACTTACTGGTCTCTTCTGGGAATATTTCCTTAAGATTATTCACATTCTAGTCCTTACCTTAGATGTTATTCTTCCACTTACTTTTTGAGTTTACTCTTCTTTGAGTTGTATGACTAATTTATTTTCAACTCCCTTTATTTTTATGTAAATGAATTTATCAAGAACTATATTGAATTTATCCCACAATTTATGGTATGTAGAACCCCTGTTTCATTTTGCCCTAAATATTTTAACCAACTGAGCCACCCAGGTGCCCCTTCATTTTGCCCTAAATATTTTATTTTGGGGTAGGGATTTGCATTTTTAACACATAAGTAGTTAAGGCATGTCATTAAAAATGTTCCTTAGTTTTGTCTTAAAGTTCTTTTAATTGGCAATTTCTAATTTAATTTAATTGTGTTAGGGTCTGAGAATAGTAATTGTGACATTTGATTCTCTGAAATTGGTTGAGACTTCTGCTTTGTTCTACTGCAAGTTTGGTTACTTGTAAATATTCCTGGTTTTCTGTAAAATAATGCATACTTTCTTTTTGTTGATTGCATGGTTCTTTATATATCTGTTAAATCAGGCTTGATACAGTATTGTACAAATTTTCTATACCCAAGGTAATTTTTGTTTGCAGGACTAGGTTCTAATACAGCAAGTTATAATCTCCCACTCTGATTATAGATTTGTCAGCTTCTTTTTGTAATTCTGTCAGTTTTGCTTTATGTATTTTTGGGGCTATGATGCTGTAAGGTACATAGTATTCATGATTGCTATATCTGTTTGGTGAGTCCTTTCCTTTTACAATTACATATTGTTTTTTATCTCTATGAAGGGCTTTTGCCTTGTTTGATTTTATCTGCTACTAATATTGGTGTTCTTGTTTTGTTGTTTTGCCAGGAATTTTCTTTTTCATTCCTCTATTTTTGGCTTTTCTGTGTTATTTCCATTAGTGTATCTTTTGTAGGAAGTACCATATCACTAGACAAAGAAAACTGTAGTCGGGTAGTCATCTAATGAGTAACTTAAATCTGTTTGTATTTATTATGGCTATTGAAATGATCTATTTGGACTTATTTTTACTATCTTATTTTATGTTTTCTTTGCCATGGTTATTCTTTGGTTCTCTGCAATTCCCTTTCTGTTTTACATTTGATTACTAAAGCTTTTATCATTTTCTTCTGTTAACTTGGAAATTATAGATTTTATTTCTATTTCTAAGTGATTATCCTTGTTTTTTCTTAAACATATTTTTAAAGTTCAAATTGGTTAAAGTTACAGAACACAAAACAAATAAATCATCAGTATTCCCACCACAAGAAATTAATCACTTACCTTGGCAGATGTACTTCTAGGAAATCATTCTACTACTTTTATAAAAATACTACTTTTATATGAAATATGCTTATTATAAAGACTTTAAACAAGAAGAAACGTACAATGAAGAATGTTAAAAAAAATTTGTGCTAGTTACAAAAAAATCCCTCTACCTTGACAAAACATTATTCTAGACACTTATCTATGCAAGTGTATGACCGAAGGCAATATGGATGCAGTGACTTACTTTTAATTTTATGAAACTATGACCATCTCTAGATGTTCTTTCAAAATATAAGGTATTATTTTTAACTTCCCTAGAACTTGGGAAAAAGTAACTAAAGTGAAATTAAGGAAATTGTTAACATTAAATGTTTTTTAAGGTAAACTAAATTAATTCCTAGAAGGTCCCCTACAAATACAAAAAGAGATTTTGAGAAGCATCAGGAGTTCATAGTCATTATTTTTTAAGAAGTATGTTTCAAGTTTGTTTCAAAGTTTTGAGTTTACTCAATGGACTCCCTTCTGTTTTGTTTTGTTTTAACTTTTTAAAGATTTTATTTATTTATTAGAGAGAGAGAGCAAGCACAAGAGCAGGGGAGGGAGGCAGTGGGGGGGGGGGGCGAGGAGCAGAGAGAGGGAGAGGAGCAGGCTCCCCAAGAGCCTAGGATCATGACTCGAGCTGAAGGCAGAGGCTTAACCAGCTGAGCCACACAGGTGCCCCTGGACTCCCTTTTTTAAAAAATAAGACCCTTATTAGCTTCCCTCTCATCTGCTAGGCATTACCATTTAATTAGGGTATGACTTTTTCCTTACCCAGGTGAATGTACGGTGTTCTATAATCCTCATTCTCTTGGTTGCTTAGTATTTGTTCTATATTTAGATAAATTCTCCACTCATCCCCAGTTCTTTTATCTTGTGTCAAAATTCCTGAGTTTATCTTTATTATTACGTTATCATTATTGACCTGTTAATGGGTTGAATTTAATCATGAATAGTTTTTTTAAATTCTTTTTTCAAAAAAAGTGTCCATGTGTTCTGTATTTCTTGAAGTATTTAATGTCTTGAAATGAGGGCTTCTTGCCTTTATGCGGGGATGACTTTGGCTGGGTGTTTTATTTTTGGCTCACTTTTTTTTTCTTTTGGAACTGAGATGTGAACACCTTTTCTTCTGGTTGAATGTTACTGCAGAGAAGCTAGACTCTGGCCTGATTTTCCTAGTGTGTATGATTTTGCTCTTTCTGCTCAAATGTGTGAGGTTTCTCTTAATTTTTGATTTTACTAACTTAATTAGGATGGGATGCATCTTTGTGTGAGATTTCTGTATCAAATTTTCCTGAAATACATTGTGCTCTTTTTGTTTTGTTTTGTTTTTGGCAGTTTTGATTTTTTTTTTTCAACACAGGGAAAATTTCTTGTATTATATCTTTGAATATATAATCTGTTTCATTTGTTGGATCTTCTTCTTAGGATCACCAACTGTTCCTAAAATAATCTTTTTTTTTTTTTTAATCAGTGTCTGTCTCTGTAATGGTTTTGATCTCCTTGGGTTTTCCTTCCTTCCTCTCTTTCTCTCCCTCCCTCTCTTTCTCGCTCCCTCCCCCACTTCCTTCCTTTCCTCCTTCCTTTTTCCTCCCTCCCTCCTTCCCTCTCTTCTTCCTTTGTTCCTTCCTTTCTTTCCTTCTTTCACATTCACTTTTATTGTCCTAAGTTTTTCCTCTGTGTCAATAATTAGATAATCAACAGCGTTCCATGTTTTCCTCTATAGTGATGTCTTTTGAGCTCTAATTTTGTTTTTTAAGAGTTTCAGTCTCTATTTCCAGCTCATTTCTGTAGTTTTATCATCTCATCTTTGAATTTTAATTTTATTAAATTACTATTTCTATTAAATTCTTCTCTACTTTCAAGCAATGGTGGGCTTCTATCTTCTGGTGCTGGAGGATGCATTTGTCTGGCCTGTCTAGTTATCCTGTTGTCTTGTCTCTATTGTGTGTGTTCCCACCTCCCTTTCTTCTGTTTTGTGCTTGCTTGGCTTCCACACTGAGGCATTTTGTCTTGCTCACACATAGCACCTGCCGGGGCATCTTCTCTGCTCTGATCACTGTACTTGAGTCCCATGAGTCTTTCCCTCTCAGCTGAGGTGGTGGCTGCTTTCTGTTCACTACCTGAAGGGATGGTATGGCAGGGGGAGCGTGAGATCACCTCGGGGTGGTATGCAGGCTTTGTAGGAAGATCTGGGCTTTGAAACCCTTTTGGAGGTGTTGTTAAATGTTCTGGGGCTTACTACATCTATATAAGAACATTGACATTCCTGTAGGAGATACCCTAGGGCTTTGAGACATTTCTGCATCCAATGGGTTGTCCTGGAGCCTTCCCTCACATCAGAGTGTCTGTCCTGGTGTTTGCTCCAACAATCCCCTAATTCTCCTCAGAAAGAATTTTCACTTTTCTAGGAAGAGAGAAAGAAAAGACAGAGATACCTTCTTGGTCAGGTCTGTGGAAACAGCCTCTGAGATGAAGGCTGACCTGAGAATGGTTTGTGAAGGCAGTATCTAAGAGGCTGGGAGCTAAGGAGGGTGGGGAAAGGTGGGCTCAGGCTCAGGCCCTTGGAGAGTGGCTTTTAGCCTGGTCTCCCAGGGAGTTCTGGAGTGGAAGTTATGTTTCAGAGCTACCCAGACTTGGGTCCAAGAGATGGGTGAAAGGTGCCCAAAGACAGCCAAAGGAATTTTGGTGGAGTACTGCATTATCCCACCTTTTATGTCTCATAGTTTCACTCTGTCCTGTCATAGTTCTTTGGGTGAGTGATGGCTTACAATTTCTGGGGAAATATAACTTAGGCAAAGAGGGTAAGTAGGATAAGCTACAACCTTCACTGTTCTAGTTGGTTCTGAGGCCATAACTTATACTCAGTAGATCCCTCCTCAACCACCTATTTTGGATTCCTCTGATGGTCTAGGTGGCTTACCTGGTGGGTGGACCTGACCGTCATTCCCTGAGGGGTCTGAACTCTGTCCTCTCAGGCTGTGATTGCTAAAATTACCATTCATAATGACCATACATGAACCCCAGGAGATGCCCATCAGGTCCTCTTCTGTCCCAAACATGATTTTCCTTTTTCTATCATATATCATCAACCCTATCTTCTCTAGTAATCTTGCCAGTGTGACAATTCCTTTCTTTTCCTGCTGGTCTACTGGTATGGGGAGCCCCAGATGACTAGGTGACAGCTTTACTTTTAAGTTTTAAGTTTTAAGACTCTACTGTATCTCCTGGCAAAACCTTTCCTTCAGGGAACCGGGAGGAACAGAGGAGGTCATTGGGAGTGATGTATATAACAGGGCCATCCCCTCTTCAACCTCTTACTTCTTAGATCAATATATTATATCTATTGAAAAGAGAACACCATATAATGGCCTTCAATTTAAGGTATATTCTGCATCTTGCGGACTATATGTCAACCCTGCAGGGTATCATCTCCAAGCTAGTGCCTCAGGCTGGCAGCTTTAGGGTGATATGATGTGTGGCTGACCCAATGAGCCTTGTGTATGTCTGATCTCCTTTCTCATCAGCTGGATCCCCCGTAAGGTGGTGTGTGTGGAATTCAGCGACAATAAATCACGCACTGTTTGCTTTGGATGCTGACTGATGCTATGGGCATGGAAGGCAAACCTACCAGAAGTGTATATTAATGCCTCACAGGGTGAGTCACTGTTCTTTCCAGGGAGGAAGAAGTTGGATATAATTAATTTGCCCCTTGTGTTTTGCTGGTGTCCTTGAGGATGACACTGTGTGGGAGGCTTCTGCTGAGGGGCCTAATGTGTATTGTGGTGAAGGTATTGTGGTTGTTGATGATGCTAGTTGACACCTCCTGGTTGAGAGCACCTGTCCACCTGGTTTTTAAATGACACCCCCCCCTCCAGTGAATGCTCCCTGTGGGCATGGATATGTGATAGAAGATTTCTTTGTTCCAGCTTTTGACTCTTTCTCTTTCTTGACCCTGACCAATCAGCCAAACAATTCAACTGCCCTGGAATCTATGTACATCCTTACCTCTGGCCATTCCTCTATGCAAAGAGGATGACCAGAGGGTCTGCTTGGGCTCACAGGGCTGCCCCTATGTGAACTTGTACATGTGTATGTGAAGTCTACTTGGAAGTAGACTTTCATCTGCATCACCATGCTGAGGGGACCCTAACCGTGAGCCAGATCCAGGCTTTCTCCTCCTTTGTTGGCTTGTTGTAGAGACCACTCCCCACCCCCAGTAAAACCATAGCTGTGAATTGGCACAGCATAGATTGATGACATGAGGGTCTGGGTCTTTTGTTTGTATAGCTTCCTTGTGTTTCTGGACTTGCTTGTGACTGATCTTGGACGTATAACTCCCATAGAATGATGCATTGCTAACACTCAGTACAGTCACTTGTCACTTCAGAGAGCCCTCTGCTTGATATGGACAGCTCTGGTTGCAGCTCACTTGATGCGCCATGGTTAGAAGCCCAGTCTCTACGTGATGTTCACATTATAGGAGCTGATTTTTGAATAAAAAATATTTTGGAGCATGGCTTACTCCAAAATCTTAGAACTCTGTGCTATAACCCTCCTACAGGGGGAGACGCCACACTGAACCTTTGTTTACCACAGATATTGCCCGCACCACTGGGTCTGCTGAATCATATCACCCAAGCATTGGATCTGCTTGCACCGCATTCTGGACCATGGCAGAGCTTTCTTACTCTGGGCCTTACAGTTGCTTGTTAGATGAGTCAGAGAAGTATTCTGCGTGTAATGCATACTTCTTCAGAACACAAACACCATGCTTTTCCTGGGTGGTTGGAGATATACTGTTCACAAATGTTCCTGAGCCCACTGGGCCAATATGACAGGCCCTGGAATTTTTGCAGTTTATCCTCCAACTTCTGCAGGACAATTATGGACTAGCGTGATGTTTTGCGAAATGTCCAGATGTTCAAGGTCACCTTGGGCTACATTGTGACAGAGAACAGGAGAGTTAACATAGCTCTAGGGAAAGACCACAAGCATGTTTTATTGTCCAGTCTGTGTGAGTGAAAACTGCTTTTGGTTCTTTTTCCTGATAGGGATTTAAAAAAAAATTGCTGGATCCCTAGCTGCACTGGAAGTAGCAGAGGCTCTTGTTCTTTGTAGGCCACCTTATCTGCTCGAGGAGCTGTGACTGAGGCAAAGTTCTGTTAAGTCTGAGGTGGTTCACCATTATCCACTGTGATTCACTATGGATTTTGCAGGTTCCAGACTTGTGAACGAAATGGGGGACATAACAGGGTCCCTGCTACTACATTCTATAAGTCTTTGAAAATAGCACTAATTTCTGCCTTTACTGCTGGGATGTTGTACTGATTTTGATTGATGGGGTCAGATGGTCAGGAGCAATTTCAGGGCCTGGCATCTGGCCTTTCCTACCATGCTAGTTGCTAAGTATGTCCATCCTGATTATGTGTTCAGGAACGGAGGAAATGACTGGTAGGTCTGGGATCTATCGTACACACTGGGGGAAAGATTCCATTCATTCTTTGCACCTATGCACTTTTACTGAATGAGGGGTGGGGAATGATTGTGCTTTGAGTCCCCAAGTATTGATGTCAGGTCAGATGCTCTGTCCAATCCTAGAGATGGAGGATTTCCCCTTTCTCCCATACACCGCTACTCAGAACTAGAGTAATGGACGTGGTTTACGCATCTAGTAGCATTGCGGGGTCTTTCTTCAGTTGATGGGCTCTGGGTCTGAGAAGTGACACAGCACTGTGACTACCCATTGCTGAGGTTTATCTCTAGTTTCTGCTCATTTTTATCCTTTCTCGATCAATAGCTTTGCCAACTACCCATATATCTTGCTCTAGATATGCCACGGTCTGCTGGGAATCACCACACATCCCTGTAGGTCAAAGCCCCCTGGTTGCCATTCTGAACTTGCTTTCTACCTTGCTCCTGATGATTGAGTGCTGCCGCATGGCCTCTGCTGTTTTAGAATCCTCTGTCCTTAGTGACTCTAGGGAGCCAACTACAACAAGATCTGTTGTCTACACAGCTTATAGCAGATAGCAACCTCTGAGCTTCTCAATGATGCCTATACCCACCCCACCGCCCCCTCCCCAGCTCCTTCCCTGCTCCTTAGTTAGGGACACTTCCTATGGCGTCCCTCTAGCAACATAGTCCTATGGTAAGAACTTGGATCTTGGATAATAGATCTATTCTAACGTGCCAACTACACTGAGATCAAGAGATCCGAATCCCTTATTTAACACTCTAATGAGGCTGATCTCATATTTTCATATATTATTTTAGGTGAGACATTTTTTCCAAGACTCTAGGAGCCACTCCAGAAGTTATTAGGACTGGCTCCCAGAACCTGACAAAGTGTTAAATCTCTTTACAGCCTTATATTCTGTGCCCCTTTCCCACCTACCCTTGGTTTGACACCCGCAAGATCTACTTTCAGGCAAACTTTCCAGGTTCCTGTGGGTTCATATCGGTCAGGTCCTTCCACTCCCCTGGTGAACAATCCTTCTCTTCTCTGAGAAGGACAGAATTTCCCCAACTGGGCCCTTCTGAGGCTCTATCCTGGCCATCATCCTAGTGGTCAGGAAGGGAGGTGGGGGCAGATCTTGAGGCGGGAAGGGGATATCTTGCAAGGGATTTGTCACCACGGGGACCTCTGAATATATTTTGGGCAAGGAGGGATAGGGGACCACTTCTGAAGGCAGAGAGGGTTGGGGAATCTGGGGTTTCCATGCTCTCAAGCCTGCACTCAGATGTCACCATCACAACTCTCAGGGCCCCAGTTCTTTTCTCTCAAGGCCTTGACTTGGGCATAGGAGGTGTCAGTCCTTCTGAAGTTTAGTTGCTTTTGCGGGTTGATCCTGGGGCTCCTCTTAAGCCTGGTCTGTTCCTCCAAGTGTAGGAGGGGGTGATCTGGTCCAGCACCATCACAGAGGCCTTCTGTCTGTCATGCCATACCTGAAGTTAGTCATTAATAGGCTGACATTGTCCATCATTTTCCTCTTCAATGCATCAGTAACACTTAGCAGCACCCAACGGTTTCTACAGATCTACCACTGAGACTTCCTCCACTGATCTCAGATTCTAGACTTGTCAGTCCTCTAGAGCATCCCCTCACCTGACAGTGGCGGTCACACTCTTTCCTCGCCACCCTTTGTAAGTTAGCTCTGGTCTGCTAGATCAACCAGTGGCTCCCGCCTCCTGGGGGATGGTCTCAGTCCCCATGACCCCTGCAGGGTGCCCTCCAGGGCTTCTGACCCTGGAGTTCTGTGTTTGTGTGTGGCAGTTGACTGCCCCTTTGTGTGTTTAATTCATCGCTCTTCATTGTGATGCTAATCTTGTTTTTGAAGACAGCTTTGTGTTTCACAATTTTTTGACTTATATTCTACCTATTATAACGGCATGAGTTTGAAGAAAGGCAGGCTCCAAACTGGAATTTACAGCCCCATCCTAAGTGGAGTCCCGGCCTGCCTTTTCCTATGTCTACATTTTTAAATAGTTGATGTCTCCAAGTACATACATCTCAATTGTGCTTTTGGACACGTGGCTTTGTTATTATCATGAGGTGGTTGATGTATTACAGTAGCTTTTGAGAGTCTACTATGTGTCAGGCGCTGTGCTATGCCCTTTACCAAGATTCTTTCATTTAATCCTTTCCATATATAATCTTCACTTTATTTTCCAGGTAAGAAATTAGAGACTCGGAGGGTAAGCCAGAGAATGCAGACGGGGGTGGCAGTGCAAGACCAACTCCAGACTCTGTGACTCTGGGTCTGGCCTTCCTGCCACCTGCCAGTCCTTTCTTTCCCTCCCTTGCTCACGGAACACCGAGAATGTGCCAGGCTCCATGCCTCATATTTTCAGGCATGTTGATGCTGATTCACCTTCGGGATAGTGGAGTCCTTGAGTCAGTGAGAATGCCTGGGCAGAGCCTGGGTCCCCCAAATTGGAAGAGGGGTCAGGAGATGCCTTTCATCCCATGGACATTGTGCAAAGTAATTTGATGTTCTCTCTCTTGAGCCTGGGTCATGCTTTGGTGGAGTTTAGCCCAGTGTTTGCGCTGAATCATAACAAGGTCCGTATTTGATTTTCAGCAAATATTGACTAAGGTCCCACAGAGAGCGCTCAGAGTGAAATTAGAGGGGGCTGCATCACTAATAATGGGATTTGTATACACAATTTCTCAAGTGAGACTCGTGAAGGTTTACCTGAAGCTGTTGCTGATGGAGCGCCTGGCACAGGGATGGGACTTCTCGCCCACAGCAGGGAGATCCTTCCCCACCACTCTCTGCAAGTGAGTGCTTACCTTACATTATTACCTGGGGTGGGGGTAGGTTGCAAGCACTCCTTCTTTATACAGAAGTAAACCAAGTTCAGCAATGATGTGAGAATAATCCGAAGTCATACAGTTAGGTGCTGCCAGGCCAGTCCTTGCCTCCTAGTCACTGATCTCTTGGTCAGTGGCGTTTCTGACTGTCTTGAACAGACAGCTTGACTATGAGAGGATCCTCAGCCTGGTGGCTGGCCTGTCTTTGGAGGGGTGGGCTCTGGGGCTGGCCAGGGCAGTGCTGGGTCACAGCTAGAAATCAGATACCCCCAGAACTCTGTTGGGAGCAAGAGTGGTAGGGCTGTCGGGGCTTGTGTGTAGGCTGGTTGGCTTCAGGGGAGGACTGGAAATGCAATTCCATCTTTGGCTTCTGAAACAGAGTGTGAAGCCAAAGCAGGTTTTGAGGTTAACTGAAATGTGATCATTGTCATCAATTAAAGAGAGGAAAGAAGATGCCTCGGCTAAACGGGAACTTTCCCTCTGGCCAGGTGGCAAAGATGGTACTTTTGCTGATGTCCAGGTACTCATGCCTCAGGAGGTCAGGATAGTCCTGGGGTCTCCCCAGGGACTGGAGACCTCCCAGGGATCTCAGCTTCACTCAAGGCCCAGGTGGGAGCCTCTGAGGCTTGTCCAAAAATAGTTTTGCAGACGAATGTCTTGGCCCAGGCCTGCATGGGAAGCTCTGGGCTGAGCCTTAACCACTTTGGAGCCAGTCCTAACATAGCAGGCATGCTGCAGAGGCATGGAATAGACAGATAGTGGGCTGAATGTATTTAAAATTAGACAGGCCTAATTCTGCCACTTACTAGCTCTGTGAATTTGCAAGTTCCTTAACCTCTCAGACTCCTAATCTCTTCACCGTAAAATGGAAGCAATAATAAAGAGGGTCTCCTGGTGTAATTTCAAGGATTAACTGAGAAGATAAATGTGAACTTCTGAGCCTGAGTCCAACAGAGAGAAAATTTCCAATAAACACCAGTGGTGGTTATCATGGCGTTCACTCGTTGGCTCCTGTGAGGTTTTTGTTATCCTGGTGTGACTGTCACATCTTTCCTTTTGTTTGCCCGGGAGGGGGCATTGTCTCTCTATGGAGCCTGCCTTCTTTTTGCCGAGGACTTATGGGGAGAGATTCACTCTTAAAACTGAACCTTGGGGAGTCTCCATTGGTTTGGCCAATTTCCTTCCCACTGTCAGAGAGCAGCACTCTCTGAGCAAACACGTCTCTGGAAGGCAGACTGCTTTCTTTCTTTGTGGATGCCATTTTTTCTTATTAGTTGACATTATAAGATGCTTAAAGGAGGCATGTTCCGGTAAGCGTTGGCAGATCATTAACCAGTGGCTGCGTGCTCATACCCTGCAAGGCCTCGTGTCCATGACTGTGTGCGGCAATGACCAAATCATTTTGAAGATCACACGGGAAACAGACATGGTGGGGCTTAAAAGTTCTTGGGTCAGGCAGATTTGCCCAGGGGTGGTCTGTGGGCAAGCATGACACACGAAGGGCTTCTGAATTTGGAGAGGCAGGCTGGCAGATGAAATGGCCAGCCACTGGTCAGTCCTCCATAGCGGGGAGTTCTGACAGTGTCTAATAAGCCAGCTTACCTGGGGCTTGACTCTGACACCTACAGAACTGGGGGGATTCTGCCATGAGATATATTGTACCTCTGGATCAAGAGATGATGCATGTCTCCATGTTGCCCTGTCTGACCACCAACACTACATAGCAGGTTTTTGGAAAGCCTGAGCATTGAGAGGATTATAGAGGAGGGGGCCAGTGTGTCTGCTGAGGAGACTGTCCAGTCCTCCTTGGGACTTTGGAATCCGTCCTTAGATGCCCAGGGAAGACCAGATCCTTAGAGCCTGGAGTCCAACTGCAGCCCGTTGTCCACAGGGGAAAACCAGAAGAGGGCTTCTGAGAAGGCCTGCCTGCCTATCCCTAGGTCCCTCTGCACAGTGAGGGACTGTGGGGATGGTCTGTCCATCTTCCCTCCTGGGCCAAGCCTGGGTCCTTGTGGCTCCTTCTTCCCCAGCTTAGTTGCTCCTGAGATGAGACCATTTCTTGAGTCTGAGGGAGAAGGTGCCATCGGTGGAGGTGGGACCTCGGACTGAGGAATGTACCAGACTGTCAGGTTCAAAGTACAGATTCAGGAAACGAGTCTGGTTAGGCGAAAGCAGGCTGGATAGAGATTAGACAAATAGGAAAACTTCTCATTGTGGCTATGGATTCTAAGTCCATGGGATTCCTGAGAAGAGATGTCCCTCAAGCAGATCAACAGCTCTGCCAAGTCATACCCCCATCCCATCCCGTCAACCAGGGGAGTGAGTCTGTGTTTTGCAAAACAGACACTTCAGGTCTGGTCACATGAACTTAGTGAAAGCAGGAGTTGCTCCGTAATGCTTTTTAAATTGAGACTGAATGAATGAAAGGATCTGAGGTTAGCTAATGCATTCATCCCGCAAACAGACTGAATGCTACTAATGACATACAGGCCCGGCTGCTCTGTCCCAGAGCTCCATGCTGTGCGCCGGGAGGCCAAGGCAAGATTTTCTACATGTTCCCAGTCCTCGGGCAGCTGCCTCTCTGGGGCGGGCAGAGTCATTGAGGAGCTCCTGAAATCTAAAGGGCACACAGGCATTTACTCTACTGCTACCTTCTTGGGGTGACGGCTGTTTTATTCTTTTGGGTAAACTCCCTGGCTGAAATTGCTGCCAGCAGGTAGCTGCAGTCATCCGCAAAACGGACCCACAACAAATGAGGACAAAGACACCCTCGGGGAGGGATGAGACCAAAATGTTCCTCTGGGAGAAGGGTGGCCTGGCAGCTGGGAGCGCCAGCGTGGGGCCAGAGCCACATCCACTCTTGGAGTCCTCTAACGATAAGCCCTGGGCAGCAGGGCTGGGCTCCAGGGCGGGGTTCCCGGGCTTGTGGCTTGTGCTCTGCACGGTCCAGGCCTTCCTAAACGTCTGCGTGCAACTCCAGGACCGATGTGAGTGAACTGGACAGAGGCCTCCTGGAAGGAAAAGCTGAGCCCTTATGGAGACAGATGGTGGCCATTTAAAGCTGAAAGGCCACATGTCATTTAGTAAGTAAAGTTGTCTACCATCTATTGAGTACTGCTGTGTGCTAGGCTTAAGCACTTCCTATGTGTTGTCTCATTTAGTTCTTTCAGTGACCCTTGAGGTAAACACAGTTACTATCCCCATTTCACGGATGAGGACACTGAGACATTAGGAGGTTTAGGAGTGACAGCCAGAGGCCTTCAGTCCACATCTGTTGACTCTCTAAACTGTGTGCAGAACCTGGGACATTCTGCTGCCTGGAAGAGCCTCTTTTCTTCCTCCCTCCCCCAGGACAGAGTGGAGTCGGGGCCAGGGATGGGGCAGGGACTGCCAGGAGCCCCAACCAACTTCCGCAAGTTTTCAGACTTATTCAGAATGGGGATTCATCCTGGGCCTTGCCTTCCCACCCTGCACTTCAGTGGGGTTTTCACAGTAAAATGTGAGCAAGGCAGCAGATCCCAGGGGAGGCCTTGGTTCAAAGTGCTCTTAACCAGAATCTTTAGGGGGGCAGCCAAGGAACCAGCCATTTCAACAAACTCCTCGGGTGGGAGGAGTTACTCATATTACATCTATGTGACAAAGGACTTGCCATCCAGAATATGTAAATACCTACAAATCAAGGAAAGGAAAGACAATTCAAGAAGGAGATGAGTGAAAGATCTGGACAGGCACTTCACCAAAGAAGATATACAAATGGCCAGCACGTACCTAAAAAACATGCTCAGCGCGAAATAAGTCAAGCAGAGAGTCAAGTATCATATGGTCTCACTTATTTGTGGAGCATAACAAATAACATGGAGGACATGGGGAGATGGAGAGGAGAGGGAGTTGAGGGAAACTGGAAGGGGAGATGAACCATGAGAGACTATGGACTCTGAAAAACAACTAGAGGGTTATGAAGGGGCAGCGGGGGGGGCGGGGGGGTTGGGAGGTTGAGGGACCAGGTGGTGAGTAATGAGGAGGGCATGTACTGCATGGAGCACTGGGTGTGATGCCAAAACAATGAACACTGTTATGCTGTAAATAAACAAATAAAAATAAATAAATCAAAAAAAAAAAAAAAAAAAAAACATGCTCAGCATCATCAGGCATCAGAGAAATGCAAAGCAAGCCTACAGTGAGATCTCTTTCACACCCACCAGAATAGCCCAAATGGAAAAGACGAACATCGCCAAGATCTGGCGAAAATGTGGAGCAACTGGAACTCTCAGCATTATGAGTGGAAACATAAAATGATACGTTCGTTGGGAAAACTGTTAGCATTTTCTCTTAAAACCGAATGTGTGCATACCTTCTGACCCAACATTCGCAATCCTGGGTATATAGCCAGAAAAACGAATGACTTGTGTGCCCCAAAAGATAGAAACAAGAATGTTCATAGAAGTTTTACTTATAATAGTCCCAAACTGGAAAACCACCCAGATGCTTACCAACAGGTGAATGGATAACCAAAGTGAGTACAACCACATGATGAAATATTGCTCAAAAATAAAACAGAAAACAGCTACCGATACCTATATTACCACAGGTGTCTCAAACACATTATGCTGGACATGCACACAAAACCATTTACACGAAGCTCAATCACTGACAGGGATAGAAGTGGTCACCTTGGTAGGGGGGTCAGTGACAGGAGACAGGGTGGGACCCCCCATGCTGGAAATGTTACACATGCTTGTAAGTTAAAAATTAACTGAGCTGGACCTTTCAGATACTTTACTGGATGTATGTTATACTTCAAAAAAATGAAAAACCAAAATTGTAGTCAAAGACATGGCCGTCTTCTGACCTCTCCCTGCACCCTTGTGGTTGTCCCCAACCCCACCGTGAGCCCCTGGAGCTCTTGTCCGAGATCTCGGGGGCATGAAGACGGTCCCCTCCTCATTCCCCAGGCAGAACTCCTAGGAGCCTCCACATCCTCAGTGCTGGCTATTGGTCTGGCAGTGTGACCAGGTCTGGGACCTCCTGTCCTGAGACCTCCAATAAACTGGGAGCTTCTGCATGGAGGCTTCTCTCAGCTGGTGACTGGCCACAGTCTGACAGGCTTCAGGCCCCTGGCCATGCTATTCAGAGTGGGGAGCCAAGGCTCCAGCATTCATTTCTCCTCCCCTACGGGCCATGCAAATTCAGCGTGGTCCTCTGGGCTTGCTCTCCCCTCCCTCCAGTAGGCAGCAGGCAGAGGAAAGCCTTTGGCCAGGCCTCTGAGCCTTCCAGCCCATGGCCCTTCACTTCTGGGCAGCCGGGCACCTGCAAACAGTCTGTGCCCCACGGAGCCAGGGCTCATCCCAAGGTGACACCCACTGTGCCCTGTGTCTGACTCGGTTTACTGAATATCCCATGAGAGGCAGTCAGGATGAGGATAAGTGGACCCATCTTTAGACTAAGACACTGAGACCCAAGGAGGTGACAGGCCAAGGTCATATAGGTGTTTAGTGACCAAGCTGGAGCTAGGGCACGGTTCCCAATCCCAGGAGGGAACACCTCCCAGTACCTCCCAGGCTGAAGCATCCTGTGTTCTGCAAGAGCATAACCTATAGGTCCCCTCCAGAATCAGAAAGGAAGGTTCTTCCCTAGCCTCCCCCTTCGATCATCTGGGGGCCTGAACGGGAGTCTGAGCTGCTGCTCAGTGGAAGGAACCAGTGGGGACTGAATCAGCCCCTCAGTGGAGCATCAGAGCCAGCTAGAGAACCTTTGGAGGGAGCAGGAGGGCAAGTCAGACTGAGAACAAATCTAATTTTCTCCTTCTCGGGAAATTTTGCAAGTTTGGTCTGAAATGGGCTTTGGCCATCACCCAGGGATTCAGAGCTGGAAGCAAGTGCAGAGCCCCAGAGGGGGCAGACAGAAACAGGGCCTTGTGGTGCCGGGAGAGCACACTCCCCAGGGGGGTCTTCTCAGGGCCCATGGGCCAGACCCCAAGATCCCGTCCTCCCCGGGCTGCTTCCATTGTAGATGTGAACTACTAGAGCACTTGGTGGGGGAGCTGCGTCCTCATTCATCCCTGTGACTTCAGGACAATGCCAGGAAGTGGGGATTCTTGCCCCCATTGTGCAGATGAGAGAACTGAGGCCTGCAGAGGCATGGAGACTCCTCCAAGGCCTCATGAAATTTCTGCTTGGAGTTAGCAGTTGTTTTCCTTTAAAGCTGATGGGGCAGGGAGCCACGGTTTATCTCGTATCATGCCAGAGCCTGAGTGGAAGGAATTTCAGCTGTGTTCTGTTCCTCTTCCGTGGGATCTTGCTTGTCTCCCTGAACACCGAGTTGGGGGCTGAGCTAATGTTCTCAGACTTCCCTGTGTGGCATTAGACTGGGGAGTAGCTTATTCTTCTCTTCCTTTGTGGTTGAGGGAAGGGTCAGTGTTCTGGGAAGTAGTTATGCCTCCTGATGTGGGACCCACAGGGAGAAAGACACCCTGGGACCCGCTGGCCTGGGGCTGGGGCAAGGTGACATCTGGTCTGGTCTGACCCCACAGTCCCTGCCCTCTGAGCAGCCCCCATGAACCTCCTAGCCTGCCCAGGGCTCCCTGACCTCAGCAATACTTGACCTGAGTCTCTTTACTCTTTCCCAAAGACTTAACCCACTGCAGAGTCACAGGGGGCTGGCTGGCAGCTGGTCAGAGGCTGACCCCAGAGCTGGACTGGGCAGAAAGTATCTGTGTGCCCTGTCGAGGATGCATGCACACTGTGTGTGCTCAGCAAACACTTATGGGGAAAAGGCATGAACGTTAGCTGAGCACTCACTCCGTACTTTGTGTCCATATTGAGCTTCATTCTCAGTCTCTGCTCCTTATGAGCTGCTGAATCCCCCCGTTTTGGAGAGGGAGAAATTGAGGCTCAGAAAGGTTAAGTGACTGTTCAAAGTCATCACCGTTTGGTGGGGAAATGGAGATGTAAAAGCAGCTGCCCCTTGTGCTCCACGTGCTGGAGCTGGGCTTGTCACTTGTGAGACTGCTGTTTCTGCCTGCTTCCCCTTGGGTTCACTCCTCCCTCCCTACTTCCCAATCACTATGTTTCAGGGGAACTTGAACCTGGCCTAACTGGTCCCCTGCCCATCTCCATGTAGGACATGACCAAGGCCTGGCCAATCAGCACCCTGGCCAGTGATTGGTGCCCAGGTGGTCAGGTGGCCTAGGTGGGCCCAGTGAGAACCAGTCCTGAGCTTTCATGGGTACTGCTGTTGGGAATGTGGGTGGGGAGCTCCTGGGGACCACCCTCAGGGCAGGGGTTCTTGACTTAGGTGAATGTATAGAACTGTATTGCAGCATAACTGTTTTCACGTGTTTTTATTTTAAGCATATATGCATTATATTATGAAATAAATTTTACATTTTTATTTCATGTATTTATATATTTTATTTATCCATTTATTTTAATTATATATATGTTAGAAATTTAAAAATATTATTCTGAGAAGGAGCCCATAGGCTTCAGCAGACTAGTATAAAAATGGTTAAGAACCCCTGCCTAGGGGCACCTGGGTGGCTCAGTTGCTTATGCGTCTGTCTTCAGTTCAGGTCATGATCTCAGTGTCCTGGGATTGAGCCCAGCATTGGGCTCCCTGCTCAGCGGGGACCCTGCTTCTCCCTCTCCCTCTGCCTGCCACTCCCCCTGCTTTTGTGCTCTGTCAAATTAATAAATAAAATCTTAAAAAACAAACAAAACAAAACAGAAAACCTCCCTAGGGAGATCCTAGTTGAGAGCTAAGTCTCCCAGGTGGAAGGCAAGGCTGACAGAAGAGAAGGGATAGTGTCCTGATCATTAAGCCCTGGATCCAGCAATGCCTGAAGCCTCTCTTGGACTTCTTCTGTCAGTGAGTCAATAGCTCCTCCCTTTTGTCAATTAAACCAGTTTGAATCAGGCCTTGTTACTTATAACCACGGGGCCCTGACCAGCACAATAGTGTGTTTGGGGTGTCAGTGGTGGGCCACACTCAACGGGGCACAGAGAGGAGCATATGATTTCTGTCCCCAGGGACCTCACAGTCTCCAGGGCATTTGGCTTAGGCCATCATAGTACCACCTGAGGTCCCATGGGTAGACAGGCTCTACTCTCCCAGGGCCCTGTCTATGGGGAGGAAGGCCCTGTGGAGCTCTGGGCATGGGGAGGTGGGGTGGGCTCCAGAGGTGACCGTCTGGTAAGTGAAGGCTTCTGTGTGGACTGGCTGCTTCAGCTGGTCTCTGACTACAAAAGTCACACCTTTCTGTGGGGTGCCTCTAGCTGTACTGTTGCCCACTTCTTCAGAAGCACCCGGTTTTGGGGATAGCACATAACGAGGGGACAATGGGCAGTCCCCGGACTTCTGCTAGAAGGAATTTCTGAGTTATTTCTGGCGTCTCCTGTACCATGAGGCCCATCCTTTGTAGGGGGCCTCCATGTGGCCTTTGCGATGGGTCTCCCTGCTGCTTTTCCTTGCTGGACACTAGTCTGGGGGCCATGGGTGTACATGGGAGAGAACAGACACCTTCTGCCCTTGGGGAGGCTGTGATCTAATGGAGAAACAGCATGAACAAGGGACAGCATACCTAAAGAAAATGATTCAGATCCTAGGGTATACCATGAAGGAAATAATCAGGGGTCATGTGACAGAGAATAATGGTAGTAGTGGGAAGGCTAATTTACATGAAGAAGTTAGGACAAGTCTTTCTGGGAAGACGAGATTTCAGCTGAGACCTCATCTCTAGGAAAAGCCTGGGAAGAAAGTTCCAAGCAAATAGAATGGCGTATGTAAATGTTCTGGGGTGGACTTAAGCTTGGAGATTCTGTGGTGTAGAAAGATCAAGAGGACTGGGCTGTGTGAATGCGGAGGAGGGGAGGAAGGAAGTGGGGAAGTAGTAGAGGCCTTCTAAGCCATGTTGGGGAAAATACATTTTCTTCTCACTATGGTAGAAACCCACAGTAGGGTTTTAAGCAGGGGAGACACAGCTTGAGCTGACTTTATGGAACATCCCTTTGACTGCTGTGTGGAGAATGCAGTAGCCCTCAGCCTGGGTGCAGGGCCCTCAGAAAAGGGTAAGGATGCCTTGGAGCCTGGGATAATAAGGATGTTCCTGGAGAGGAGAGAACAGATTCTTTTCTTCCTTGGTAGCTGCATCCCTGTTCCCCTCTCATCCCTCTTTCCTTCCCGCCATCCAGTCCTCAACACCCCTTCCCTAGCATCTTCTGTGGTCTCACCCTGGGCTGGATGTTGGGGCACAGCCAGAACCCCGCCCTGCGCGTGAGCATCAGAATCACAACCAGCCGGAGGCGGCGGGTTTCTTCAGCTCAACTCTCCTGCAAGTCGTGCAACAAGCTGTCGGAGGGAGACACTGTTGAAATCACAATGCTGCAGCCGTGGTAATAGACCTCCTCAATCAGTAATCAAGGTCCTCGGCTCAATTTGGGTAGCAGCTTTATGTGGTAGTTTAATTCATTGTACACCAATTTCAGTTGTGCATTAATTACAGGCGGCTGAATAGTAATTAACTAATCATCATGTCACTCCTTCCCCGTTAGGAACAACCTCATTAATTCCAGTCTGCAAGGCTGCTGGTGTCTTTTGCCACCCCCCACACCCCCCACAACCCCGAACTCTCTCCCTCTCTCTTTTTGGCTGCTCTTGACTTATAATCAAATGTGAAATTCATGCATTTTTTAATAAGTTCTCGGCTGTTTTTGCCACTGAAAAATTCATGGCATTATGCAGTCCCTTTAAATAATGTTTATTCATTATACATTTCTTATCTACATGTTTGGTGCTGTCTGTTCTTAGTGACAAGCTGTGCGTACAGTCTTGGAGGGGCATTGGGACCAGTCTGGGGCCATCTTGGGTAATGGGGGAAGGTCTGCCCCGGAGGCATTGGTGGTTTCCTCGCAAGCACAATGTTTGGGTAAGTAGCATTTGTCCTCTTGGTGTTTTGCTGAGGCTAGTCTCTGGCATGTGCTCTGTCTTCCATACGAGTTTGTCCTTCCCTACCTCCAAACCCTGGCAGATGCCATGCCCTCCTCTCCTCTGGTCATCTTATCTCCCTCCATTCTGCTTGACTGTAGGCACAGATCAAAGCTACTTCTTCCAAGATGCCCTCCCCACCCCGCAGTTCTGTGCAAACTCAGGTTATGTGTGTTGTTGCTGGAAGGCTGTTCACACTCTCACCACGGATCATCATTGCAGTCCTGCTTGTTTCCAGACCCTAGAGGAAGGCCCTTCAGTGGTGTGGACTGAGGGAAGCATCTACAGCTATTGCTTTATTGGGTCCTACTGAACTCCCGTGAGGCAGCCTTGCAAGCCTCCGTACTCCATTTCAGAGATGAGAAATCAGCAAAAATAAAGGGTTGTCTTAAGCCACAGCCAATAAGTGGATGAAAGAATACAGCAGCCCAGATACCCTGATTTTCAGGCCACAGAAATTATCACCCAGTGTCCCTGGATGGCCACTCTTTTTGAGACACGAGACCCCTGCGTGAGTTCAAGGGGATCTTACTCTTGTTTCCCTCTGGTCAGTCAGCTCTGGCTCCCAAATGCCCACGGCTTAACCCCTGCTCCTGCTGGGCACTGAGGTTTGATGCTCCTTCAGCCCAGCATTTGCTTCATCAGCTCCATGTCTTCATTTAGTCCCAACTTAAATGCCACCTCTTTCGAGAAGCCCTCCCTGACCATTCCTCCTAAAGGGCTCTCCCGTCACTCTACTCCATATCACTCAGGTTTATTCTTTATCTAACATTGTCTTGCTCATTTACTGACTTAGTTTTTCGTGGTCTGTCTTCCCTTCTAGAACATAAGCCACACCGGGGGGAGCCATGTCTTTCTTCTTGACAGATGTATCCTCAGGACCTGGGG
This sequence comes from Meles meles, assembly GCF_922984935.1. Lineage (NCBI taxonomy): Eukaryota > Metazoa > Chordata > Mammalia > Carnivora > Mustelidae > Meles > Meles meles. The sequence goes on along the minus strand of NC_060084.1, from coordinate 37,369,750 downwards.
TGCCTTATGTCTACATAAAACCCAAATTCCTCAGTGTGACCCACAGAAAACACGTCGTCTGCCTTTGCCAAGGGCTCTCGAGTCACTTCTCCCCATATTCGAGCTCGACCTGGCAGCACAGTGCCGACTGATAGAAATACATTGTTAATGTGGGATTTGAAGTTTTCTTGTAGCTATGTTAAAAAAAAAGTCAAAAGAAAGAGGAGATATTAATTTTCATAATATATTTTCTTTAACTCAGTATCGTCAAGATGTTAGCACTTCATCATATAATCAACACAAAAAAATATTAATGAGGTATTTCACATTCTTTTTTCTGTGCTCAGTCAGACCGGGAACTCAGCTGTGCTCTGGGTGGATTAAAACGAGACAGTGGGTCTTGGTTACGGGTCAAAGTCAGTGTCTATGTACTTGGAGGCTCTCCTGGTGTGAAGCGGTTATCAGCTAATCTGCAAAGGAGTGCGGGCCTAAGACCCTGTGCAGATGCTCAGCCACTCTCCTCTGCTGGACACGCTGCAGGACCAGGAAAAAGGGGAGGGATGTGTCCCTGGTGCCACCCCGGATCCTTGAAGGCTTGCGCTTTCAGACGTTTGACCCTGCCCTTGGCTGCTTCTTTCTCAGCTCTCGCTGGGAGGTATCTGGCTGTCCCCATGGGACATCTTTCCTCTTCAGGGAGAAGGATGGGGGGAAAGCAAACCCACTCAGTGACCTGCAGCTCTCACCCAGCAAGGGTGCTCCCCTCTTGTGCCCAGCACCGTGAGAGGCGAGGAACACAGAACCTGCCCCCGCAGAAGCCCCCAGAACAGAGAGGGCAGTGGGCAGCTGGGGGGCATGTGGGGCAGAAAGGGCTGTGGCAGGAGACATCTGCCGCTCCTGTCAGGACCACAGGAGCTTTTTGGAAGTGGCATTGACCTGGCCAGGAAGAGGCATCCGGCATGGTAGATAGGTCCCTCCTTGGCAACAGGGCTTCAGCTGCTTGGCGCCTGCCATCCAGATGCCCTCAGGCTAGACCAAGTTAGGCTGGTCACCACTCCGCTCCCAAGCAGAGGCTGGGACACGACAAGAGGGGCAGTCTGATGGGAAAGTTGGGGAATAGGAAATGACACTGTTGTTGGGGGAGAGAGAGGGAGAATATACTTGAACTGTCTGCAAGGAACAAGAGAGCAGAGGGCTGAGAGCACCCCGGGTGGCCCAGGAGCAGGGCGTGGCTGCCTCCAAGCCGCTGGGCCCCCTCCCAGCTGGAAGAAGCAGGGTTCCCACAGGCCAGATGGCAGCTCACCCTTCTCGGAGCCCAGCTTGATTTTTCCGCCAAGATATTGGAGGAAGGTGTAGAGCACTGCCCGGGGATCCTGAGATGAACCTGGTTCTCATCCTGCCGCTAACACTCTGATGTCCTGGAGCCATAGGCCGCTCATCCTAGAGTCAAGGTGCTCTCCCCTATACCAGAGAAGTAACGAGCTTGCCCTGTCCACCACACAGACCTGTGACGAGGACACCATTCAAGACTGGATGCGGAAGAGTTGTGCACATTGGGTGAAGCCTCTGAGAAGTGGAAGTGAAGGGGGCAGGGGGCCAGCATGGCTGTGGGCTAGTAAATCCTCTCCTTACTTGCGAGGCAGAGGATGGCCCGCTCTTGGCTTCTGAGGGGACCAAACTCAGGCTTTTTTGTCTGATTCACAGGAGGCAAAGCAGCCTCTCATCCTGAACTACAAATCCTGAGCCCAGGTGGGATGGGCAAACCCTGACAAGAGGATGTGTGCAGAGAGCCCTGCATCGAGGGCCAGTCTGTGTATAGTCTTGTTCTCCTGAAAACGCCACAAGGATATAGTGTTTTTAGCGGCGTCTCGGGGGGTGGCGGGGCAATGGTTCCAGGCCATTTCGGGAGCACTGCAAGGACAAGTAGGCATCACCGGCACTTAATTTTCCAGAAACGTACCTCCTGTAGAGCCCGTAAAGCCCAGCACGCTCCTGGAAGAATGACTACGTGGGGATAACGTCTTGTCAGAGATGAGGTGAGGCAGGAAACATTGACGCTGCACACCAAAAAGAAAAAAAGAAAGAAAAAAAAAAAGATGCCTTACAATGAGTCTTATCATGGTGGGAATAGAAAGGAAGCAATTAGGATTCCACTGCAATTTCTGTAATAAGATGTCTCATCCGGTAATGACACGAGACGTGTGCTGTTGACAGCTGCTGACAGTAACGGGCATCCAGGGTTACAGGGACCCAGCTCTCAGGCACACAAGTCTTTTAATTATTGACACGCAGTCATGGGGGAAGTCTGAGGACACACAACACACCCATAGCCACGGGCTCCGCTGTGTCTACGCAGTTGGAGCGGCTTCGACTTGCCTTGGACTCTGCTGGCTTCGCCTACTGTGGACTCAATGTCAGATTTGGGGGTGGGAGGTGACAGGTAAGTGTGGGGAGCAGCCAGGGCTGGGGCTGTTTGGCGGATTGTCTGGAGTGCATTCTAGGGCTCGGCGTCTGGGGAACGGAAGGGGGCCTTGCTGGGCCAGCACTTCGCCGAAGTGGGCTTCCTTGAAACCTGGTCCAGACACGTGCTCTGGGAAGTGTTCCGAGATCCTGTAGTTTGGGAAACACTGCACGTGATGCCTCTCCCCGCAGAGTCCTATGTACCCCACACAGAGGAGGCCCTGAGAAGTCCCGAGGTAGACACCCATCCAATTTCACATAATCCTCCCTTTCCCACAGTTTCTAGATGGCAGAATAGCACCTCCCCTTCCACCCACCCTGGGCATGTGCAGGAACATTCTGCAGACCTGGGAGCTCTGAGGCACAAGCTTTGGGAAAGGCCTCCCAGGGCTCCTGGCATCAGGCCGGGCCCAGTTACATAAACAGCAGCATCTCTGAGAGCTTGCCGTGTGTAAGTCCCACGCCTCGGCTCTCAGGGAGCTCATTCCCCACTGGCTCCTTCCTTCCAGCCTGGGATACAGAAACACACGAGTCAGAGGAGGGGGGTGGACAGCCTCCCACAAGTGACCTCTGTGAGAGGACGGAGGCTTGGGTGGGGCCCTGTTGCTCTGCAGCATAGCGGCTCGGAGTTCCTGGGGCCTTGCCCCCCCAGCCCGAGGGCAGAGTAACTTCTGATGGTGGCAGTCACCGTCCCCTAACTCCTTCCTGTGCCCTGCACCATCGGACCCTGTTCAGCTTCCAGAGTCCCTCTGGAATGCCTTGTGATACGTGTGTACCCTGCTCTCTCATTGCAGACCACGGCAGATATCTGCCTTTCCCGCTCACCCCTGCATTCTCTCTTCTGGGGACACACCCTGCATTCACCTGGGAGCTCCCCTCTCCTATCCTTCACCCTATGTTTCATGTGGGTCTAAACCCTGTGCCCCATCTGGGTCCAGGACGGGCATGTGGCCCAAGTCTGGCAAATCAGAGCACTACCTCCCCAGCCACAGTGTGATGGGCCATGGGGAGATGCTAGGTCCTGCTGGGGGTTTTCCCAGAAGCAGACCCAGAGATGAGAGTCTCTGTACAGAGCTGGCTTTGGAGTGGATCCAGGAAGTAAGGAAGAGAAGTGAGGCAGTGAAGGGAAAGAGGACAGTGAGTAGGTTACGGCTGGGGGTAACTGGAGCTCTGTGTCTCTGGGCAGCTCTGGGAGATGCTGTGGAACATGCTTCCAAATTATCCCGATGGAAGGGTGGTGAAGCCGACTATCCAGAAGCTTCTGGCTGCTCCTGGTTGGGGCGGCTCCTGGGCTCATTCGATTCAGGACCCTTCTGCCTTACTCTGCTCTAGGCACCAGCCTAGCGTGCTCAGGTGAGCACACAGAGGCTGGCATGGGCTAAGCAGTGTGTGATGAGTGGGGAGAATGGGGCCTGGCCACTGACCTCTCACAGCCCCTTCTCCCTCTGTCTGTCCTCCCTGAGCACCACACCTGTCCTCCTAATGCCATGGAGCCTCTGTCACCTTGCCTGCCCTTCCTTCTTCCGAAGCTGCCACCATGTCCCCTGTTAGTCTCATCCAGGTGTGTTCTGGATTTCTTCTGTGCACTGTTTTTAACAACCAGCCCTCTGAGAGCAAATGTGTGTGTGGGGGGGGGGTATTTTTGTTCCCACACCGGCCAGCCTTCCATCTCTCCAGATGCTAATTAAGTGCCCTACAATCCCATTCAGGTCTCACACTAGCTACCTGGAGTTAGCATAGACCCGTAGACCCGGCAGGAGAGGGACTCCGTCCCAAGAGGCTGTGCTCCCTTCAGATGCCAATCACAAGTCCAGGGCCACCCACACTTCTGACCTGGCTGTAAATTGGTTGGAATTCTGGGATTTGAACGTTTGCTTGACTAGCTCACAGAACTCAAGGAGGTGCTTTAATTTCTGTCCATGGTTTATTAGAAAGAATGCACCCCAGGAACTGCTAACTGGAAGAGACACAGGGGACAAGATGGGGGGCGGGTGCGCCCGGCACATCCGTCTGCTGGGAGCATGTCACCCTGCCAGAATGTGGTGCTTTCACCAACTGGGAAACTCTCTGAACCCCTTGGTTTAGGGTTTTTGGTTTTTGGTTTTTTAAATCACTGGTCATTGGCGATTGACTTAATTTCTAGCCCCCTCCCTGCCTGGGAGGTACGGGGGTTGAAGGGGCTGAAATTCCAACTCTCTAATTCTGAGTGGTATTTCTTTGACCAGCCCCCATCCTTGACCGCCCCTTCCCCCTCCTCCCTGCCACCAGTCATCTCATTAGCATACAAAGACACTCACACCATTCAGAAGATCCCAAAAGTTTTAGGAGCTGTGTGCCACCAATCTGGGACAAAGACCATATTTTTATTTCTTATTGGTATCCTACCCACCTTCTTCATTAAGTTCCAGTCCGTTTCACACTAAAGGGACCACTGTCCTTGGGGGTAGTGGCATCACATGAGAAATACAACTCTTCACAGTGGAATCCCAGACTGGGGGTAGGGTAGGGGCTTCTCCCCTGGCCCCAGATCCTCCTGGTGGGTGGTGGGTCTCATGCTTCTGCCCCCTTGACTCCCTTTCTTGCTCTCTTGAGGTTGGGGTGGGAGGAGCAGGCAGCCCTAGTCTGAGTGATTGGAGATCATGTAGCTGTTTACACAGCAAATGCCATCGTTGCTTTATTGTGTGCCACGTTTTGCCCCAACTCTAGAAAACATAGTCCTAAAAAAAGAAACACAAAACACAAAACAAAAACACCAGACATTACAATTTTCCTGACATCTTGGGTTTTTGCTAAAGATTAAAAATGCTACTTCTATAATCTGTTTCTGAAACTGCTTCGGAAATGCCATCATCAAGACCAAAATGCACCAGGCAACCGTTAGAGAAGCAAATAATACTCTTTCCTCATTTGCCTAAAACCGTCACAGGATCCTGCAATCTGTGAATAGCACCCAGTCTATCCCCTGAGCCCTGTGTACATTTGGGAAATTAATTCTGGCTCTCTTAGGAACGTCATAAAAGTGATGCACGTGGCCATCAGTTTGCTCTGTTTCTGCAGGCTGGAGCTATTAAGGCCATGAGTGGCGCCAGGGTGGTGTGTGCTAGCAAAGGCGTTCTGGGCAGGGAGGGGAAGGAGCAGGAGGCAGGACAGAGACTGTCTCCAAGGGAGGCTCTAGAAGTTCTCGTGAGCTCCAAGCTCTGCACCTTGTGTGATGGGGCTGGGTTCTCGGTCTGGCTGAGCCTCAGTTTCCCCATCTCTAAAATGGGCATCACAATAGCACCCACCTGGCTGGGTTGTCTGAGGGTTAAGGAGCTGGAGGGTTGGGGAGGAACTCAGCAGAGCACTCAGCAGGTGTCACTGCTGTGGCTGGTCCTGGGGGACAGGAGTCCCTGGTAAACCAGGGAAGGGGAAGCTGGGGCCTGTGGGGGTGATGTGAGCAGGCTGGACCCCAGAGAGCCTCCGAGCTGACAGTTTGTGCATGGGAGTCCAGCCTCTGCCTCTACCTCAGAGGCAACCTTGTGTGGGCTTTCCCCTCTCAGACCCCACCCCTGAGCTGGCTCCCCTCTCTGGGCTGTCTTTCTCTCTGGCGAACTCTGCCTCCACCTGTCAAAATCCCACCAAGCTCAAAGGCCATTTTCCAAGAGGCAGCAGGGCATGGAAGGTAGGAGAATAGGCTCTGGAACCAGAATGCCTGGGTCCAAATCCGATCCCACCACTCACTAGTTGTGTGATCTTGAACCAGTCACTTACCTTCTCTGCACTTCTGTTTCCTTTCTGTAAAATGGACATAATAGTAGCCACCCCCTAGGGCTGTTGTAAGGCTGGCTGAGTTAACACGCATCATGCACTTAGAACAGTGTCTGCAATAGAGAAGCTGCATAAAACAACAACAATAAGTGATAGTTCTTTTAGGAAATGTCTCTGACCCATGAAGACTCAATTTCTCTTCTTCTAGTCTGGTCATCACTGTATACACCCTTAGTCCAAAAGGCCTAGCAAAGAGCCTTGCCCATAGCAGGTGCCAATACTCACATAGTTAAGCTGCAAAATGTGGGTCAGAGATGATGACCCTCCATCTCTCCTTCCTTTCCTTCCTCCCCTCCCTTCCAGCACATAGTCCCTCATGCCAGGAAGGCTCTCCAGGGAGCTGAGCCTTTGCATGACGATTTAAAGGACAGATGGAGCAGACTCGGACAGCAGGTGGGCAGCTGCCTGGGGCCCAGGCCTGAGAGGAGGCTGTGCCAGCATCCAGCTCTCTCTCTGGCCTGCGCCTCTGCTCTATCCGCCGTTCCTGATGGGTGGAATATCTCCTTCCAGGGCCCTAGGGCCAGCCGCTCTTTGCTCCATCCTTCCTTTCTGTGCCAGGGAAGGAAGGCCACTGTGAAAGAGCAGGGAGGTCACATGGTCACTAAGCACTGAGTGCACAGTGTTTGTGGGCTTACCGGAGCAAGGGCACCCGAAATCCCAGCAGAGCGTCTCCTCAGTGCTCTGTGCTTGTTTATGCCTCAGGGCCTTTGCACATGCTGTTTCTGTCCCTGGCATTGTCCATCCCCAAAACTTCCTGGGACTGACTCCTGAACATCTGCTCATGAAGCATGTCTCCAAGGGGCTCTTCCTGACCCCCACAGCCAAAGCTGAATCTACCCCCACCCAAGCCCTTTCCACGGACCACTGTGTATTCACTGGCTCACTTTTTCTCTCTATCCTGCTTCGGAACAAGCAGTGGCTTTGGAAGTTTGTCCTCTGTCTAGCTGCAGCATGTGGTAGATGTCTACCGAGTAGTTGTTGAATTCATCAGTTAACTCATAAAAACAGGATGGCATGCCCTGGAGACCCCCTGACTGAGCTGGTGATCCCTGAGTGGCTTTGTGCACTGAAGCTCCAGACCAGCTGAGCCGCCGTGCTCCCAATCCCAGGATGGGGTGGCCGCCGACTGTGCCCCCAGATCTGGTCAAGCCTCAGGCCCTGCCCACTTGACACTGCTGGCTGAGATTGCTCCTCTCACCCCCTCCTGGGCACCTGAGAGAGTGGGAAGCTTGGGCCAGGCTTATGCCAGTGTGGGTGAGATGTGGGAAGTATCCCCTGACTTCCGCCCCCTTCCTCATGGTCAGAGGCACTGATGGGCCTTGATCTCCAGCTAAGTCTCCCAGATGAGGGCCTCCCTTCATTTCTGGACTCTTCCCAGAGACAGCATCTGGGGAGGGTGGGCTAGGGTCTTTCTGGGAATGGGGGGCAAGGAGGCAAATTATGGCCTGGGGATGGAAGGGGCTGTTGCTGGCAGCTCTGCTGGTCTGCCCAGATGGAGTTACAGCCTGAGTGGCTAAAGTGGCCAGTGCTCCTCCCACAGGCCTCCTCCCACCCCAGGGGGAAGGGAAGGGCCATAGGGCCGGAGCCTTTGAGATAGTTCCTGACAGGCTCGCTCCCTCAGCAGGACCCTCTCTAAATGTCCACAGGCCCCTGGTCCGGCCTTCAGGCTCTTTGCCGGCTTCCAGGCCTGTCCCACTGCACTGGGTCATGGCTGCAGCAGGCCTTCTCATCCTTCAGAGGCAGTCCCAGGCCCTCCCCTCTGCAAAGCCTGCCCTGTGAGTCCAGTCCTGCCCCGTGAGTCTGGTCCTGCCCTGTGAGTCTGGTCCTGCCCTGTGAGCCCAGTCCTCAGCATCTGCCTGCCTGCTGTTCCAGGGAGCCAGTGGAGGCCCGGCCATGAGCGGGTGGACAGCGGGAGACAATGCTGGAGAACGTGACTGAGGTCAGGGTTTCTTGACCTCAGCACTCCTGGCACTTTGGGCTAGATCATTCTTTGCTCTGATGACATCCTGTGCATGGTGATGTCTAGCAGCATTCCTGGCCTTTACCCCCTAAATGCCAGTAACACCCCCCCACCCAGTTCTGCAGAGTAAGAATGTCTCCAGACGTTGCCAGGTATGCCCTGGGGCAGATTTGCCCTCAGCTGAGAACTACTGAGAAAAGGGGGAATAAGAGGGGGAACTACTGGGGGTGCGGGAGGGGTGCGCAAAGGTTGGGGGCAGGAAGGCCGGGTGGGGGAGGTGGAGGGGCTCACAGAGGTGGGGCACGGGGTGCCCAGGCTCTGTGATTTCTGGCCCTTCTGGAGAGTTGCTCCATGGAGGTCAGTGTGGCTGGAGCTCAGGTGGTGAGGGAGGCTTGGGGAAGGCAGGGGTTTCTCTTTGGGCCACATTCCCCTGGAATCCGAACAGCAACACCTGATAGCAATTCAGGCCCTAGGAATCTTTTGACGCAGGGAGGAGAGTCTGCTTATGCTTCAAAGCATTTCTTTAGGGAGCACAGCAGGGGGAATGACTAGGTTGGGGTCTCCGGAGTGGGGGACAGCTACTGAGACTCTGCAGAGAGTGGGTGGAGGGGCCTGGCTGGTCCCTTGGATGACACCAAAGGGCTGCGACCCCCCAGGGCACATGGCGTGGAGGATTCTAGGCAGAGCAGCGACTCCTTGCTCTGCTCTGTTAAATGGTCATGGGCTACATGGAGGGTGTTTGGGGGACAGGCAGACCTAGAGAAGACCCTGGCCAGACAGGAGATGGGAGGCCCTGCCCAGAGCTGTGGGCTCCTCTGGGTCTGGGCTTCCCAGGTGTGTGGACTTGCAAGAGAAGCCAGATAGGAGGCCCCTCCCTGTCCTTGCTCTATAACTCCTGGCTCTGAATCATGGCAGAGTCCCTGGCACCTACTTCCCAAGAAACCTCAGGAGGAGCAGTTAGGAGCCCACTGGGATGCTGAGATGGCTGCATCGGACACCTCAACCCTTGAGCCTGGCACGGCCCGGCCCTCCTCCGGCCCAGCCTCTGTGCCCGCCCCAGGACCTGCTGCCTTGCCTGGGGTCGGGGGCTGGCCACAGAGTCTTGACTTGGGAGTCTAGCCAAGGTCCCTGGGCTCGCACAACCAGGTGGCACAGGGACTGCACAGTCCCTCTGTGTCCAGGCGGTTCCCTCAGGTGTGTGGCCCTGTTGCGGCATGCCTGCTCTGTCTCCAAGTCTGAGACGCCATCTTTCCATAAACATTCTTGGAGGAGGGTCCGCCATGGTAGGCCGTTTCTCAAAAATTAAGTGCTGGCACTATGTGCCTATTTCTCTACTTATGTCACCATAAATAGCCTGTGCCCTTCTTCTAGGGACACTGCTAACACCGACTGTCACTGCGGACTTCCATCATGTATACAGACCTCGCCGCTCCCTACTGTCCCTACTATAGGACCCTGCGGCCAACATTTACAGAACCTGACTCACCTCTGTGAAGGCACGGGGTCTGGGATCTTTCCAAAGCTAGATGTTCCATTCAAAGGGAAGAGTGACATTTTCCCCAGAGAATTTTGATTGGGGTAATACACACACACGTATATATACATATTTATATATACACATATGATGCCACGTGCGTATGCCATCAGTCCTCTCAAAAGCTTTCTTCGGGTGGCAGGAAGTCTCTGTGAAGAGCCGCAAGTTCGGGCCTGGAAGGAGGGACTGGGGTTCCAGGCACAGAAACGCCTCTGACTGGCAGGGCGACCCGCTGGCTGACTTTCCCAGGGCATTTGTCAGAGAAATGCGGGTTTCTCGTGGTTAGGTTGGCGTCCTGTGACTGTGTTCTGTCCTGCCGTGTCAGAAGCAGTCCAAGGGGTAGGTTTGTCCAAAAGCTGAGATGTGTGCCCTGCTTGGACGCTGGTGCTCCCGACACCACAGCATAGCAGGGGCTTCCCCGTTCCCAAGGCCCAGCACCAGTGAAGGAGGGGAAGGCAGTGACACTTAGCACGGAAGAAAGACCGTGTGCAGGTCAGGGGGTTGTCTGGGGTAGGGGCTTCCCAGGTGTGCCTGCTCATCAGACTGTACGGCCACGCCCTTTCCTCCCAGCTGGGGGAAGTGGGATGGTGATGGCTCAGTCCTCAGACAGTGGTGAGGCCCAAGGCTGATGACACAGGGCAAGCACCTGGGCAAGGTCTTGGCCGCAGAAGGGCTGGAGCGTCCTGCTGGTGATCACGGCCACATGCCCTCTGTGGAGGTAGAGTAGGCCGGTGTGCAGACAGGAGTTTGAGGGACGGGCAGGCACACCCGCCAGGAGGAGGCTTTGTGACGCACCTATGGGGAGCTTGCCCTCGGGGCGGAGGTCAAGCCTGGCCCACTCAACTGCCGCCCACGTGAGTTTGGTCCAGGTGAGCATATGTTGGAGGCCCTGGGCAATGGGGGTCATTAAAGTGTCTGTGTTGTGTGCTGTAGGGAGATGAACTGAGCAAACAAAGCTTCCATCCCGCAAAGCCTCCATCTTGTTAGCAGAGGAGGAGGGAGCGGAGAGGCCTTGCGGGCCACCACGGAGAGAGGCTGCAGGGAATCCCTTGTCAGAATGGATGGAAGGGGCTCCAGGCAGGGGACTGGGTCAGGGGAAGGTGCAGAAAGTGCAAGGTGTGTGAGTGCACGCTCGCTCCGGTGTGTTGTGCACACACACATCCTTAGGGAAAATGTGGGGTGTGCAGTGGGATGCCAGTTCAGGAGACGCAGGGAAGGGAGGAAGGAACAGAGATTGCCCCATGACCACCGCCCCATGGCCTGCCTCTCCTTCGCTGGGCTGTGGCCTCCTGGGCAGGAGAGTAGGGTCTCTAAGCTGCAGGTGGTCCCCAGGGATGGCTGTGAGGAGCTGGGCACTGTGTCAATTCAGAATAGCCCCAGACCAGCTGGCCTCTTCTCCAGCCATGAGGTCATGAGGCTGAGGTGCCTGTAAGCACTGGGGAGCCTTGTGGCAGGTCTGTTAGGGCAAGGGGGTGAGCTCCATGAGGCCTCTGCTCCTGGAGCTTAGAATCATGCAGCAGACCATGATGGGCTCTTCCACACCACAAAGAGTCACATCCTAGGGGCAGTGAGTATGCGTGTGTGTGTGTGTGTGTGTGTGTGTACCAGAGAGAGAGAGAGAGAGAGAGAGAAAACACAATTTTAGAAAGTTGGAAACTAATTCTAATAATTAAAAATGCAAGACACAGGACAAAGACCACTCCTTCATGGGCTACATCTGGATCAGCACTGCTTGTCTGTGACCCCTGGTCTAGAAGATCGTAGGGTCAATGGTGTGCAGGTCAGCAGCAGGGCCTGAGGGCCAGTCTGAACGTCCTCCTGCAGAAGCTCCTTCCTAACCCTGCAGCTCTGTGGATGGTGGGTCCCCCTGGAGACAGGCTGCAGGCAAGGCCTGGGGCAGGGCCTCTCACTGTGGTGGCCAGCTCTGGCCCTGTCTGGCCAGCCCCGCAGGCCTCAGTTTCCTCATCTCTCCAGTAAGGGACTGGGGTTGACCCATGCTGGCCCAGGAGGCTGAGCTGTGGCTAGTGCCATCTGAGCCGGTGGCCTTTCGATGTCCTGCTCTCACACTGCCCGGGGATCCCCCCACCCACCCTGACTTCAGCTGCTGCTCTGCTCAGCCCCAGCAAAGTGCCGGGAATGCATTTCTGCCTTCCCCTGGGACCTTAACAAGTGGAGTGGGTCAGTCAGCTGAGTGTCCGACTCTTGATTTCAGCTCAGGTCATGATCTTAGGGTCTGGGGATCTAGCCCTGCATCAGGTTTCTTGCTCAGTGAGAGGAGTCGCCTGGAGATTCTCTCTCTTCTTTCCCCTTGCCCTCCTCCCCTCTCAAATAATAAATCCTAAAAAAAAAAAAAAAAAAAAAAAAAGGTAGAGTCGAGACGGTAATGCTTCACCCAACAGGGCAGCTCTGCAGCTGTGCCTTGCCAGGCCTTCACGATCCCTATTGTTTCTTCTCTGGGCCTTGGATGCACTGGCTCCCACCTCAGGGGGAGGCCTCCAGGAGAGCCCTGTCCTCCCCAGAACCCACCTCTGAGGACAGGCATGGCGGCCACAGCCTCACTTTCCTAGCTCCGACACCTCATTCCTGCCATGAAATCTGAAATTTCTGGGGACCAGGGAACCCCTACCTCCATTCAGAAGTGGGGAGGGGGGCTTCCTGCTTCCATCTTCTGAGCAAATCCAGCCCTCCTGGAGTCAGCTGGAAGGACCGGAAGTGTCATGTTGTGTAAAAAGTGGTTAAAATAATAAAGGCAGGGTGAGGAGCGCGATCGGCCTTGTGGTGGAAAAAGCCATGTCTGTGGGTCCTTGTGCGTTTAGGGAGAGCCCAAGCAGAGAACCAGAACTGTATGTTATCGGATGGAAATGCCCTCAGTTTGAGGGATACTGGAAGACTAAGCAGTGGTTTTTATGTGAGGCATAGAAAAGCACATGGCCGAGAGTGTGCAGGGAGGAGGGGTCTGAGTTACGGGCTGGCCAGAGCCCCAAGCCCTCGTGCTGCCGTGCCCTGTCACTTCCGTCATGGCCCCACTTGCCCCTCTTTGCTGAGGTTGACTGCATGTCCAGCACCAGCCTCTGCCACAGGGGTTTATAACTCAGCCATAAAAACGGCTCCGGGGCTGCGGCTCTGCATCTAAGATGTCACTGGGGCCATGTCCGCCCCCCCGCCCAACCCTGCCGTCTGGGGACGTAAAAGTGGATTTACTGGGCCGAAGAGACAGCTCGTGTGCTCTGAGCGGACACGAGCGTAAAGGGGTGAGCGGTGTGTATTTGAGCCTATGTGTGTTTGCATGCGGGCATGTGAGCGTGAGTGCACGCCTATGTCTGTACACATGTGGTAGTGTGGTACCCACGTGTGAGAGCATGCATGTGCGTATGGGTCTGTGTTGAGCCTGTGTGTGAGTGTGTAGTGAAAACATGTGCGCACGTGTGAGAGCCTGTGCGTGGGTATGTGAGCCTGCATGTGTGCAAACACGCGTGCGTACGAGTGTGCAAACGTGCACAAACACGGGCGGGCATACATGAGTGTGTGTGCGAGCAAGAGGGCATCCGGGTACATGTGAACATTTACGTGTGTGTGAGCAGGTGGGCATGTGTGCGTGTGTGTGACAACGCTGTGCATGCGTGTGCTCATGCACGTTGGTGGGACGGTCAGAGCGGGGAGAAAGGTGCAGTATTTCAGTTGGAAGGAGAAGGCATGAGCTCAGTCTTGGCTCTGTCTGGGGAAGAGGAGGCCCCAGACCATGGGGACTGCCAGCTCCCGACGGGACTTGGGAGTCGGGATAGGTGGGTGTTGAGGACCCAGGACAATAACAGCATCCCCGGCTGGGCTGTCCGCCTGTGCAGAGACCAAGCCTGGCCCTCCAGCCCCTGCAGGGAGGGGCGTTCACAGGGAGGACGCGAGGTTCAGAGAGTCAGTCCTCTCACTCGTGGCCGCACAGCGGGGAAGTGGGGGAGCCTGGGGGGCGCTGGCTCCGTGAGCATGCACTGAGAACTCTGCTCTGCTGTGTTTGGAAGGCACCCGGGGCCCACCCAGGGCAAAATGACCATCTCAGCAACGGGAAACTGTGCCTGGGCAGGAAAACCCTCTCTGAGTTTTCGCATGGAGACCGGCACCCAGCCCTCTGGCCCCAGGCCTTTCCCTGTGGTGCTGTCTGGCAGCAGGTGTCAGGGAGCGCCCTAGTCCCCTACCCGCAGCAGAAGCCAATGTGAACAAACTCAGGTGCAAGACCTGGGGGCTGCTCCCCTCCCCTGCCTCCTTCAGGCCTGGTGGCTCCCCTGTCCTGGCACATGTGTCCTCTGAGAACCTCAGGTCATAAGCTCGAAGGGGCGGCTGGCCTTTTTTCCCTAATTCCAGTGGAAGAAGTCTCAGGGAAGGAGCCTGATTGGTCTGGCCTAGGTCACAGGACTTCCAGACGTGCTGATGAGAAGACCCTAAGTGAGCCCCTTGTTTGGAGTGGCAGGTGACTTCCAGACCAAGGAGGGAGCGGAGCACTGATAAAATGGTATTTGCCTCCCCAGATGTGCATGTGGGTTGTGTGTTATGAGTGCACGGGCACACGGAGGAGCCATGTGCCAGTCTTGGGCACACTTGGCCGTGGCTGCCCACCCCTGCCTGCCACACCACGGGAGGGGGAGCCTGATTATCCCCAGCTTGGGACTAGCTCTCCCGGGGAGGGGATGGGCTTGAGGGACTAACGGGTCGTTTCCAGGAATCAGCCTCTGCTGGCGGGGAAGTGACTCCGTGAGGCCACTAACCCCACCCTGCTGTGCTTCCATCTTGGGGGGTGGGGGCAGGGGTGAGGGCCAGATTGGGGGAAGGCTGACGGAGGTCACACAACCAGCGATGACCGAGTGGGGTTCAGAAGGCAGGTGTTCTGACTCTGCAGCCCGTGT